>NC_033801.1:102281547-102300426 GCF_001876935.1 Asparagus officinalis | reverse complement strand
TTTCTTTATTTTCTTTGATTTAATTGTAACCGGATCTATAAAAGACCGGATCTTTTGTAACTCAAAAAGCTGTAACTAAAGATGACAATTATCTCATTAATGAAGAAAGCAATGGTTTTTCCCGCGAACAGCACTATCCCATATACTACTGAGCTGTGCTCATCAACGACATCCAACATGTATATGAACTATATCTAATTCAAATATGATCAAATCAAAATTCATCATAATCCCCTTGATATTCTTAAATGTATAACATAACATATTCATGACTATACGTGTAACATCAAGCGGCTCAAAACTCCGCGAATGCATCTCAAAACGGCGTAACACAGCTCCACAAAACGAGCAGGAAAAACAGACGGGATATTTGTTAGTAAAACAAGCATATATTTCTCTAAGAAAACTATTTTTATAAATGGTTTTCTTTTTTAAAAACGAGATTCACATATCTTTCAAATAACATAAGTTTGGTTCACTTTGGAGTTTATTTGTTATCCTAAATCTCCAGTTAAAAATTATATATGTGCAGCCGTTTTTCTGCAAGACATGTTATTAGTAAACATAACATATCTTTCTCTATACAAAGTCTTTTTAAAAATAAGTTTCTGTTTTAGAAAATAAATACATATATCTTTCATTTAAATCTGGTTTGGTTAAATTTGGAGTTTTATTTCTATCTTAAACTCTCAATTAAAGATTATACAAGTGCTGTAGTTTTCTGTAGAAAAACATATATATAGTACATCACTTAAATTTCTCATATATGAATAAAATTATAAAAAACCCTAATGATCATGATCATGATACTATCATAAATATCAAGAAAAGATTATTCATCTAGTATTTGTTTTAAGGTTTACTATCAAAAATCTGACTTTTAACACCTCGGGTTAAGATTAAAGCATGAAAACACATATTCAATATCATATTAATCATCTACACTAGTTATTTAACTATGGGGATAGGTTTGGATGAAGATAATATTGCGTAAAATATCATTCTAAGCCTCTGAGATAAACAACAAGCAATTAGAAGTGCAAACAACCCGTTTTCTCCTTGACAACAAGCAATTAGAAGTGCAAACAACCCGTTTTCTCCTTGCTACACGTCGATGATCTCGCCATTGTGCCGATATTTGCTTCACAAAGCTCTCAAAATTCTCAATTTTAGGGTTAGGGCTTTAGAGAGAGGAATAGGGAGTGCTAGGATTTGAAACTCTAATGTAAGGATAATAATTTTTATGAAAACATAAGTATATATATATGCAAACCCGAAATAAACCCGTTTGACCCGAACCATAAAACCTAGTCTAACTAGGAAAATAACCTTCGGTATTTTGGCAATAACTTTCACGTCCGATCTCGTAATAAGGTGATATAAGATTTGTTGGAAAACTATTGAAGATACCTACAACTTTGGTATTTTAAGTTTTTCCAGATTCTAACTATTTCAGTGTATAAAATACATATACTTTTAACTAGTCGTTTTTCCCAGATTCAGGCCCGTGCACGTGTGCATGATATCACTTCTATATTCACATATATACATTGCATTGATCTCAAATCAATTCTTAGCATACTAAAACATTAATAAATATTATTTTTTCATTATACATCATATTTATTATTTATTACAAAATATTCAAATTTTTGGGGTTTCACATTCTTCCCCCCTTAAAAGAATTTCGTTCCCGAAATTTTGCAAATGTATCGTAGAGGTTAATAATACATTACCATAAATCTTCAAATATAAAATATTGAAATATCTACATTTAATAGAATACGAATATTTCCACTTAATCCCTAACTAAATGGAGCTAGTACGTTGGGCGAAAAATCCAAACAAGGAACCCCCCATATATATACCATGTGTTCGGAATGATTAGAAGTTAAGTGTTAACACCTCATTCTAGTGTTAAATATAAATATGACCATATGGGTAATCATGAACACCAATCAAAATCAATCAACTTATCTGTTCAAACAGGTGCGGGTAGTCGCGATGCATAACATCTTCGCGCTCTAAGAAACTTCCTCAGCTCCTTTCCGATTCCATTGAACTTTAACTAAAGGTATCACTTTGTTTCTAAGTCTCTTGTCCTCCTTGGTAAGAATACACACAGGAATTGCAATAATAGTTATATCATCAAGAATCTCAACCTCTGGCGTGTCTAACATCCGCTGCTGCTCCTCGTCACGTAGATGCTTCTTAAATATCGAAACATGGAAGATATCGTGTATACTCGACATCGATGCTGGAAGATCTAGCCGATAAGAAATAGCTCCAAAGCGCTCCACTCTCCTAAATGGACCAATATACCTCAGAGAAAGTTTCCCCCGTCTACCAAATCGCTGAACTCCCTTCATTGGCGATATTTTCAATAATACATAGTCCCCAACCTGGAACTCTAATGGTCGTCATTTTTGATCTTCATAACTCTTCTGACGACTCTGAACTGAAAAATACGCTCCTGAATTATTGCTACTTTTCTATAGTCTGTCTCACTAACTCCGATCTAAGCAATAGGTTATCCTCTGGTTCTGCCTAGCAACTAGGCGATCTACAAGGCCTCCCGTACAACGCCTCATACGGTGCCATACCAATTATTACTTGGTAACTGTTGTTATAAGCGAATTCAATCAATGGGATGTGGTCCTCCCAACTGTCCTGGAAATCTATAACACAAGCCCGCAACATATCCTCCAACTCTTAATTGACTCTCTCTATTTGTCCATCTGTTTGTGGGTGAAACCCACAAGAATACGACAACTGGCTACCAGAAGAATTCTGGAAGCTCCTCTAAAAGTGCAAAGAAAAAACTGAGCCTCGGTTTGATACAATCTTCTTTGGAACTCCATGAAATTTCACTTTCTCCTGGATGAATATCCTCGCATAAATCTCTGGTCTAAAATCAAACTGGCTGAGGGTGTAAAGATCTCGGTACAACGAGCATCTCAAAGTTAAAATTCGATGTCGACGCTTCCTGCTCAATGCGTCTGCCATAATATTTGCCTTCCCCGGATGATACTGAATCGCGAACTCATAACCATTAATAAACTCAACCCATCGTCACTGTCTTTGATTTAGCTCCTTTTGAGAAAAAGATATTTCAAGCTCTGGTAATCCGAAAAAAATATCTCGAATTGCATTCCATACGAGTAATGTCTCAATGTTTTCAGTGCGAAGACCACTACTGCTAGCTCTAAGTCATGTGTGGGATATTTTTGCCCATGCGTCCTTAACTATCATTAAATGTATTCTACTACTCTCTGGGTCTGTATAAAAATACCCCTAGACCCGATAATGGTGTATTTGTGTAGACGACAAAGATCTTATCACTGCTCGGAAACTTAGTCTTCAAAGTCTTAAAAGCCTCCTAGCAATTTGTGCCCCAAACAAACTATACACCCTTCTTGTAAAACGTGTAAGTGGTGTCGCAAATCTTTGAGAAGTCCTGAATAAACTTCCTATAATAGCCTGCTAATCCCAGGAAACTACGAATCTCTGTAATCGTCTTCGGTGGCTCCCAATCTAGTGCGGCCTCCACCTTAGCTGGGTCTACTGCAATACCCTCATGGCTAATAACATGGCCCAAAAATCTGACTTCAGAAAGCCAAAACTCGCACTTGCTGAACTTGGCGTATAGCTGATGCTCCCGCAATGTCTGCAATGCTAAACGGAGATGCTGCTCGTGCTCTGCCTCCGATCTCGAATATAGGATGTCGTCAATAAAGACGATCACGAACTGGTCCAAGTATGGACAGAAAACCCGGTTCATCAAATCCATGAATATCACAGGTGCATTGGTCAGACCAAATAGAATGATAAGGAATTCGAAAGACCTATATCGAGTCAGAAAGGCGGTCTTGGGAATATCCATCTCCCGAACCCATAACTGATGATAACTAGAACGAAGATCAATCTTAGAGAAATGATACGCTCCCTATAGCTGGTCGAAACAGTCGTCAATCCTCGGTAATGGGTACATGTTCCGGATAGTGACCTTGTTCAACTCAGGAAAATTTATACATAGGCGCATACTATAGTCCTTCTTCTTCACGAAAAGGATCGATGCTCCCCACGGAGAATAACCCCGACGAATAAAACCCTGAGATAATAACTCATCTAACTGGGTCTTTAGCTCCCTCATCTCAGCAGGTGCCATACGATAGGGTACTCGGGATATTAGTGCCATACATAGCTACAACTCGATGCAAAAAAAACTCGACCTCTCTCACTGGAGGTAAACATGGTATGTCCTGAAAGATATCCTGGTACTCTGAGACCACTCACATCTCGCTCAAATCAGCACCACAATCCTGTAGCATCACCTCATCGATGTACGCCAGAAATAACTCCATAAACTGGTTGCCCTGTGAGGTCGCTACTATCAACTCAGACCCATTAGATGCTCACAAACTGACTATTTTAGCAAAACAGTCCATACTAACATAAAACATGGTAGGATGATAGCCAATCTATACCGAGAATGATGTCGAACACCAACATCTGTAAAAAATTAGATCTATGATAAAATCGGACTCATCTAGACTGATGACACATCTCTTATGGACACTCCCTAATAGGGACACCTCCCTCCAAAGGAGTAGAAACGAATAACGATACATCTAAAGGATGTGCAACTAGCTAAAACCTATCCATGAATGTATAAAGGAGTAGAAACGAATAACGATACATCTAAAGGATGTGCAACTAGCTAAAACCTATCCATGAATGTATGAGAGATAAAGAAGGATGTGCAACTAGCTAAAACCTATCCATGAATGTATGAGAGATAAAGAATGAGAAGCTTCTGAATCGAAGAAGATCCGAGCTGGAAAAGAATAATTACTAAGAAAGCTCCGCTCGCACCATGATCATGCGGTACGATTGCATAAATTCTACCAGTGGCTGGTGACTGCTATGTTACTAGAGGTAGAATTTATGGGACTATCTATCCCTTAGAAATTTCCTGAATAGCGCGAATCTGGCCTGTTGGTCCCTCTATCCTCGGAATGGTAGGTGGTGCCTCGATCTTTTGCTATTGGCCGTAACCGTGGCCCTGTGACTATTGACCCTGATCACTGATCTGCTGGTGGTGATAAAAAAAATTCTTACCCCATTGCTGGGTTTCTGACAGTCTTACAAAAGGTTTATTGTCCTTGCCCTGGTCTCCGGACAATCTTACTTTCAAAATTAACTCTTAGTACGTCTCTTTGCCCCAATCGGGTTAGGTCTAGCTGCTTCCCAAAATAGTAGATACAATCCTTCTATGAAATTAACATTCGCTGCTCCGGCATAACTGGAATCGGTGCTATCCTCCGGCATCGTCCTTTAAGCTGAATATAACTAATCTCCGCCTATGTACTGAGTCAACATTAAGTAAATCTAAAAGTATTTCCCACATATTTCCTCCATTTATAAGTTGTAACTGAATTCGATGTGCCCTAAATTTTTTGTGCTCCCAACTTCTAATATCTTCCTCAATCTTACCGAGCCAAGCTTCCTATTCCATGACTCTATTAATAACTGGATGTGGCGATGGTGAGACCTTCGGCATCACCTCTTCAATAGATACGGCTGGTACAACTGGTGGTGGAACTTCAGAGAGTAAAATTTAGCTTGTTACTCACTCCTCGAGTGTTGCTAGTCTCTACTTCTATAATCGGTGTTACCAAGTCGATCAGATACTTTGGAGCCTACTACGGCTCGGGCTCTACTTGCCCAGCTCTCCGGGTACAAGCTTTACCTCGACCACGTCCTCGTTCCAATGTTTATAATACCAAGAGGAGAGCTTATTTGACACAGTAAGTGAGATCCCAATCATAAATAACATAACATATACCAATAGGAAAAATCGTATCACTTATCATTCACGCATTTACTTTTCAATCAAAGTAAGGTAGTTGTCACCATTTTTTTTTGTAAACTTTCGAATATACGTATATAACGTCCTCACTCATTCTAAGAATTCCTAGCGGAATCTATACATGATTCCTAGGAAACTCTATACTAACTCCACGACTCGACACATGAATGATCCTAGGATGCTAGAACTAGAGCTCTGATACCAACTGTGACGCCCCTGGGTTCACACAAGGCTGCAGTCCAAGGTAAAACCAGAGATGTCAAACCTGTCAAGCACCCACACTGTGCATAAACATGTTTCACCAATCACAACAATATCCTCTAGTGGAACAAAATAGAAGTGCAGGTACAAAACAGGCAAAATAAATGGAATAAATATAATAGACATGATATATAAGAGATATCTCATAAATAAAAAGAATCATGTATCAGCTATAATACATCTGATATCTGAATAATAAAAATGTCTCAACATGAATCAACTAAAAATCGTACTAAGGCACACTGCTTTTACAATATGAATATGAAACTCTAATGTCTAGATAAAATTCAAAACTACAATGGAGTCTCTACAAGTAAAAATACGCGATGACGACTATGCCAGAACACCATCACCCTACGGCTCTCTGAAACTCCGAACTACCTGAAAAGTAATTTAAAAGAAAAAGAACAACAACAAGAGCGTCAGAGCGCTACAGCAAGATTACCTCCATCCGTCCTCAGGGGAAGGGCTACTAGATGGAGTGAAGGCTCTATCTATTAAGCATAGTCTACCTAGATTTATTTTCCCCGTATCTAAGTAGGATTAACATTTAGAAACCTACAACACGAGACGTAGTACATCGAACGAAATAATCTAAACAAGGAAACCCTCATGTATATACCATAAGTCTCAAATTGTGGATATCTAAACATTAATACCGAACTAAGAAAAGACAATCTAATGAAACCAATAATTAGAAATCCATAACACGAGACTGGTACATCGAGCGAAATAATCCAAACAAGGAAACCCTCATATATATACCATATGTCTCAAGTTGTGAACCTCTAATCATTGATCCCAACTAAGAAGTAAAGAAGACAGAAAAAGAAATAAGATACCAACACATCGTATTTATAATATCTTCCACTATCACTGGAGAGATAGAATAAAATACCAACACATAATTTTGTATACTTTTAAAAGTAACGTATCTCAGTCATATAGTTCAATGATAGGTCGTATTCATAATCGACATCTGCCATATTTAGGCTATCAAGTAATTGTCTCAGTACAACGGACTACCCTGTAGGTATCCTGTACTGTGTACACGGCTCATTAGTATCATAGCGATCTCAGTGTGTAACATGAGTGCAAGATGGACTACCAAATAGGCATCCTAGAAATACGGCTCACGAGCCTCATCGCACCCTAGTGCGGGACGGACGGCTAGATCAAGCCTCCTAAAATCCGACTCAATTGTCTGTACATGTAGAATATCGACGCACTACCTCATGTAGTACTGAACTGAGCTCATCAATGATATCCACCTCATGTATAAACTGTGTATATCTGGTGTGTCGACGTACTATCCCATATAGTACTGAGCTGTGCTCATCAACGACATCCAACATGTATATGAACTATATCTAATTCAAATATGATCAAATCAAAATTTATCATAATCCCCTTAATATTCTTAAATGTATAACATAACATATTTATGACTATATGTGTAGCATCAAGCGGTTCAAAACTCCGCGAACGCACCTCAAAACGGCGCAACACAGCTTCATAAAACGAGCAGGAAAAACAGACGGGATATCTGTTAGTAAAACAAGCATATCTTTCTCTAAAAAAACTATTTTTACAAATGGTGTTTTGTTTTGAAAACTAGATTCAAACATATTTCAAATTACATAAGTTTGGTTTAGTTTGGAGTTTATTTGTTATCCCAAAACTCTAGTTAAAAATTATATATGTGCAACCGTTTTTCTGCAGGACATGTTATTAGTAAACATAACATATCTTTCTCTATACAAAGTCTTTTTAAAAATGGTTTTCTGTTTTAGAAACTAGATACATATAGATTTCATTTAAAACTAGTTTGGTTAAATTTGGAATTTGTTTGCTATCTTAAACTCTTAATTAAAATTATACAAGTGCAGAAGTTTTCTGCAGAAAAATATATATATAGTACATCACTTAAATTTCTCATATATGAATAAAATTATAAAAAACCCTAATGATCATGATCATGATACTATCATAAACAGCAAGAAAAGATTATTCATTTAGTATTTGTTTTAAGGTTTACTATAAAAAATCTGACTTTTAACACCTCAAGTTAAGATTAAAGCATGAAAACACATATTCAACATCATATTAATCATCTACACTAGTTATTTAACTATGGGGATAGGTTTGGATAAACATAATTTTAGAAGTGCAAACAACCCATTTTCTCCTTGCTACACGTCGATGATCTCGCCCTTGTGTCGATATTTGCTTCACAAAGCTCTCAAAATTCTCAATTTTAGGGTTAGGGCTTTAGAGAGAAGAATAGGGACTGCTAGGATTTGAAACTCTGATATAAGGGTGATAATTTTTGTGAAAACATAAGTATATATATATGCAAACCCGAAATAAACCCGTTTGACCCGAACCAGGAAACCTAGTTTGACTAGGAAAATAACCTTTGGTATTTTGGCAATAACTTTCACGTCCGACCTTGGAATTAGGTGATATAAGATTTGTTGGAAAGATCTTGAAGATATCTACAACTTTGGTATTTTAAGGTTTTCCATATTCTAACTTTATTAGTGTTTAAAATACATATACTTTTAACTAGTCGTTTTTCCCAGATTCAGGCCCGTGCACGTGTGCATGATATCACTTCTATATTCACATATATACATTGAATTGATCTCAAATCAATTCTTAGCATACTAAAACATTAATAATTATTATTTTTTATAATACAACACATTTATTATTTATTACAAAATATTCAAATTTTTGGGGTTTTACAATATGTCCATTAAACTTTTAGTTGTGGTTTGACTCATATTCACATTAACTTTTAGTTGTGGTTTTAATCATATTTACATTATCTAATATTCTCATTCAATTTTATAGCTTATTCTTTATATTATAGAAGTAAAACTAAAAATATGAATGATTATTTTCTTGTAAAATTAGAGCAAGAAGATTATGATATATTTCGCCATGTACTTTAAATATAAAAAATTCTCTTTGATGTAAGGTTCCTATCAAATCTTACTACAAATAATATGAATGAAAAATGCTATTATAACTCACTTGCTTGGAGCAAATATATTGTATATAGGACATATACAGTAGTCTCATGTATTTTCTGGTTCCGACTACAAAATACGCAAGAGTGGTAGTCTCGTCTATTTTCTGACTTTAATTACTTTTGTAATTAATGTTCTCTAATTACACAGGATTATTAGTTCTATGTATTTTAAAGGTTATTTTTTTACAAAATCAACCTCTTTGTTACCAGTCTTGATGGTGTGACAAAAAAGAGGTCAATTTTATTAATTATTATGTGGAATAGTCAATTTTGCTAATATTTTTAAAAAGTGATCTTTTTAAAAATTCTCCTAAAATAAACTGTTAATTCAAAATAGCTAATATTTTTAAAAAGTGATCTTTTTAAAAATTCTCCTAAAATAAACTGTTAATTCAAAATATGAAATAGGTGAAAAGACCTAAACATTTCTTTTTAAAAATTCTCCTAAAATAAACTGTTAATTCAAAATATGAAATAGGTGAAAAGACCTAAACATTTTGGTGATTAATTGACCCATAAATAGGGGAAAATAATAATTAAAATAAAAGTATATTTAAATTGAATCTAATAAAACACTTCACAAAATGAAGCATGAAATGGATCCAAGAAAATATTAAAAAAGAATTAAAGAAACTAATTTAAAAATATATGAGATCAAGGGATAGAAGACCTCACTGACATGAATTCTATTTTTCTCCGAGCGTGAATTGGTGGAGAGAGAGAGAGAGAGAGGAGAAAAGTGAATAGAATAGGTGACAAAGTGGATGTGCTTATATAAATAGGTTATTAAGATATTCGTCCTGAAATCTTAAATACATACATGTTAGTCCTTAACATCTTTGTAATTGCTCATTTACAATGATATTACTATTCATTATTAAATCAATCTTATTATATAAGATTATATACCCTTTTTTAATAAATTATAAAGTATATGTATGGAAACCTTGATGCTTATAGCTAGTAGTTGGGCTCCACAAAATAAATTAACTTTACATTATAGTTTGCTATTGGTAATACTATTGGTAATGTCATTATCTTTTCTCTTTATCTTATTATTCACACTTTTCTGATACAAGTCCTCTTTTGCTAGTCAATCAACTGTCTATATTTTATTTTTATAATATCAAAGATTAGAATATTATTTTCTATTAAAAAAGTATCGACATGATTTTCTTAAAAAATATATACACATAGTAGCAATAGTATATACTTCAGTTCAACTCAAACATTAGCTTAAAGCCAATTAGAATGAGGCCCTTTCTATGCTAGAATGATGACATAGTGATTACATAATCCAAAAGTCAAAGAAGAAATTTCTACAAAGGAAAAGTAATTTAATATATCAAATTAATAATTAATTTATAAAATATGCATGGGTAGTGTAGATAACTATAGAAAGTAAGGTATATACCTTCATAAAATTTTTATAGTGAGTGACCAACTACAATCATCCTACTTTAAGCATAAATAATTATTATTTTAGTTACTAATTTAATACGCATAACTATAAAATAAATCTCAAGTAAAAAATATTGCCCTTTTTGTTTTGATGATGTTTAAAAAATAATTTACTACTAATATTGTTTGTCTAGTGTTTGTATTTTCCTATTTATTGTAAACAAACAATAAGTTAGAGGATGGATGGACTAGAGCTTTCATGATCACATCAAATGGAGGTTGGAGGAATAATGGAGTGAAGCAATGCAATTTAAGTTAAAGATCCAATGCAATTTAAGTTAAAGATCCAAGATCAAGCTTTATCCGCAAATTTACCAAGTTGAGCTCATTGAAGACCTTCATCAAGCTCGGGTATATAGTTTATAGTGTTTATAGTATATGTTTATACTTGTGTATTAATACTTCAAGCCCATATTAATCACATACACGTATTTGTTGATTTTATCAAAATATAGGTGTTTTTGTAAAAATATTATTTTAATAGTTTATAGACTTTAATATCACTATATACATCTTGTATTAAGTCTATAAAATTATTTTGTAGAGTTTCAAAACATGGTTTAGTCAAATTGTCAAATTTCATATATTTTGTTTTCATGTTTTGGACTATTTTGTAAAATAAAGAGAATTCTCATTTGGGAGGTGTTATTTGAAAATCAGTTTTTGTAACATGTTTATTTTCATGTTTACTAGCATTCCCCAAAGTTTTATATTTTTCTGAATTTGTTTACTATTTTTAAATCGAGTTTAATTAGAATTTTAGTTTTTAACCTGAGTATCAGAAATATCAGTTCACGGTCGACCGCATGTGTCGCTGCGGTCGATCACGAAACATCCAAAGTCTTAGCCTATTTTCTCAGATGCTTGCGGTTGACCGGACTGGTCTCTGCGGTCGACCGCCAATATGACCGTTGCACAGTAACGGCTATTTCCAGATTCTGTTTTTGTGTAGTTTTTTGGTCATTTCCTTGGGGTTTTGGCTGATGTCTTGGGTTGTTATAAATACCCCATGGTATTTATCTCTCCCACAAAACAAGAGAGTTTTAAAAAGAGTTTTAAGTGTGTTTAAAAGTTTGTTTAAGTTTATTTAAGAAGCTTTTTAGCATTTTCAAATTTTGGTTTGTGAAGAGAATTTCACAAGAGCTAGAGGAGATCATTTTTGTTGTTTGAACTTCAACTCTTCTATAGAGAAGTTTTTCTAAACTCATTCTAGCTATTTATTATTTTTATAATTTCCATAAGCTAGAATTTTATTTGAGTTTAGTTTGCTTTATTTAATCTCTTTGTTACACACACCCACTTGAGCTTTTAGTATTTTCATACATAGTATAATTGGGGGTTGTGAGAGATTGTAATATTAAGTTATGCTTAATTGAGTTCTCACCTTATTTTGAAAACAATCATTTGATTTGTGAACTTAATTGTGAGGATTCACTTTGTATTGCAGAAGTACACCAAGAGGAGTGTAGAGGTGAGAGACGTGGTCGGTCCGAAGAGGAGTGGGGTAGGTGGTAATGCCTAGAGGTAGGTTGTAATTCCTAACACTTGAGGAAGACACGTGAGAGGCCAACACTTGAGGTGGTAGTTTGCGTAGTTACATTGTGAGTGATTGTGAACGTTGATCGGTGAGCGTTGAAAACCCGATATAGTGTGAGGTGTAAACGTTATTTGGGTGAGCGTCGAAAACCCGGGTGTGATAGTGGATTTCTCCCTGGAAGAGGGGAGCATAGACGTATGATGGAAGGTCCAAACTCCGTGATCATATTGCTTGTTTGAGTTTGCTTTGGCGTATTTACTTTTGTATTTATCTTATATCGCCATTGTCTATTACTCTTTTTGTATATTGCCCTATCACATTTATAGTTTATTTATTTTATCCTTTGTTTATATTACTCATTCTTACTAATAATTCATTACATATCTTATTTGTTAGGATAACTTGTTAATAAGTTTTAATTGGTATTAAATCAGATTAGATTAGCATAAGATCCTATTCACCCCCCTCTAGGATTCTTTCCTAGTGGCATTAGGGTCTAACAAAAAATAGGAATTGAAATTATATTATCCTATGGGTAAATAAATAAATGTTATAAAGCCCTCTTTATATTAAATTTAAAAGTAGTAATTTAAATTATTAAGTGCTAAATATTAGTTCATACGAGAAAGTAAAGTAATATAAAGTAAAGTAACATATAGTCTATATACTTATATAGTTAATCGATTAAACATATTAAAATTATAATGACCACAGTCAAAATTATATGATGGGTTCACATTAAATATAATTTATAAATAATAGTATATTAAAGTCAAAAAACTTTTAACCACTATATAGATTGTTTGAAAATTTTTGTATGTATAAACTATACTGCTTAGGAATAGTGACGTGCACACTTAACTATAGCCTAATATATCTTAAGAACAACTTACTCTTCAATATCATTATTAATTGATGTATATGCATTACACTAAAAACACAATGAAAATTTAGGAAACTACAAAAGAAACACCCTCAAAAGTTTTAAAATTTGTAAAAACAAACACCCTAAACTTTTATAATTTATAAATACACAAAACTATTAAAAATTACATTAAAATCAAGGAACTACAAAAAATCATTGAAAATTCCAAACTTTGAGTTTGTTTTTTTGTAAATTTCTAATCTAATATATTTTCAATTAGTTATGTTCTTTTAGAAAAGTTATGGATAATATTGACTATGAAAAGTTTTTCCTAAACCTATACTTTTAAATGGAGTATGATATTTTTTTGTAAATTTTTTATTTTCTAGGGTTTGTTAGTAATTTTATATATTTGTTTTAGTATCTACAAGATAGAAATTCTCATGGTTTTTTATAAATTATGAATATTAGAGGGTTTTTATAATTTTTTTAAACTTATAGGACTTTTCTACAAATTGTAAATTATTTATAGAGTATTTATAATTCTTATATTTTCAATTTACTAATGAGTTTGAAATTCTCAGGGTGTTTTTTGTAAAATTTGAATTTTGAGTGTTTGTTTGTTATTTTTAAACTTTAAGGATGTTTTCTATAAATTATAAATTATGTGGGGGATATTTATAACTCCTATATTTTTAATGTAATGTTAGGTTGGAAAGTATTAGGATTTTTATAAATTTTACAATCTTGAGGGTTTTATCTTACAATTTGTAAAAAATTTAGAGTGTTTATTATAAATTTCATAAATTTTTAGGGGTTGTTTGTGTTATTTGTAGGTTTTTAGTGTATTTATAGGTTTGAAATTTTCAAGGTGTTTTTTAATAGTGTTTGAATTTTTAGGAGTGTTTTTACCTTTTTCAGAACTTACAATATACTTTCTCCAATGGAAAAAACTTTTATTTTTAGTGAGCATATACTTTTCAGATTTCTCACTTAATCAAAATAAGTAAAAATAATAAATTTCAAGATGTTTTAATAAAATTTTAAATTTGTAGGGGTGTTTTTAGAATTTTAAAAACTTAGAGGATATTTTTTACAATGTCTAAAACCTTTTAGATGTTGGCTAAAATATATTTTTTAGATTTCTCTACAAACTGAAATAGTAAAAGATTTGAATTATATCAAACGTATCTCCTTTATCCAATAACATGTTAAGTCTCATTATGGATAGGATAAATCATTCAATTATAAATTCAAAGAAGATATGAAAATTAAAATAGATTAGGATAAAAATATAATATTTTAAAAAGTTAAGGGTAATATTGACCATGAAAAGATTTTTCCCAACTCGTACTTTTAAAGAGAGTATGATATAGCTTGAATCCACATACTGATTAGTCTTACATTCTTAAAACTTACAAAAGTCTTTCACAATGAGCTACAGAATTCTTACAAAAATACATTGCTCTACCAAAGGTATATACTGCTTAGCAATCCAAAGTAAGCACCAATCGGATTCTTTTTGCTATAAATTTGATACATTTATTATTGATACAAAATATACTTAAGAGGTAAGACCCAGAGTTAAAAGCTTCCTCAGAAAGTTAATAGGAAAAGCTAAAAGTTAACAGATTTTAGTAAAAGTTAACAATTAACTGAGATAGCTAATAGAAAATTAAAATAGTATTGCAAAGCTAGTCTTAATTCATTTACACTTTTAAATTGTTAACCCTTTTTAGTTAATGATGTCTGCCACCATTGAGGAATGATAGAAGTGTTATTGAGAATGTCATCTGATCTCATTACATTCTCACCAGACAGACAATCATTTGGAATCCTCTTTGAATTAGAAGTACTTTGTTGGCCTCTTTGTTTTGATGATGTTTAACAACTAATTTACCACTAATGTTGTTTGACTAGTATTCGTGTTTTCTTATTTATTGTAGACAAATAATATGTTGGAGGTTGGATGGATTGCACTGTAACGATCATATCAAATGGAGGTTGGCGGAATAGTAGGTGAAGCTATGTACAATTCAAGTTCAAGATCCAAGTTCAAGCTTCATCCGTGAGTGTACCAAGATAGAGCTTCGTTGAAGATCACAAGCTTGGGTATATTTAGTTTAGGTTTATATTATGTGTGTTAGTACTTTAAGCTCAATCATATACACACATACACGTTTGGGTATAAAAGTTTTTGGAAATTTTCGAGCCTCAAAAGTGGATCGCCGTCAACCACGAGATTTTCACGGCCGACCGCCATTCACCCCAACGGCTCTTTTTGTACAGAATCTGAAAATTATTTTTCTGGGATTTTGGGGAATTTGCTTGGTTTGGGGTTTTTGGCTGAGGTTTTGGGAGGCTATAAAACCCCTCAAACGCCAACTACCAAGATCAACCAAGAAGTTTTTAAAACAAAAGTTTAATAAGGGTTTAAGCTTGGTTAGTTTGTTTTAAGTTTGGGGTTTTACAAAGAGGAGCTTACATCAGTTTTTGAAGAGTTCATCTTCAATATTTCATCATCCTCTCTTTGTGTTTATAGAGAAGTTTTCTTAACTTTATTTCCTAGCATTTTTACTATTATATTTCATATCAATCTTATTGTTAGTTCTTCTTGAGTTAAGTTTTATTTATTCTCATTGTTACACACACCCACATGAGCTTATCGAATTTTCATACATAGTATATTTGGGTTGGTAAGAGTTGTAACAATTGAGTGTGAGCTTTCATTGAGTTCTCATCCATATTAGAGAACAATCATTTATTGTATTGTGCTTATTGTGAGATTCACTTTGTAATACACTTGTACACCGAGAGAAGTGTGTGACGAGATTCGGGGATCGTCCCAAGGGGAGTGGCGTCGGTTGACGAACCTAGGGAGAGGTTGTATCTGAGCACTTGAGGGAGGCACATCTAGTTCCAACACTTGAGAGGGTGTAGAGTGGGATTGCAAAAGTGTTGATTGTAGAGTTTTCAGTAAACTAGAAAACCGAGTGTGAGGTGTAAACATTGTTCGGGTGAACGTAGAAAACCTGGTTGTGGTAGTGGATTTCTCCCCGAGAGTGGGGAGCGGAGATGTAGGACGGAAGGTCCGAACTCCGTGATTATTTGATTGTGTTTGAGTGTGCTTTGGCGTTTATTCTTATTTGTGCTCATTGCTCATATCACCATTGTCTCTTTATTTAGTTTGCCCACTATCTAGTTTCAAATTGTTTACCCTTGTGTTAGTTTTATATCCTTGCATATATAACTCATAGTATATCTCATTGCTAGGATATATTCCTTTGTTCATATTGTATATTCTTGCTCATAATTAGTTGTATATCTATCTTGCAAGAATATATTTGTTAATAAGTTTTAATTAGCATAAAATCAGATTAGATTAGCATAAGACCCTAATCACCAGCCCTCTAGGGTCTAACAATTGGTATCAAAGCTTGATGCTCTTTGATTTAAGGTCTAATCGCCTTGAGTTAAAGATCCAAGTTATCTTTTTGTGCTAATCTAGTTATGATTGTATTTGTCTTGCTTGCATATATTCACATATATATCATGAATATTAGTGCATTTCGTTTAGGCTATGAATCAAATATTGCTCCTAAATTCATTAATTTTAATTATGCACAATGGGCTTCTAGATTTAAACTATTTGTGCAATTTAAAAATATTGATTTATGGGGAGTTATTGATAATGCTTATATTGTGCCCACTTTGGAGAAATCCAAGTGGAGTAAAAATGATAAAGTATTATTTACAATGAACAAAATTTTGTTAGAATATTTGCTAAATGCTTTTGATTCATCTATGTCTAACAAATTTGTTCATTTTGATAGTGCTTACACTTTATGGAAATTTATTGAAGCACATCAAGGAGACTTGGAGAAAATTATACGCGTTTTGGCGGAATCGACTTTAAGTAAGGTTAGAGCATCATCACCATGTACATGGCCACTAGGCGATAGCCCTAGCGAGGTATGCGATTCGGATTCCGAAAGTGAATTATCCATTAGCGAACTCGCTTGTGCATATGATAGATTAGCGCATGCCTACAAGAAATTGTAAAATAATTTTATTGATCTTAAAAGAAAGCATGTAGAATTAAAATCCGATCATGAGTTGCTAGGTTCCAAATTTGATATCATTGCTAAAGAGAATGTTACACTTAAAGAAAATATGATATATTGAATTTGGAAAATAAAAATTTGAGCTCATCTATTGCTAGTTTAACTCATGCAAATAAAGATGTCATGCTAGAAGTAGAATGCATTAGAAATGAATTTGATAACCATACATGCTCTACTTCTATTAACAATGATGTCGTGCCTAATGTTGAGTTGAATCTTGTCAAAAATTACATATCATCTTTAGATTCAACATTAACTTCATGCATTGATAATCATAAGAAGCTCATGAATATGTGTGCCAAATCTGAGTCTAAATCATCCACTCATTATGCACACATATATAACAAAGTTTATAAATACACTATTTGTGGTCGTAAAGGCTATTTGTCTAAATTTTGCTATGATGCACATAAACCTACAAAATTAAATATAGCACGAATGAAACTTAAATGAGTATAAACGTGTAAGTGTTTAAAACTCAATAATGATTACTAGTGTTGTTCAAATGAATTAACATGTAGTTGAGTTAGGGTTTTCAGAATTTAACTCGTTTATTTTTTTATCATAATTAGGGTTTTAAACCAAATTCAACAATAAATAATAATAAAATTGAAATTTCTAAAGCTCAGTAGAAAAATCATACCTTTTAAACTGATTCAACAACGGACACGCCGGGGGGGCTCGGGAGGGTGGGGGTCGGGAGGGGGGGCTGCCTAATGGTGGCGGTGTCCGGATCTATGGCTTTGACTTCATCAGATGCTGGCAGATTGTTACGAGGTGCAACTACAACAGCGATAGCGGGGAGATCGCCTTCTTAGGTCTTCAAATCTGACGACCAGCGGATCTTCTGAGAGGAGTAGACCTTCCTGCACTTGTGAGGAGAGGCGGATCTGGAGGAGGAGGAGGAGACGTACTCTTCGAACTTCTATTGGTCGAACTCGTATTCGACCTTTGCAGCCATGAGGATCTTTGTTTGTGGGAAAATTTGCAGTAAAAAGACAATAAAGGAAAATTTGATTTGTATTCCTTTAATCTCAGTTACAATTGGATTTCCTGATTACAAAAGAGAGGAGAATGATCTGGATTCTCCCCTTTGTTTAATTCTGGGTTCTTCACGGTGGCGATGAGATGCCTCCCTTGAATGCTCACGTTGATTTTGCTTCTCGTTGACGATCCGATGTCTTGTTTCACTGGAACGTGGTCTTCTCCTCACGATTGTGGCAAGTTTGAAACTCTGGACGAGTTGATAACTCTATGAAAGAGTTGATTTAACCGAAAGTCGGTTATAAGCCAAGGATGAAGAAGATCTTATTGCCGATCTCCAAAGCTCCAACCGAAGGATGAATGATCCTCTTTTCGCTGCCAAGAAGTTCCAACAGACCGCACCCGAAAGATCCAGCCCCGGACTAAGTTGATTTCTTAGTTATTTATAGGGGATTAAGGGGTGTAACCACCTCCTTAATTCGCTCCTAAGTGGGGCTAATGAGATGTAATCACCCCTTAAATCACTCCTGAGTGGAGTTGTGATCCCCTCAGATCGTGGGAAACGGTTTTGGAACCGTTCAGCTCGTGTTTGAACGAGTCAAACGCAAAATCCATGTTCTGATGCGAATTCTGCGTTCAAACGCAGTGTTTGGAAGCTTGAACGCAGTGTCTGAAAGCTCAGACGCAGCGGCTGGAAGCTGCGTTGGCATCTTGTTGGAAGCTACGTTTGGCGGC
>NC_033801.1:102181622-102281487 GCF_001876935.1 Asparagus officinalis | reverse complement strand
CTCGCGTCGAGTTTGCTTCTCGTTGACGATCCGACGTCTTGTTTCACTGGAACGTGGTCTTCTGATCTGCGTTTGGCAGTGATTTGAGCTGCGTCTGGCAGCGATTTGAGCTGTGTCTGGCAGCGATTTGAGCTGCGTCTAGGTTGCGTTTGCAGCGATTTGGAAGCTGTGTTTGAGCTGCGTTCGTGGCTATGAACGCGGTGCGTCTTGATGCTGGTGTGCGGGGAGGACTTCCACAGTTTGATTTGAAGAGACCGTCGATTTGTAGTCTCTTTTTGTCGAAGCGTTGCAAAGATCGTCATTTTGTAATCTTTGCTTTAGCTCTCGATTGTAACTCCCGATGTTGATTGTGAAGGCTGTTTGATTAGAGCTCTCATCGGTTGTCGTGAAGGTTGTCAGATTGTAACCTTCAGCGATCTACGTGAAAGTCTTCAAATTGTAGCCTTCTGGAAGTCGTCAGATTGTAACTTCCATCATCGATGTTTGATGGGGATCAACTATCTATTGTGATTTTTAGACAGCCTACAAGTACAAATTTTGTGCTTGGTAGTGATGTATCATATTACCATCCACTAATTTTAATTCCCAACCACTCCCCAACCCATGTGAATGTGGGCACCGATTTTAATGAGTGGAGAGGAATATACCCTTGAGACATGGAAGTGGCTTCCGTGCATTTTTGACTAAGTCTTTGAGACTTGTTTTTGGCTCATCTGTTTTAAGTCTCGGCTCATATCCATTAAGCTGATGGGCCTGCAAACGTGCATAGGATTTTTGGCAAACCCTCAGCCATCAACGGATTTGATAAGCCTTTACCGACTACCGTTTGAGTCGGGCTAGCATGTGGATTGTCTAAGTCCGTTCCACATGTAACGTTGTGCTAAGAGAATGAACCCTCTTAGACTTGATGCTATGATTTTGAATACATAGACTTTGTCATTTTCACGGGAAACGACTAACCGGCAACGCGTGTTAGGCGTAGGCTTATCTCTAATTAGGGATCGAGATAAAGTCCCCCATGCGTAAAAGGCATGGATTTTGGTGCTACGATGTTGAATACGTAGACTTTGTCGTTATTTCTTCCTGTGTTACTTGAAACACTGAAAGAAAGTTGGAAGCGCCAGAGGTGTAATATTAACTTGGCATGAATTTTCACTTAGAGTGAAATTCAGAAATTTTCTTTATTATCACTAGGATAATTCCAGAAAATATTTAATCCGTTGGGGATTTTATAATGACGACTTGCTATTCTTGTTGAAAAAGGATTAACAAGTTCATTGGGGGTTTGACTATTAGAGGTGCGATGTTAACCTAACAGTATTTTTATGGACCTATCGCTCCATTGACGAGAGTCGATAAGTGGAAAGTGTTACGATCGGAGCAATTTTGAGGACCTACCGCTCTATTGGCGAGAGTCGATAAGTTGATTTTGTCAGAGGTGTTTGATATTAACATGACAAGAGAATGTTGCGATCGGAGCAACTTTGTGGACTTATCATCCTATTGATGAGGATTGATAAGTGGGTTTTTGTCAGAGGTGTGATGTTAACGTAACAAGATTGTGTTGCGATTGGAGCAACTTTGTGGACTTATCATCCTATTGAAGAGGATTGATAAGTGAATTTTGTTAGAGGTGTGATATTAACGTGACAAGAAGATGTTGCGATCAGGGCAACTTTGAGGACTTATCGCTCTATTGGGGAGAGTCGATAAGTTAATTGATTGTCAGAGGTGTGATATTAACGTGACAGGATTTGTGTACTTGTGATTTGAACAAGATTTTGGGGACTAGCGTCTCGTTGGGGAGAATTGCTAAGTGAGTTTATCATCAGAAGCGATGAATTTTGATACTAAGATTTTAAAGAATTAGTGTCTTGCTGGGGAAGATTGCGATTTGAGCAATTTTGAGCACCTATCATCCTATTGGAGAGGATTGATAAGTTGATTGTCAGAGGTGTATTGTTAACATGACAAATTGAGAGTGATGCGAGTTGAATGCATACTCCATGGGGTGATGATCGTCAGAAGTGTAATGTTAACTTGACGATGTAAAAGATTCGTTACTCTTAATCCAGTGGATTCCAAGTAACCAACCCCCAGTCTTGATTAAGACTTAGCAGGGGAATAAAAAGAGGTAGACAAGGCACATCACCTAGTGAGGCACTATCCATGAAGTCGGAATAGAGGCACATCACCTGGTAGGCCATTATCTGATGAGTTTGACTATCAGAGGTAACTGTTAACGTGATAGTTTTGTGGACCCGCCATCCTACTTGAAGAGGATTGGTGGAGGAATATGGAGGAAAATAACTATCAGAGGTGACGGTTAACGTGATAGTTTTGGTGGACCCACCATCCTTCTTGAAGAGGATTGGTGGGGGGATTTGGAGGAAAAGGACTATCAGAGGTGACGATTAACGTGATAGTTTTGGTGGACCCGCCATCCTTCTTGAAGAGGATTGGTGGGGGAATTTGGAGGAAAATGACTATCAGAGGTGACGGTTAACGTGATAGTTTTGGTAGACCCGCCATCCTATTGAAGCGGATTAGCAGATTGATGGACTATCAGAGGTAACTGTTAACGTGATAGATTTATGGACCTGTCATCCTATTGAAGAGGATTGGCAGATTGATAGACTATCAGAGGTAACTGTTAACGTGATAGTTTTGGTAGATTCGCCATCCTATTGAGGAGGATTAGCTTCAATAGTTGTGGTATCTTCTTCTGACTGAGAAGATTGGGCTTGGTCCGATTGCTCAGGTGAAGGTTGGGCTTAGTCTGATTGCTCAGATTGATCCTGCCTACTTTGTTCTTCAGCTTTGATCCTGGCAATAATCTTTTGAGCCTGTTCGCCTTGAGAGATTAGTTATCTCCAGGAACGACATTCTGCAACCCCTATTCGGGCTAGGAGGTCGGTTTGCAAATTATGTCGACAGGTTTCCACTAGGGTAGACTGTGTCATACCTGTCGGACATCGCAGAGCCATATTTCGAAACCTTTTGACGAAGACTTTGACAGACTCCCTCTTCTTCTGCTTAGTGTCGAGAAGGGTATGAATGGAGACTTCTGTATCATCTTCAAAGAATCTTGATAGGAAGAGTCTCTCTAGATCTGTCCACTTTTGGATACATCCCACAGGAAGTTTCCTGAACCATTCAAAGGCAACTCCCTTGAGGGTGCCAATGAATAATCGAGCCAATATGGCGTCGTTTGATATCACATTTCCAGTCTGTGACTTGAAGTGATAGATATGTTGGTTCGGTGATCCTGTGCCGTCAAAAGTTTGTAGCGTCGGGACCTCGAATTTTGGAGGATAAGGGGCTGCATCCCATTCGGCAGGATAAGGTCTGACAACTCCCTCTTCTTGGAGCTCACTTCTGTTGGCAATGACATTAAGGCGGGCTTCCAATTCTTCCATTTTGGCAGACTGGAGATTCTGTTCATTCTCCGTCTCTCTTTCTTCATCAGAGGAAGATTCTAGGTTGTGGGCTTCTTGGTTAGAAGCCGTGTCATCAACCATTTTTCCCTTCCCTTTGCTTGTGTGAGGTCGGGATGATGATGTTTTTCCTCTCCGGGAGGATTCTTGCCTGGGTGGCGAATCTGTCTTCTGAGATTTAGCCTTGTCTGCGACGAGTTGAGTCAACAGGGCCATGAGTTCATTGAGGGTCTTCTGCTGTAATTTGAGCATGGCGTCTTGCTCAGCAACCCTCTTTGAAAGATCTTCAGAATGTTCTGCCATGTGGGTGAAACTCTCATGCCCAATGAAAGAGCTTAATGATTGAGACTCCGCAATGGCTGAGTGTTCATCATCGGAATTAGTTCCTCTAGCTAACCTCCGATAGTTGACAGGGGGAATGGCTCCTGTTTACGTCCGAGTGCGTTGGTAGATTCCTTCAAACTCGTTAGCGATTTCTCTGACGGTCGGTGAACGACTTATCTCAGAGTCGTCGGAACTAGGACCTGAGACTTTCCCTCTACCGATCACATTGATAGTAACCTCAGGATATTCGGTCTCTGGAGACTTTTTCCTGTGAGAACGTCGTTGTTGGTTGGGCAAGGCAACGTTTGTAAATTGGTCGAACACCAATTGTTTGGTCGTATATGAACAACATTGACTTCCCGAGAGGACCGTAGGAATCAACCGTTCACATTGGAATAAACGAATGACTTGTTGCATCAGTCTTTCTCTCGATATGAACTCTCTCAAATCTATTGTGAAGATTCAAGGAGAATTGCTCACTGATCGTGACTCTCTCAAATCTATTGTGAAGATTCAAGGAGAATTGCTCACTGATCGTGAGGTTTGAATTGGAACCCCTAGTCCATGATTGGACAAGACTGGCTCTTGGTGAACATGGATCTGGTTGAGATGCCTTGAATCCATGAACTTCTTATATCTGCCCTTCAATATAATCGTGCTACGCAGAGTATTCGGGGGTCTCGCTGGGTCTCGCCTGAGCTCCAGGTGTTGCTGGTGAAACGCAGATTTGAGAGTTGCGTTTATTTTGTGGAACGCACCCCTGAGGGTTGCGTTCATTTTGTGGAACGCGCCCCTGAGGGTTGCGCTCAGTCTTCTTCACACAGAGCCTATGTTTGGGCTCATGGACGCGAGGCTTGCGTTCTGAAGCAGAAACGCAGAGCACATGGTTGCGTTTAGGCTCACAAACACGAAGCTCGTGTTGACTTGAGGATCAACATTCTCGAAGTTGTGCTCGTCGTCGAGATCTTCTTCTTCGTCGAGCGGCGTTCTTGTTAGCCTGTTTTAAGGCCTTTGCAGCGATGTCGTCGACAGAGTTGGTCGCTGTTATGGGCCTTTCGTGACCCGAGAAACGTTGCTTTGGCACGAACGCAGAGCCTTCAACTCGGTGGACGAGTTTGGCCGAAGCTGAGCCCACTCCTTCGGAGGAGGGGCTGTTCGAGCATTCTTGGTTGAAGGAGAAGGCTTCCTTCGGCATAGGAGCAACAATTGGAGCTTTAGTCTCCTTGAAAATTTGCAGTAAAAAGACAATTGAAAGAAAATTGATTTGTATTCCTTTAATCTCAGTTACAATTGGATTTCCTGATTACAAAAGAGAAGAGAATGATCTGGATTCTCTCCTTTGTTTAATTCCGGGTTCTTCACGGTGGCGATGAGATGCCTCCCTTGAATGCTCACGTTGATTTTGCTTCTCGTTGACGATCCGATGTCTTGTTTCACTGGAACATGATCTTCTCCTCACGATTTGACGTTGTGGAGAACTTGCGTGGCAAGTTTGAAACTCTGGACGAGTTGATAACTCTATGAAAGAGTTGATTTAACCGAAAGTCGGTTATAAGCCAAGGATGAAGAAGATCTTGTTGCCGATCTCCAAAGCTCCAACCGAAGGATGAAGGATCCTCTTTTCGCTGCCAAGTAGTCCCAACAGACCGCACCCGAAAGATCCAGCCCTGATCTGATTATCAAAAATCCGATCCCGAACTAAGTTGATTTCTTAGTTATTTATAGGGGATTAAGGGGTGTAACCACCTCCTTAATTCGCTCCTAAGTGGGGCTAATGGGATGTAACCGCCCCTTAAATCACTCCTGAGTGGAGTTGTGATCCCCTCAGATCGTGGGAAACGGTTTTGGAATCGTTCAGATCGTGTTTGAACGAGTCAAACGCAGGCCCGCGTTCTGACGTGAATTCTGCATTCAAACGCAGTGTCTGGAAGCTTGAACGCATCGTCTGGAAGCTCGGACGCAACAATTAGAAGCTGCGTTTGCAGCGTTGGAATCTACGTCTGAGCTGCGTTTGCAGCGATTTGGAAGCTACGTCTGGCGGTGATTTGAGCTGCGTTTGGCGGCGATTTGAGCTGCGTTTGATAGCGATTTGAGCTGCGTATGGCAGCGATTAGAGCTGCGTTTGGCGGCGATTTGAGCTGCGTTTGGCGGCAGAATTTGACCTGCCGTCTGGCAAGCCGATTTGAGCTGCGTCTGGGTTTGCGTTGCAGGCGATGTTGAAAGCTGGTGTTTGAGCTGTGTTCGTGGCTTATGAACTGCGGTGCCGTCTTGATGCTGGTGTGCGGGGAGGACTTCCACAAGTTTGATTTGAAGAGACCGTCGATTTGTAGTCTCGTTTTTGTCGAAGCCGTTGCAAAAGATCGTCATTTTTGTAATCTTTGGCTTTAGCTCTCTGAATCGCAGTTGTAACTCCCGATGTTGATTAGTGAAGGCTTTTTGATTAGAGCTCTCATCGTTGTCGTGAAGGTGTCAGAGTTGTAACCTTCAGCGATCTAGCTGAAAGTCTTCAAATTGTAGACCTTCTGGAAGTCGTCAGATGTACACTTCCATCATCGTGTTTATGGGGATCAGCATGCTATTGTGAATTTTTAGAACAGAGCCTTACAAGGGGGCGAGGGGGGGGGGAGGCCGGAGGAGGGGGGTCGGGAGGGGATGGAGACGGTCGAGGTAAGGGAGGGGATGGGGCTCAGGGGAAGAAGGGGGCCGAAGGAGGGGGTTCCGGGCAGGGGAGGGCTGCGCGGGGGCGGGGGAGTCGGAGGAGGGGGGGGTCGGGAGGGGAGAGTAAGCAAGAGTTGAGAGATAATGAGGGGGGGGGAGGTGGCGGCTGACAAAGTTGTTAGATTGTGCGCTAGGCAATGCTAGAACGGAATTTCCGGTCTAGGTTGCGCTCACCTAGACGGAATTCCGTCTAGGTTGCTTCAACCCCTAGATGGTATTCCGTCTAGGTTGACTAGTCAACCTAGACGGAAATTTCCGTCTAGGTTGAAGCAACCTAGACGGAATTCCGTCTAGGTTGCATAGTCAACCTAGACGGAATTCCGTCTAGGTTGACTGTTCCGTCTCGTTTGTCAAACTAGACAGAATTTTCCGTCTAGTTTGATCCAAACTAGACGGAACAATCTAGACGGAAATTTTCCGTCTAGTTTGCTCCAACCTAGACGGAAATTTTTTCCGTCTAGATTGTTCCGTCTAGTTTGGTCGTTTTTCTACTAGTGAATGTTCCTTGTGCATTTCATCAAGCCTCTTCATCACACACTCATGCACATGCACATAATGTTCATCATAAGCATGCTAGTGTGTATCAATGTAATTATTGTGGTCGATTTGGCCATTTGGTAAAGTTTTGCTTTGATTTGAAAAAGAATTCAAGTTTGCCAAATATTTCTAGTAAACCATATGTTTTAAAATGTGATGTTTGTGGTAGGTTTGGACACTTGGCGAAATTTTGCTTTGATTTACAAAATATTTCAAAATCGCAAGTTGTTCCAAAAGAACTACATTTGTTTGATGATGTTTCTCATTTGCAAAATAAATTTAAAAGAAAATCTTTATTTGTAAATGATTCCCGTGCACGTCCACTTGGTCAATACAACTCATTTCAACCTTTTCACTACACATATTGCAAGCGGAAAGGTCATGTGTATAATTTTTATTTTGACCGTGCTAGTGCACAAAATGCGCCCAAATGGGTTCATAACCCTAGGGCTTTGAGTTTTATCGATAGGGGTCATGTCCTTAAACAATCCGGCACCAAGAATGCTTGGGTGCCAAAATGATTTGTTTCTAACCAAGAACTTAGTATTTTTATTTTTTTTTCTTGGTTTTTTAAAATATGCTTCAAAAAATTTAAATATGAAAACAATTTTTCTTTGATCAAATCTTTTGTTGTCATGACTATGAGTTTCATTTTTCATGAGAGGTTCATATTTATGTAACCCCCCGGGTTTATTGGGTGTTTATTCCCAAATCATGTTTATCGGGTGCTAGAATAATTATATGGGTTGGAACAAGCTTAAGAGCTTGATATATTGTTGCCTCTCTTAAAATTCTTTTGTCAAAGATTTTATTTTTATTTGTTGCTTTGAATTCATTATATTTCACTTATATGATGATATTTATATGTTTGTGCTCATGGATCATCTATTCGTGTCTTATAATGTATTCTATGAGTGGTTTGATCAAGTTATACAAAGTAATTTTTTTGATCAAACATTGTTTTTGGACTCAAATTTTGATTTATGATTTCTTTTGATTGATTTGTTTTTATTTGAATTTTTTTTGCATGATTTTCATATTATTCTTCTTTTGATTTTATAAATCCATACATTGTTATGATTTATTTTGAAAATATCCATTCTTGATTTTGCTTCCTTATCCCCCTACATATAAGCAAATTATTTTCCTTCATGGATCCTCCTTCATAAACATTTTTTATGCCTTTTTGGATCCTCATTTCATCTCTTTGGGGGCAAGTATGATAAATGTTTGGTTTGTATATATACTATGCCTTTTTGGATCCTCATTTCATCTCTTTGGGGGCAAGTATGATAAATGTTTGGTTTGTATATATACATCTTGAAATCTTTGTAACCTTTGGGGGCAAGTATGATAAATGTTTGGTTTGTATATATACATCTTGAAATCTTTGTAACACCCTTCAAGATGTTATATATACACATGTGTTCTTATTGTTCTTTTGCATGTGAATTGTTTAGCAAATTTTTGCTTGCTCACATGTTTTGCCATGATCTTTACTACATATACTCCATATGATATTTTGATAGGGGGAGCAATCCCCATATATATATATATTTATACTCACACGTGCATATTGATAGGGGGAGCTTTCGCTCTGTTTCATCTATATGGTTTTCCCCTTTTTGATGTTGTCAAAGGGGGAGAAATATTGTAAATAAATTCTTTCCTTGTTATGCATGATAATTATAATATTGTATATTCATTTTCCTTCCTGCATATATCATTTTTGTAAATTGTTTATCATCATCAAAAAGGAGGAGATTGTTGGCCTCTTTGTTTTGATGATGTTTAACAAACAATTTACCACTAATGTTATTTGTCTAGTATTCATGTTTTCCTATTTATTATAGACAAATAATATATTGGAGGTTGGATAGATTGCGTCATAACGATCATATCAAATGGAGGTTGGCAGAATAGTAGGTGAAGCTATGTACAATTCAAGTTCAAGATCCAAGTTCAAGCTTCATCCGCGAGTGTACCAAGATAGAGTTTCGTTGAAGATCACAAGCTTAGGTATATTTAGTTTAGGTTTATATTATGTGTGTTAGTACTTTAAGCTCAATCATATACACACATACACGATTATATGTGTATTTTGATAAAATACTATATTCATTGTTTATAGACTTCATAACAATAGTTTACATCCTTTATTAAGTCTATAAAATTATTTTGTATTGTTTCAAAACATGGTTTAGCCAAAATGTCAAAATTCGTATGTTTACATTTTTATGTTTTAGACTATTTTGTAAAATAATGATATTTTTTATTTGGGAGGTCCTTTTTAAAAACCAGTCTTTGTAGCATGTTTATTATCATGTCTACAATCATTCTTCAAAGTTTTACATTTTTTTGTAATTTTTTTGATATTTTTAAACAGGGTTTTAAAATCAAAAAATCAACTTTCAAACATGTTTTTTCATATGTCAGTTTACGATCGACCGTCACGGTCGACCGCGCCTTTGTTTTTCCCTACGGAGCCATCAGCAACTTTCGCGGTCGAACGCCATGATCGACCGTCAGCTCAAAAATTCCCACGGTCGACCGCAAAAGTTTTTGGAAATTTTCGAGCCTCAAAAGTGGATCGCCGTCAACCACGAGATTTTCACGGCCGACCGCCATTCACCCCAACGGCTCTTTTTGTACAGAATCTGAAAATTATTTTTCTGGGATTTTGGGGAATTTGCTTGGGGGTTTTGCTGTTGGTTTCTCTTCCTATATAAACCCCTCAAACGCCAACTACCAAGATCAACCAAGAAGTTTTTAAAACAAAAGTTTAATAAGGGTTTAAGCTTGGTTAGTTTGTTTTAAGTTTGGGGTTTTACAAAGAGGAGCTTACATCAGTTTTTAAAGAGTTCATCTTCAATATTTCATCATCCTCTCTTTGTGTTTATAGAGAAGTTTTCTCAACTTTGTTTCCTAGCATTTTTACTATTATATTTCATATCAATCTTATTGTTAGTTCTTCTTGAGTTAAGTTTTATTTATTCTCATTGTTACACACACCCACATGAGCTTATCGTATTTTCATACATAGTATATTTTGGTTGGTGAGGGTTGTAACTATTGAGTGTGAGCTTTCATTGAGTTCTCATCCATATTAGAGAACAATCATTTAGAGCATGTTTGGATTTGTAGGGGGAGAAGGGAAGTTAAGGGAAACTAGGTGAGAGAATGGAAGGGAAGGGAAGGGAGTTCCCTTTCTCTTGGTTACACCCCAATTTGGGGGGTAACAAATTTTACACTATTAGGGGGTGAATCAAGGGGAACTAGGGTGAATAACTTCACCTCCTAAATGTTCCCAAACAAGGTGAATGGAGATGAATGGTTCCCCTAACTTCCCTTCACCCTTATTCCCCTCAATCCAAACAAGCTGTTATTGTATTGTGCTTATTGTGAGATTCACTTTGTAATACACTTATACACCGAGAGAAGTGTATGGCGAGAGTGGGGGATCATCCTAAGAGGAGTGACGTCGGTTAACGAACCTAGGGAGAGGTTGTATCCGAGCACTTGAGGGAGACACGTCTAGTTCCAACACTTGAGAGGGTGTAGAGTGGAATTGCAAGAGTGTTGATTGTAGAGTTTTTGATAAACTAGAAAACTGAGTGTGAGGTGTAAACATTGTTCGGATGAACGTAGAAAACCCGATTGTGATAGTGGATTTCTCCCCGGGAGTGGGGAGCGGAGACGTAATACGGAAGGTCCGAACTCCGTAATCATTTGATTGTGTTTGAGTGTGCTTTGACGTTTATTCTTATTTGTGCTCATTGCTCATATCACCATTGTCTCTTTATTTAGTTTGCCTACTATCTAGTTTCAAATTGTTTACCCTTGTGTTAGTTTCATATCCTTGCATATATATCTCATAGTATATCTCATTGCTAGGATATATTCCTTTGTTCATATTGCATATTCTTGCTCATAATTAGTTGTATATCTATCTTGCAAGAATATATTTGTTAATAAGTTTTAATTGGCATAAAATCGGATTAGATTAGCATAAGACCCTAATCACCCCCCCTCTAGGGTCTAACATACTTCATGGAGCAGTATGATTATACTCTGAATTCAAGAAGTATCACTGCTGCACGAATTGAGAAATCAATCAGATTTCAAAATCTACTCTAAAATACCATGTGATTATAAAAATTAACAGGTTCATGTGAAAGTTAACAAGTAACTATGATAGTCAATAGTCGATAGGAAAAATTAACAAGTTCATGTGAAAGTTAATAGATAGCTGCGATAGTAAACAGATGACAGGAATAGTTGACATGTAGTGATTAAAGTTAACAGTTAAGATGGGTCTATAGTATGAAATCTGAAGACACAAAGGTTATATCACACAAACCCTAATTTTAATAGCAAGTTAATGATTACTTACATTTCAGTTAAAACTTTCTGTATTTTTTTAGAAAAAGAACCATCTCTATCAACAATAGCTTGCATATGAATCTCCATAACCAATATTTTGATTATGCTCGAGCATACACTTCAAATCATCTACATTCTCAATCGAAAAACTCAGATTCGGGTGCCTCTTAGATTTATATATCAATGATAAAGCATTCTGAGGAACTTTCAGTCTTTCAAACACATCAAGTTTCAATTTAAAAAATCTTGTTGTAGAATTTAGCATTGAAAATACAGTTTTCTCGCCTAAAGACACCATGCAAATAAGCTAATTGGCGGCCATTAATATGAAGGACAGTTATAAAGAGTAATTGAGGGAATTTTTAGGACAAGAGGGGTTGTTGAAACTTGAAGAACAAACCCTAGCATGATAAATGAGAGAATACAATAGAATAGATAATAGATAATGAAAGCCTGTAGTAATGTAGGGAAGATGGGCCTTTTTCCCTTCATTTTCGCCATCGCCTCACTTATTGCAACCAACGTGGGATGAGTTTATGTGAGAAGAGGGTAATTTCAGAAGAGGAACACAAATACATAAAATACATGTATATATATGGGCTTTTCGAGCTGAGCTCATATCTTGTTGGGTTTTTTGGGGTTAAACAACATGGAAAAAAGTCTATGGGGCTGGGCCACATGAGGTTTATTTTTTTGGGGTATTAACACAATTTTTCTGGTTTCTATAAAAAATATATCATGTTTTCAATGAATTATTTAACATAAATAATTCAGTTTTCATTTTTTTATTTTTTAATAAGCAGAGCAAGATGCCTTAAAAGTTCGTTATTTAGAAGAACTAGATACAAAATGTGCATACGGAAGATGGAAGTGACTGTAGAGAAGTAAAATAGGAGCTCAGATGGATTAGAAGATGAAGCAAAGTAAATCTAGATCTCTCAATTAGTTCTAGTTGGTTAGATTTGATAAACAAAATCAAGGGAGTCTTTGGCAGCCAGAAAGCAAAACAGTTAATAAAAAGTGCTTTCTTAACGAAACGCTTTTCTTTTTATATATATGGATGATGGAAAGTAAAAAATTTGAAAACTCTAGGTGACGGCTACTATATATAACGTCCGCTTTCTTGAAGTCCTGTTTAGTTATTATGGAGGTGAACAATGGAAATTGAATATTTAAAACTGAATTTAAGTGAAAAAATAAAAATAAAAATAGCTAAAATATGGATTTGTGACTCTCCACTTTACAGTTACTTTTACAATCGTTTTTTTAATTAATCAGGGAAAGCTAGGAAATGGGATCACTTTATGCCATTTGATCCACTTTAGCACTTAAGCAAGGTTGAACAAACTGTTGGTTTGGTCAGTTTTTACTATTTGTTTTTGTTAAACAGAACTAAACCGAGCTTGATTCAAAGGGGAAGCTAATCAAATCGAATCAGTTCAGTACAAATTGGTTCGATTTATTTAGTTTGGATCATGTCGAGTTAGAGAATTTTCAGTTTTAATGCTATTACTCCTTCAAATCTTTTATTTACTCATCGCATATCCTAAGTTTAATAGCAAAAGCACCCAATCAACTATTTTACAAACTAAAACTGAATCTTTATCTATCAAGATAAATAAGTATTAATATAAATTATCTATTCACCAAGAAAAGAAATATGAGTGTAAGAAAATAACGTTGAGAGCGATTGGTTGATTTATTTCACTTTAAAATATTCTAAACCAGACCGGATTATTGGTCTATCCAATTAGTTTAATCAGTTTGCACCTGATAATTCTCACCCCCTTATCTTAAAGAAGATTGCTTTGGTGCTCCGATATGAGGACTTTTTAAAATATTTAAATCGGTAGAAACAAGTAAAATAAGTTGAAAATTGGGGAAGGAGCTTTTATCTTTTTACATTTCCATATGGTCTATTTTTGCTTCCGTAATTCTTATCTTCTCAAAACCATCCTCTATCGTTCTTATTCTACTTGCTTCGCCTCAAGGAAAGCATTGCTCTGCCTAGAAAGAAACTTGGACATTTTGAAGAAGACCGTCTTCTCTCATACTTATCCCTCTTATATATAAAGAGGATTATTTTAAAAAAAAATTTCTCCAAATTCCCAATTAGTCAAAGACCATGGACGTTTTATGTAACGCCCCGCCCGGGAATCCCGGAGTCGGTACGCTATTAGATCTGATGGACTGACCTCACAAACCACCACATATCTTTTCAGCACATTTTTGTCCTCACTCACGCGCTCCCTGGAAAACTTCCCAGGGGGTCACCCATCCTAGAATTTCTCCAGGCCAAGCACGCTTAACTTTGGAATTTCTAAGAGCTGAGTTCCCGAAAAGAAGATGCATCTTGATGGTATGAGTATTCCAATCAAATCTATCAATACTAATCACATCACCCTCTCAAGGGTTGGGGTATTACAATCTCCCCCACTTAAACTCGCAACGTCCTCGTTGCGCCAAATCATATCATCCAAGATCGTACCATCTGTGTGAGATTCTAGAGGTGGCTCCTACGGCCTCAAGAGGTGGCTCCCGCCCTCTCGACGTAGCACTTTGCGCCGCATAGCACTTAGCTCTCACAATTCCGGTTGGCTTTGCTCTAATACCATTTGTAACGCCCCGCCCCGGAATCCCGGAGTCGGTACGCTATTAGATCTGATGGACTAGCCTCACAAACCACCACATGTCTTTTCAGCACGTTTTGTCCTCACTCACGTGCTCCCTGAAAAACTTCCCAGGGGGTCACCCATCCTAGAATTTCTCCAGACCAAGCACGTTTAACTTTAGAGTTTCTAAGAGTTGAGTTCCCGAAAAGAAGATGCATCTTGGTGGTATGAGTATTCCAATCAAATCTATCAATACTAATCACATCACCCTCTCAAGGGTTGGGGTATTACATTTTAACCCCTAATAAATTCACCAAACCACTTAAATTCATCCAATAAAAATCATGGGTAAATGTAATATTTGAATTCAATCAATGTACGATGAAGGAATTGTTGGGGAAATTAAGCATAAAAACAGATCCAAATGATTACATAACAAACCATACAAGAAAATACTTCAAATAAGAAATACTTTACAGAAGTGTTGAATCGCCCTTTTAACAGAGGACTGACCTAGAAGAAACTATGCCCCGCCTATAGTAGCGTTGGGTCTGTACAGTACTTCCGATGATGAGACGACTACAGTCTAAAGAAGCGCTCTCTTCTTGTGAACACCGACTGCTTCGCCGGAATCTCAAACACTAAACAACTTATAGAATTATTGAGAGAAGAAGAAGAAGAAGACGACTTCATTTTCTGTTCTGTGTCCTTCAAATGATCAGAAGAGGCCCTTTTATAGGGTTGTGCCCTTCAAATTTTAGTTATTGCAATGTTTGTAACATCTGTAATAAAACCTATTCAATCCTTGTAATGTTTGAAACGTACGAAAGATTTAACTGGTTTTAAGTGAGCACATGCAAAACATTCAAGCTGTTTTAAAACACTATACGTGCAAAAAGAGCATCCGCGTGCCCGCATGCACAAGTCCGTACGCACGGTATCCGCTCGCTTGCTCGCACGCTTGCTCGCACACATGCTTATATACCAACACAAGTGTATAATACTAACACATTTGTTATACCATAATAACATGTGTGTTAATTTAAACCAACTAAAATGTATTTAATTAACTAATGTGGGACTAAAACTCACATACTACTAATTAAACACAATTTAATTTTCATCTATGGAATCCAATCAATGAATGATATCTTTCTATAAAACCCCTCTAAGATTCATTTATTTCAACAATCCCCCATAATTCCATAGCTGAAAGTAATAAAGATTTTACATACATGCTTTCGAAGAATGTATCATCCAATTTGAACCTTCACTATAGTTATCCAATTTTATCACCATAGGCACGAAGTGAAAATATGTCTTGAACTTGAACCTTTGATATGATGATATTCATTTGTAACAACACGATATAGGCTATAGAAGTAATCTTTAGGTTTGACGTATTATGGCCATGCATCCTTATCCTTTTCATGAACAATTTTAAGGAATAAACTTCTTCCTCTAATTGCGGCCACACAATTATGTTCATATTGTTGGGCATCTCCAGGGATGCACTGCTTGCATCTCATCTTAAATACTTGATCCTATTCAGAGTCGAAACACTTTTACTAAACTAGCAGTTATCAACACCTTTCACGTATACATGATGCTAGACTCAAATATAAAGTATCAATCTATGATTAGGTGTTCAACTCACCCAACAGTTTGTTATTACCACATTGAACCTACTTTTTGGGATCTCCACTCAGATTGGTTGGGTTGCTACTGTCGATGAGTTAGGTATAGGTTTCAGTCCCATCATCAACCTGGATTTAAGAACTAGTGACACCTTTAGTCCTTTTGTAAATGGATCTGCTATGTTTTCCTTGGACCTAACAAAGTCCACAGCAATAACCCCTTCATCAACAAACTTCTTTAGAGTCTTTATTCGTATTTGAATATGACCTCGAGTTTTGCGGTTATACTTTGAACTTTTAATTCTTGCAATTGTGGTCATATTGTCACAATGCACAGAGATTGCAGGAATATGCTTGCTAATCATAGGCAACTCAGACATAAGGCCTTTAAGCCATTCAGCTTCTAAAACAGTAGTGTCCAAAGTGCAAAGTTCTGCCTCAAACATAGACCGAGACAAAACGATATGTTTGACAGATCTCCAGGCAACAACGCCGCCACCTAAGGTAAATATATACTCTGTGCAAACATTGCTACCTGAATCCATAGCAATCCAGCTAGCATCATTGTATCCCTCCATAACGAGAGGATGCTTGCTAATCATAGGCAACTCAGACATAAGGCCTTTAAGCCATTCAGCTTCTAAAACAGTAGTGTCCAAAGTGCAAAGTTCTGCCTCAAACATAGACCGAGACAAAACGATATGTTTGACAGATCTCCAGGCAACAACGCCGCCACCTAAGGTAAATATATACTCTGTGCAAACATTGCTACCTGAATCCATAGCAATCCAGCTAGCATCATTGTATCCCTCCATAACGAGAGGCAATCTACCGTAATGCAGCACAAGGGAAACAGTTCCCTTTAGATACCGAAGTATCCTATCCAAGGCCTCCCAATGAGTCCTATTTGGATAGTTGGTGTATCTACTTAATTTAGAAACCGAGTAAGATATATCTGGTCTCGAACAATTTGCAAGATACATTGACGGGGCATAAATGATGTCTAAAAGTTGCAAGTGCACAACCAATCAAGTTATAGTATAAAAAATTATCGATCCCACGAGGAAGGTGTTTGTAAGAGATAATTAGAATCGGTTTTTATGTTGTGTGCGTGACAATTAGGGGTGATGATTGAGTATGATTGTGGAGAGGTATGATGAGTGTTATGAACATATGCAAAACAATAAAATGAAATTGAGAGGAGAGAAAGGAATCAAAGAAAATAAGAGGAAAGAAAATATAAAATCAAGAATAAAAAGAAAATTAAAGAAAGTAAATATGAAGGATTCAATTAAAGTTTTGAGAAATTTAGAAATGAATACACTAGCTAATTTTAATAATAAATTATGAACCATTCTTTTTTATCATATTTTCCTTTAGATTTATTAAGAATAGACTATCAAACCATTTAAGAAAAATATAACCTATCAAATTATCATCTAAGAAAAAATAATATTCATGAAAAGAACAACAACTAGATAATAATTCTAGAATTCATAAGCATAACCTATCAAACCACTCAAAATAAGCATAGATTATCAAATTCTTCTTCTACTAATTAGTTTTCTAGTTGATTATCCTATACATAATTATTTTAAGTGCAAGAGAAGAATTCACATAATATAAAGGAAATTAGGCTAGTTTTATACAATTCTAAGATTCCTACAAGAATTAGTTCCACATCTTAAGAACCAAAAACAAGAAATGAAATACAAAGAATAAGAACTAATTACAAAGATAAAAAATGAGAACAAAGACAATTACACTATGAACAAGAAATAATCTAAGTAAATGCAAAAGAACATAAATGAAAATAAATCAACTCTACAAATTAAAAGTGCAAAATAAAATAGAGACAATAAAATAAATCTACTCTACATTTAAACTAATAAGCAATAAGAAAAGAAATAACTATAAAGAAATAACTATAAAGAAATAAAAGAGAAAATAGAAGCAAACCTTCACATTGATCTTTATCTTCATCATCATCATCAAATAAAGAGAAGAAAATATAAAGAGGTAAATTTTTTTTATTAATTGTAATAAAAGTTACAAATTTGGAAGGTCTATTTCAATTAAGAGTAACACTCCTCTCCAAATGGAATTACAAAATTTTTCACACATTTAACCCCTCACTCTCTACTCCTATTTATAGTAAACATCCATAAATGTGAACCCTTGGATTAATGTTTATCCATAAGACCTCCATTTTTAGCCTTTGATTCATAACAGACTCGTTAGCATCGATGTAGGTATCAATGCACCATCGATGGTGGCATCGATGGACAACCTTCTCCAATTGTTGTCCGCAAATTTTCTTCTTCCATTGGCTTTGGGCTTGGGCTTTTTGCCTCTTTCATGTATTCTTTATTTAGTACATGGGTTTTATTGAGAGATATGGTTGTTGAGCTTTATTTTTGATTAACCTACAATTAAAATCGGATTTCGACGTCATTCTCGGTATAGATTGGCTATCATCCTACTATGTTAGTTTATTTTACTAAAATAGTCAGCTTGCGAGCGTACGATGGGTCTGAGTTGATTGTAGCAACTTCACAAGGCAACCTGTTTGCGGAGTCATTCTTGGCGTACATCGAGGAGGTGATGCTAAGGAATCAGAGTGCCGATATATGCGAGACTAGAGTCATCTCAGAGTATCAGGATATCTTTCAAGACATACCTAGGTTACCTTTTGTGAGAGAGGTTGAGTTCTGCATCGAGTTGCAGCCAGGCAGACCACCGATATCCCGAGAACCCTATTGTATGACACCTGCTGAGATGAGGGAGCTACAGACTTAGCTAGATGAGCTTTTGTCTCAGGGTTTTGTTCGCCAGAGTCATTCTCCATGGGGAGTGTCGGTTCTCTTCATGAAGAGGAAGGACGGTAGTATGTGTTTATGTATAGATTATCGTGAGTTGAATAAGGTCACTATCCGGAATAGATATCCAATACCCAATATTGATGACTTATTCGACCAGCTACAGGGAGCGCAGTACTTCTCAAAGATTGATCTTCGTTATGGCTACCATCTGTTATGAGTTCGGTAGATGGATATTCCTAAAACCGCCTTTCTGACTCGATATGAGTCTTTCGAGTTTCTTGTCATGTCATTTGGGCTGACCAATGCACCCGCGGTATTCATAGATTTAATGAATCGGGTTTTCAGTCCATATTTGGACCAGTTCATGATCATATTCATTGACGACATCCTTATCTATTCAAGATCGGAGGCAGAGCACTAGCAGCATCTTCGATTAGCATTGCAGACTTTGCGGACTTTGCGGGAGCATCAGTTGTACGCTAATATCAGCAAGTGTGAGTTTTGACTATTTGAGGTTAGATTTTTAACTCATGTCATCAGCAAGGAGGGCATTACAATAGATCCAGTGAAAGTTGAGGCAATACTTGATTGGGAGCCGCCGAAGATCGTTATAGAGATTCGTACATTCTTAGGTTTGGCCGGCTATTACAGGAAGTTCATTCAGGACTTCTTGAAGATTGTGATGCCACTTACATGTCTTACGAAGAAGGGCGTACAGTTTGTTTGGAGCACGGAGTGCCAGGAAGCTTTTGAGACCTTGAAGGCTATGTTGACTACAACGCCAGTATTAATTATCCCGAGCAGTGATAAGATCTTTATCGTCTACACGGATGCATTGTTATCGGGTCTAGGAGGTGTTTTAATGCAGACCCAAAGAATTATGGCTTACATTTCACAACAGTTGAGGATGCATGAGTAGAACTATCCCACACATGACTTGGAGCTAGCAGCAGTAGTCTTCGCACTGAAGACTTGGAGACACTATCCTTATGGAGTGCATTTCAAGCTAATCATGGATCACCAAAGCCTAAAGTACCTCTTTTCTTAGAAGGAACTAAACCAGAGACAATGACGATGGGTCAAGTTTATTAAAGATTATGAGTTCGTAATTCAGTACCATCTGGGGAAGTAGAACGTCGTAGTGGACGCGTTGAGCAGGAATCATCAACATCAGATTTTAGCTTTGAGGTGCTCGCTGTATCGAGATCTTCACATCCTTAGCCAGTTTGATTTTAGACCGGAGATTGTCGAGAGCAGCGTATTTTTGGGAGCTTTGTCCGTGCAACCATCTTGGACTGATAGGGTGGTCAGAGCTCAGCTAGCGGACTTTTGAATTCAAACCCGAAAGGAGAAGATTTCCAAAGAACCAAATACTATTTGACCATTGGAGTAGATGGATGACTTCAAATGGAGGGCCGATTAGTGATGCCAAGTAATCCACAGCTGAAAATAGACTTATTTGATGATGCGCATCGTACTAGGTACACAGTGCATGCATGCACCATTAAAATGTACAAGGAGCTAAAGAGGCACTTTTGGTGGAGCAGCATGTGTAGGGATATTGCGAAATATGTGGTTGAGTACTTTACATGCGAGCAAGTGAAGGCAGAACATTAGAGACCCGTAGGAACCCTACAGTCTTTACCCATTCCGGACTGGAAGTGGGCAGATATTTCCATGAATTTTATTATAAGACTGCCAAGGTCGAAGAAGAGGAAAGATTTTGTTTGGGTGATAGTTGATTGGTTGATGAAGTCAGCATACTTCATACCAGTGAAGACGACATACACGACGGAGACTTATGTGAGGATATTCATCCAGGAGATCATGAGACTACATGGAGTTCCATAAACGATTTTAATAGATTGAGGCCTGGTTTTCACTTCACATTTCTGGAGGAGCTTCCAGAATTCGATCAATAACCAATTATCATATTCTAGTGTGTTCCACCCGTAAACAGATAGGCAGACAGAAAGAGTTAACTAAGTGTTGGAAGACATGTTACGGGCATGTATTATTGATTTCCATGGTAGTTGGGAGGATCATATCCCATTGATTAAGTTTGTTTATAACAATAGTTATCAAGCGACCATAGGTATGGCACCATATGAGGTGTTATACAGGAGGCCTTGTAGATCACCTATTAGTTAGGCAGAACCAGATGATAACTTATTGCTTGGACCGGAGCTTGTGAGACAGACTATAGAGAAGGAAGCACTAATTCAGGAATGTATTCTTACAACAGAGTCAGTAGAAGAGCTACGCAGATCAGAACCGGCGACCGCTAGAGTTTCAGATTAGGGACTATGTTTTATTGAAAGTATAGCTGATGAAGGGAGTTTAGCGATTTGGAAGATGGTGAAAGCATGCCCCGAGGTATATTGGCCCGTTCAGAATTGTTGATCGCATTGGAGCCGTTTCATATCAGCTAGATCTTCCAGCATTGATGTTGAGTATATACGACATTTTCCATGTTTCGATGCTCAAGAAGCATTTACGTGACGAGGAGCAACAACGAGTATTGGACGCACCGAAGATTGAGCTTCATGATGATTTGACCAACATTGAGATCCTAGTTCGCATTCTTACCAAGAAGGACAAAAGACTTAGAAAAAAGTGATACCTTTAGTTAAAATTCAATGGAACTGGAAAGGAGCCGAGGAAGCTTCTTAGGAGCATGAAGAGGATATGCATCGTGACTACCCGCACCTGTTTGAGTAGGTAAAATAATTGGTTATAAATTGCTTGTGTTTATGATTATTTTCCATAGTCATATTTATATTTAACGCTAGAATGAGGGTATTAACACTTAGCTCCTAATCATTCGGAACATATGGTATATATATGGGGGTTCCTTGTATGGATTTTTCGCTCGATGTACTAGTTCCGTTTAGTTAGGGGTTAAGTGGGAGTATTTACATTCTAGATTGTTAAGTGTAAATATCGCTTATATTTCATATCTGGGGATTAATGGTACGAGATGTGTATGGAAGGGTTTCCTTGTCTGCATTATCCTCTCATCATGCTTTTCTCATATTATTAATCTCTATGATACGATTGCGGAATTTTGAGGACGAAATTCTTTTAGGGGGGGGGGTGGTGAATGTAAAACCTTGTGAATTTTGGAAAATAGTGTGAATTAAATCGATAAATGAGCTCTAATTATGATGAATATCATTTATGGATGAATGATTATTCTAACAATTGATTTGAGATCAATTAAGAGTATATATGAGAGTATACAAAGGTTAAACATGCATAAAGAAGAAATTTAGAAAAATAACTAGTTAAGAGTATATATGCATTACACACCAATACAGTTAGAATCTAGAAAACTCAAAAGATAGAAGTTGTAGGTATCTATAATAGCTTTCTAACGCATCTTAAATCGCCTCATTTTGAGGTCGGACGTGAAAGTTACAGCCAAAATACCGAAGACTATTTTCTCAGTCTGACTAGGTTTCCTGTTTCAGGTTTGGGCTGTTTTGATTCGGGTTTGTAGTTATATATATACATGTTTACACAGAAAAAACACATATTTTCATCAGGATTCCAAACCCTATCAGCCCCTCTTCCTCTCACTCAAACCCTAATCATAATTTGTAAAATTTGGGAGAGTTCTTAAGGCGTTTGTCGAGAGGAAAGGGGGATTTTGCAACTTTGGTGAAGAGGGATCTTGTACGCACGTGTTCAGGAGTTCAACACGACGTTTGAGGCAAGATCATCTTCCTCCAAACCTCTCACTATAGTTAATTTAACATTTAATATGTTTAATTGATGAATCTCATGTTTAAGCTTAACCCGATGCTTTAAAATCTTAGTTTATGATGTTAATCTTTAAACCAATGTGAAAATCTATAGTTTTAGTTGTTGTTTAAATCTTAGTTTATGATGTTAATCTTTAAACCAATGTGAAAATCTATAGTTTTAGTTGTTGTTTATATTAGTTTGATGATCATGATCATTAGTCTTTAAACCAATGTGAAAATCTATAGTTTTAGTTGTTGTTTATATTAGTTTGATGATCATGATCATTAGAGTTGTATTTAATTTTTTTAACTTGTTAATCATGCATAAATCATGTTTAAACCCTAGTTTAATAATTATTTGAGTTTTCTTGCTAATTAAAGATTTCTAAACCCTAGGTTGATGATACCTAAGTAATGTGAGCATGTTTAAACAAATTTATCTCTATTTAATGTTTAGAATTTATCATGTTTACTTAATCATATTTATAAATTAGGTTATTTAAAATTTTTGATTAATTAGGATATTAAACCCCAATTAGTTTAATTCAAGTGTTTATATCATGATGAGTTAAATCCTGTTAAGTAATTATGAAAGAATTAATCTTGTTATTTGCCTCATGTTGATAAAAAATACGTTTTTAAACAAAGTTACAAAATACAAAACATCAAAAACCTGAACTTGTGTTTTTCTCTCTGGTCGGTCGACCGACCAAGACTAGCTGGTCGACTGGTAAGGCCCTGAGCGTGCACATTATGTACATTGTTGCTTTCAGTCGACTGACGCCCTTGTTGGCCTTCTTGTTTTGATGATGTTTAACAAACAATTTACCACTAATGTTGTTTGTCTAGTGTTTGTGTTTTCGTATTTATTCTAGGCAAACAACGAGTTGAATGATGGATGGAATCGAGCCTTAACGATCATATCAAATGGAGGTTGGTGGAATTGTGGAGTGAAGCAACGTCAATTCAAGTTAAAGATCCAATTACAAGCTTCTTCCACAAAGTTTACCAAGTCATGCTCATTGAAGACCTTCATCAAGCTTGGGTATATTTAGTATAGGTTTATATTATGTGTGTTTAATACTCTAAGCTCAATATCATATACACACACACTTATTAGTTTCTTCGTATATATATATATATATATATATAGTTATATATATATACATAAGTTTTGGTTTCTATGCGTATATATAGTTATATATATACATACATGTGTTTTGGTTTTTATGATATTACATACTCTATTGTGTTTTAGTACTTATTACATAGAATATGTAATTTTATGAAAATATTGTCTTATTAGTTTATAGACTTCAATATCAGTTTATACATGTTTTACTAAGTCTATAAAAAAATTTCACAAAGTTTCAAAAGTTGGTTTATGTCAAAACATCAAAATTCAAGTATATCATATTTTCATGTTTTGGACTATTTTGTAAAATAATAATATTTTTCATTTGGGAAGTCCTTTCTAGAAACCAGTCATTGTAGCATGTTTATTATCATGTCTACAATCATTCCCCAAAGTTTTACATTTTTTAGAATTTATTTGATATTTTTAAACAGTATTTTAAAATCAACAAATCAGATTTTCATATGTCAGTTTTCGGTCGACCGCACCGGTCGACCGAACCTGAGGTCAAAAGTTCACTGGGCTGACAGAGTCGACCGATGCGGTTGACCGAGAGCTCCATCGGTCGACCGCACCGGTCGACCGACGATTGTCCAGAGCTGGTCTTCGTGTTTTTGCTCTCCATCGGTCGACCGACAGAATTTCCGGTCGACCGACAATAGATCCGTTGGACTTCAACGGCTATTTCTCTGAGCTGTTTGCTGGGGCTGTTTTTGTCTTTTGTTTGGGCTTCTTGACTGAGATTTCAAGTGGGTATATATACCCTATTGCTTCTCTCTTTGAAGTAAGCGAAGAAGTTTTTAAACAAGGGTTTTAAAAAAAGTTTAAGCTTGTTTAAGCTTGTTTAAGAGTTTGGTTTAAAGCAGTTTTAGCTTTCACAAGTGGAGGAGATTATCTTATTGTTTGGGCCTCAAATCTCGGTGAGAGACGGGGTCGAATCCAAGAGGAGTGGCGTCGGTTGACGTGCCTAGGGAGAGGTTGTAACCGAGCACTTGAGGAGGAGGACACGGGCTAGGACCAACACTTAGTGTGTGAGGTGTGATTGCATAGTGATTGTATTGTGAGGTGTAAACGTTGTTCGGGTGAACGTAGAAAACCCGGTTGTGATAGTGGAGATCTCCTCGAGGTGAGGAGCGGAGACGTAGGTCGTGGGGACCGAACTCCGTAATCATATTGTTTGTTTGTGATTGCATTGGCGCACTTCCTTTTATGTTCATATCTTATATCGCCTTTGTATATTGCTTGTTGATTATATTGCCCACTATCTAGTTTAGATTGTTTACCCTTGAGTTTATATATCCTTGCACATACATTTCCTATATCTCTTTGTTAGGATATATCTTGTTGTTCATATTGCTTATCCTAGCTCATATATTATTGTATTTCATACTTGCTAGGATAACTTGTTAATTAATTTTAATTGGCATATAATCGGATTAGATTAGCATAAGACCCTAATCACCCCCCCTCTAGGGTCTAACAGCCCTAAGGGCGGTCGACCGACTTGTATTCTCTTTGTTTTTGAGTGGTTGTTTTTGCATCGTTTGACCGTGAGTATGGGGTTCGAGCCGCACGATGACACACATACAATCATGAGCACACATGAATATTGTTGTAGCGCACACACAGATATCCTGGAGAGGATTATTACATGCATTATTTTCAACCACACTTGGGATATAAGTTATTTAAAAATTATATACATGTATGGATATCGTTGATGAGCACCGCTCAGTACTACTTGGGATAGTGCGTCGATATACCATTAGTATAAACCATTGAGTCGGGTTTTAGGATGCTTGATCTAGTAGTCCGTCCCACACGTAGATGGGATAAGGCTTGTGAGCCGTATACCTAGGATGCCTTGATTTGGTAGTCTGTCCTTACGTTGATGCGATGAGACTAATGAGCCGTGTATACTATTAGGATGCAGATTTGGTAGTCCGTCCCGCATGATAATACGATGAATTATAAACTTTACAAGGATTTGTATTATGATATTATCTGATAGCCTGAATCTTGGTGGATGCCATTATGAACATGACTTATCGCTGAGTTATATATGACCCGAGGTACTTTACTCTTGTGGGTACGTAGGATTATATATTGTTATTTATATTATCTTTCAAGGGATAGTGGAAGATATTTTTGGTCCGATATTGTGATGACTTTACTTCATTGTATTGCTTTCCTTTATTCCTAGTTTGGAATTGATAATTAACGATTCACAATTTGAGACATATGATATATACATGAGGGTTTCATTGTGTGAATTATTTTGCTCGACGTACGAGTTTTGTATTGTGAGTTTCTAATTATTAATTCTATTTAGATTGTTTATTCCTAGTTCGGTATTGATATTTAGTTATCTACAATTTGAGACATATGGTATATACATAAGGGTTTTCTTGTTTGGATTATTTCTCTCGACGTACTATGTCTCGTGTTGTAGGTTTCTAAATATTAATTCTATTTAGATATAAGATAAATGACCTAGGTAGACTATGCTTAATAGATAGAGCCTCCATCACATCTATTAGCCCTTCCCCTGGGGACGGATGGAGATGATCTTTTTGTAGCACTCTGACGCTCTTGTTGTTTTTCTTTTTATTTTCTAATTCTTTTCCAGCAGCAACTCAGAGTTTCAAGGAGCCGCAGGATGACGGACATTCAGCATAGTCGTCGTCACATGTTTTTAGTAGATGAGACTCCACCATAGTTGATATTATCTTTCGGACATTTAGAGTTTTGTATTTCATCTTGTAAAGGTTGTGTACCTTAGTTTATTTTTGTTAGACCCTAGAGGGGGGGTGATTAGGGTATTATGCTAATCTAATCCGATTAAATGTCAATTAAAATTAATTAACAAGTTATATTCTTGCAAGATAGATATACAATAGTTATAAGCAATAATAAGCAATATACACAAAGTGATATATCCTATATGATGAAATATATATTATGAGTTATATGCAAGGATATGAAACTAAGGGTGATATAAACATAAACAAGATAAACAAGATAGTGGATAATATGAACTAAGAGCAAATGACAAAGGCGATATAAACAATAGACATGAATGTAAAAGAACGCCAATGACAAACTCAAACACACGATATGATCACGGAGTTCGGACCTTCCGTCCTACGTCTCCGCTCCCCACTCCCGGGGAGAAATCCACTATCACAACCGGGTTTTCTACGTTCACCCGAATAACGTTTACACCTCATAATTTCTCTCACGGAGTTCAGTCCCCACGACCTACGTCTCCGCTCCTCACCTCGAGGAGATCTCCACTCACACTCTCACAATGTGGCTACACTCCACCCTCACAATACGGTTTTCTAGCTAACCGAAAACTCTACAACACTCACAATGTAACAACAAATAATTTGTTCTCTAATACAAGGTGAGAACTCAATTAAGCACCACTCAAAGTTACAATCTCTCACCACCCAACTATACTATGTATGAAAGATACAATAAGCTCAATGTGGGTGTGTGTAACAATGAGTGAAATCAAAATCAAACTTAAACTCAAATATAAAATCTAGCTTAAGAACAATGATAATCAAACAAGTATATAAATGTAAAGCTAGAGTTTAAGTTTAGAAAACTTCTCAAGATCAAGATGGAGAGATGGAGATTTGAAGCCCAAACAATAAGATAATCTCCTCCACTTGTGAAAGCTAAAACTGCTTTAAACCAAACCCTTAAACAAGTCACATTGTCGGTCGACCGAAAATTCCGTCGGTCGACCGATGAGAGCAAAAACACGAAGAAAACGTTCTGGACCATCGTCGGTCGACCGGAAATTCTGTCGGTCGACCGATTTGAGCTCTCGGTCGACCGGACCGGTCGACCGACGATTCTCTGGAAAAATACTGATGAATGGTCAATTGACCGGTCGACCGTACCGGTCGACCGAAAACTGACATTCTACAAAAATTTGGTTTTAGAGCTGATTTTAAAACCCTGTTTAAAAATATCAAATAAATTCCAAAAAATGTAAAACTTTGGGGAATGATTGTAGACATGATAATAAACATGCTACAACGACTGGTTTCGAAAAAGGACTTCCCAAATGAAAAATATCATCATTTTACAAACTAGTCCAAAACATGAAAATATGAGATACTTGAATTTTGATGTTTTGACATAAACCAACTTTTGAAACTTTGTGAAATGTTTTTGTAGACTTAGTAAAACATGTATAAACTGATATTGAAGTCTACAAACTAAGAATATAATATTTTCACAAATACAATAGAAAATGAAACCTATGAGTATGTATATGAAAATATATTTGTTTCATATCTAAGTAGATAAACCAAATCACAATAATAAATATGAAACATGTAATTTCATATTTATAAACATGAAAACTAAAACTTGTGTTGTATATATATGTGACTACATATATATACAAGGAAACCAATAAAATGTGTGTGTATAGATAATTGAGCTTAGAGTATATAACACACATAATATAAATCCTAAACTACATTACCCAAGCAATCTTGATCTTCAATAAGCTCTTCTAGGTAATCTCGCGGATGAAGCTTTAACTTGGATCTTGAACTTTGAATAGCAAGGCTTCACCGACATTCCGCCAACCTCCTTTGGATATGATCGTTGAAGCTCTATTCCATCCATCCTCCAACAACGTTGTTTGTCTACAATAAATAAGAAAACACAAATACTAGACAAACAACATTAGTGGTAAATTGTTTGTTAAACATCATCAAAACAAGAAGGCCAACAATCTCCCCCTTTTTGATGATGACAAACAATTTACAAAAAGAAGTATATGCATGAAGTAAATGAACATATACAAGATAATAACTCACATGCATATAAACAAACATTAGTGTCGCTGTTTTTTTTCTTGATCGCTTGCACCAACAAAACCCTAGGAATAACGAGTATTTTATAGGATGATGTGATCGGGTGAGCCTTTTCCACACTTGGCTTTTTACGAACCTGCGAACGAACTCGTTGTGATACCTCACGTGGGTATGGTGGACCCTACGTCTTTCATAATTCTCCACTTCGGTGAATTTTTCCCAAAACTAAGCCGATACCAAAACAGCCAAATGTCCCACTTGTTGTGTCCAGTATGCCGTGAAGTTAATTCATAACAACGGACTCAATCCACAACAAGTCGGGAACCCGAACGAGAGTCCAAACAATCTCATCTCCATCAAAATCAACTAATTCAAACCGACCGCATCGTAAAGACTGTCTACGTATCCTCTTGCCCAAGGAATCAAGCCTCACGTAGTTCACCAAAATGGCCTCCAAAGGCCCTTAACACTGAAGAATGTTCAAAAGTTTCAAACAATGATCAAACTTAACACCTGAAATAAATTTGGTCAACATATCTGCAGGGTTGTCCTTCGTGTGGATCTTCTCCAACATGACGTCTCATTCATCCAAAACGTCACGAACAAAGTGGAATCTGACATCGATATGCTTCGTGCGTGCATGATAAACCTGGTTCTTCACCAAATAGATAGCTGACATGCTATAATAATATACCCTGATGGTATCCTGTACAATCCCCAAGTCATCCAATAATCCCTGCAACCACAAAGCCTCCTTCACAGCTTCAGTCAATGCCATATACTCTACCTCCGTAGTGGAGAGAGCCACTATAGACTGAAGTATGCATCTCCAACACACCAATACTCCTGCTAATGTAAACACATATCCACTAGTAGACCGGCACTTGTCCAGTTCCCCTGCATAATCAGAATCCACGTAACCAATACAATCCTGCCCTGTCTTCTCATTCTTCTGAAATACCAAATCAACATCCACGGTACCTTTGATATACCGTAGAATCCACTTCACGGCTTCCCAATGACCATTTCCGGGGTCGTGCATGTACCTGGATACCATTCTCACGGCCTGTGACAAATCTAGTCTTGTACTTTAAGGACCGTGAATTTTTAATACTAGTTAAAATAATTTTTCCCTATTTTAAAATATTCAATTATTATTTTTAAAAGAGTATTTGTATTTTTCTTAATTTTCTAGAATTTCCTATGATTTAAAGACTAAGTTCTATATTTATTTAAATGAATTAAATATTTATAAATTTATTTAGTGCAGTAAAAATTCTTGGAATTTATCTGTTATGTTATCGATACTATTACGTGTCGTTCTAAATAGTACGTGGTATTATTATTATTATTATTACGTATATTTTTATATAATACGTAGTATAATCAATTACGTATTATTTGTATAATTTGTTGTATTATTTCTACTGTTACATATTATCTGTTGTATTAGTATAACTGGTACGTTTTACTATGTATATAATTAACTCATAATTATTTGTTTTTAAATATAAGCAAATATATTTTATTTATTAATTATTCTTGTTCAAATTGTACAATATGTGTATATTTCGATTATTTTGTATCAACTGTTGTATTAGCACAACATGTACATTTTTATTTATAGATAATTAGTCTATAAATAGTTTAATTTTTAAGTACCAGTAATTATTTATTTTAAATATTTTTAAAAACCCTAATTTCCCTTTAATTATAAATATCTCTTCCTCTCTCTCTTCTTCTCTCCCTCTCTCTCTCTCTCTCTCTCTCTCTCTCTCTCTCTCTTTTTTTTCACTCTCTCTAAAACAAATTAAACACTTTGTTTGGTTATTTACCGAGCACAAAATTGTGCGTTCTAGGGGTAATTTTTTTTTCCCTTGTTTTTTCCCCCTCAAATAGAAGCGTTTTGTCTTTGAGGGGAGAGTTAACGAGGTGGAGTGAAAGTCTCGAGGCTAATTTATATGATTGAGTTTTGCGAATACCCTTGGAATTGAGGATAATTACTAAGGAGCCATCTTTTTCTATCACCCACATAAAAGGAAAGAGACGTCTGAGTTCAGGAGACTTGAAAAGGAGGACATGATCGCCATTTATTACTCTTCCCTTTTCACGGTTCCTGGAAGTCGGGTCCCCGTACAGCCCCGTCGGAACCCATCGAGACATCCCAACGATCCCGACAACCTCCTCCCACCTCCAGAAAGCCCGGACAGTAGCAAAAGGCTCCGAACAACGAAGAACAAACCTGAACGGCGAACAATTGTACTGCAGAAAACTACAGTTTTAGGCCAACTTCGCCCGCGTTTTTCGGCCATCTCCGACCTTCATTTCTGTCGATTCTTTCGCCGGTACGTAGCCCTTCCTGTTGTCTATCACATGGTATATTTCTTTCACTTGGGCTCCTTATCTACACCTTGTTATATTCGTTTGAATATCTCATATCGTAATAACACTCTAAGTTGTAATTTTAGCCGTTGATTCTGCGAAACCCGTCGTAACAAAGTGCAACCACCCCGACGACCCCCGCTACAGTTAACGACGTACCTGAGGCAAGATGTCGCCTCTCCTTTTTATCGTTTCGATATTTATATTCTATATGAGTAGATTAATTGTATTATAATTAACTACGTGGGCCGTTGGTGAATGTTGTTGATTTGAATTATAGATGTATGATGAGTAGCATTTTCGAAATAGTTATCATAAATTAAAAGAATTTTATTTGGTAACAGAATTATTTTAAAGAATGTTTAAAAAAAGAATCTATTTCGAGGAAAAAGAATTATTTTAGAATCTTATTTTGAAATGACAAGTGAGGTGTTAAATTAGAAATTACGTAATTTCATCAAAAAGAAATTAATTAAGAGAAATTTATAAAATAGGAAAATATTACTTTTCATGTAGAAAGGAATTTATATATATATATATATATATATATATATCTCTACTACGACCTCCAGGCGGTAATGTCCATCTTCGTCGACCGCTTCGAGGACCTCCAGCTCCCTGACCGCGTCCGCGTCTTCGACATCTTCACCCGCCTCTCGAAGCAGCTCGACGACCTCGACCACTTCTACTCCTAGGCTAAATCCTCCGGCGTCTCCCGCCCCTCTGATCTCCCCACCGTCGACCGCGTCACACAGCAGAAGCTTGGGCTCATGGACGACTTCATCCGCCAGCGAACCAACCTTGATAAGAACCCCTCGGCCAAGAGCCTGCAACAGCTCACCGACGAGGAGGACGCTCGGCGGAAAGCTGAGGCGGCAGCGGCGGAGGATGCCGGAGAGGTACTCAAGGCGTTGCCTGCTCCCGAACCCAAAGAGGAGGAGGAAGCCGTTCAAGAAGAAGAGGAGGAAACGACGGAAGAGCCTCCTCCGGATCCTTTGGCTATCGTAAAAGTAGTCGAAGAAGAAGAAGAGGTTGACTTCTTGAATACAAGAGACGACGCTGTGACCGTCGACCGCCGTGAGAACGACCTTGCGCTTGCGTTGTTTGACGGAACAACCGTCGCTCGTCCAGCGGCGCCCGTCTGGGAGGTGTTTGCGGACGAAGCGGATTGGGAGACTGCGCTCGTGGAGTCGGCCAGCAGTCTCTCCGGGCAGAGGACGGCGCTTGGCGGGGGATTCGATACGCTGCTGCTCGACGGGATGTATATATGACATACCTTCTTAATATTGTGAGTTCTTCTCTTCATTCTAACTATCACTAGTGTACACTTCATATACATGCCTGGTTTTTGCAAATGCTTCGATATTGAAATTGAAGCATATGATTTTTATGGTTTTGCATCTCAGTAAGTACTTTCAAAGGATATAAATGAGCATTGCAAGGGTAATATAAGCCTTCCATAAATGGAAGCTAATTGGTTGCATATAATCTCTTTTTCTTTGTTCATTGCTTTTTCTGCTTAATGCCTTTGGAATTCTTGCACCCTACTCTTTAGCGAGAGGTCATTTTTGTAACTTTGGGATGGTTTTCGCAATTCAAATGTTACGTTTCAATACCCAATGAAGGCATGATCTCCTTGGTTTAAAAAAAAAAAAGTCTTCTAACTTAGTTACTACTTTGTAATTTAAGAGTAGTCCGTAAAATTTAGCCAGCCAGGTGGTCTGGAATTGCTAAAAAAATTTAGCAGAATCTAGAATGAATGAAATTAAGAGTTAATATTAAATTATAGCCTAGTTGTTATATGTATATACTAATCATCGTGGAATCAGCGATAGTCTAAAGTTGTTAAGTGCTATATCCGTATATTAGTATCCGTAACACAAGGATACAATTTGCTGTACTTGCATTCTAATATAGGAAGACATAAGCAAGTTGTATTTGTAATTTGTATATGAAACTAGTGATAGGCTAAGTAACATATGGCATATTCTATCAAAGAAGAGTGTGTTATGAAGCTTTGGCATTTATTTGGTTAATCAAATTATATAGAAGAGTGTCTTATAAAATTAATCATGGTCATGTTCAACCTCTCATGTGCCTTGGGAAGCATTTCATTTAAATATATTGAAGGCAAGTCTCTGAACATTTGACAGTTAAAAATAGTCTTACCAACCGTCCCATTATCATATATAACGTAGATAGTTTGAATAATTTGCTAGTAGTACTAAATTATCTTATCATAGCTCTCTTTACCCAGCATTTTGAACAGTTCTAGATTTTTTTCATTAATTGGCATTGTAATACCTCATTCAAAGTTGCTTCCATCACTACCTAATAACTTGCGATATATGTCTTTTGTTTTGAACAGGCTCTCTTTTCTGATAAGATGTTTAGTCTAGCAATTCCACCATACATTGATGTCAGCGATGCACGCGAGGAAGAAATAGTATCCCCTGAGTATGACAAGTTCTATGGGGAAGGTATCTATGAGTGTGCTGGTTGTGGAACTCCACTATATAAATCTACTACGAAGTTCAACTCTGGATGTGGATGACCAGCTTCCTTATGTGATTTTCTCATATATTAATTGGATGCATGAATAAAGAGGCATCATCTTGTTTTACATTGTAATTTGTTGTCAGCAGAATATGTATTTTCACTGTCTCTTACTTTGGATGCTAAGGTAAACATTGGTTACAAATTTCATGGCGGTCGACGGTCATAGCGTCGTCTCTTGTATTCAAGAAGTCAACCTTCTTCGACTACTTTTACGATAGCCAAAGGATCCGGAGGAGGCTCTTCCGCCGTTTCCTCCTCTTCTTCTTGAACGGCTTCCTCCTCCTCTTTGGGTTCGGGAGCAGGAAACGCCTTGAGTACCTCTCCGGCATCCTCCGTCGCTTTCCGCCGAGCGTCCTCCTCGTCGGTGAGCTGTTGCAGGCTCTTGGCCGAGGGGTTCTTATCAAGGTCGGTTCGCTGGCGGATGAAGTCGTCCATGAGCCCGAGCTTCTGCTGTGTGACGCGGTCGACGGTGGGGAGATCAGAGGGGCGGAAGACGCCAGAGGATTTAGCCCAGGAGTAGAAGTGGTCGAGGTCGTCGAGCTGCTTCGAGAGGCGGGTGAAGATGTCGAAGACGCGGACGCGGTCAGGGAGCTGGAGGTCCTCGAAGCGGTCGACGAAGATGGACATTACCGCCTGGAGGTCGTAGTAGAGCTGGCTGCTCTCTTTCAGGAGCGGGTACAGGGCTACGGCTATATATATATATATATATATATATATATATATATATATATATATATATATATACATAAATATTTTTATTTTAAATTAGTTATAATGAGAAATAGTTTTAAAGAATAATTTTAGAAAAAGAATATTATTATTATGATAGTATGACTGATCGTCGTAGAGCGCGATATTTCATGTGCAAAACGACATTGGTTTCTAGTTTTCTTTTTACCGTATTATTATATTAGAGAATACGTAAGTACGGATAATTTGTATGAGAAGTTCGGACATCCCATTGGTAAGATAATAATGAAGCCCACTCATGTATTATATTCATGCTATAGTATTTTGTTTATGCATTTCATGTTCATTAAAGTTCTCATTTCTGCTTCATAAACCTGCTAAATCATGTTTAACATGCCATACTATCTTCATGATCTGTTGACATGTTGAGAACCTTAGTAGTTCATGATTTAGTAGCCTTGTGCGTTATGAACAGACTTATTGACATGTGTGAGTGTGTTAACTGGTTAGGCGGTGAACCCAAGTTTTTAATGAGTTTACGGTTAACATAGAAAAATGAGAAGAGTTGGGATGGGGAAGTTAGTGTTCAGGTGATTGGATAAGATTGTTGATGTATCTTCCAGGCTCGCGCCAGTGGTTGGTGTCGCCACTGGGGTTGGTTTGTAGGGCTAAAGTGAAGTGTGTACATCACTTTAGTCAGTGGAATCGTTTCGTCACCCGAGTTTTGCTTGAGTTCGGACCAAGCAGAAAACGATTTATGTGTAGTCCCTTGGCCGCATGTGTAGCGGGATTGGATGCACGTAGGTGATTTGTGAACAGTCAGTTATCCGATTACAGGAGCGTTGACTCTGTGTGAGATGTGAACCACTGAGCTTTAGGTTGGTTAGTATTTGACCCAGTTATTGTATTCACATATATGTATGTTACCATTAGATTTCCAGTTGCAGGTATCATTGTCTTTCTTGTTAGTATTATTATTGCTATAGCATGGGTCGTTAGACCGTTTTATTTGTTCGTGTGAGATCTTACCGTGTGCCATGCACGCTGACGTACACCTGTTTTCTCGGGTGTGCGCCAGACTTAGAAGACGAACAAGTTCAGTTCGATGATGCAGCCGAGCCAGTGTATGCCCAGCCGGAATATCCTTCCGATGGAGTGGAAAAACAAACTGAAGCCTAGACGTGTTTTTTTTCTGTAGTAGCTGATAAACATTAGAACTCTTTATAATATTGTCCTTAGTTTGATGATGGATTCAGTTATTTTATCAGTATTTTTCTTTTATCATAGACTATGTGTTTTTATTCCTAATTAGACCGTTTTTGTAATAAGGGTATGTTTGACCCATATTCTTATGTTTGGGATGATTTACTATGGATGATATGTTTATTTCTTATTCTGGATCGTCTTTATATTCTTACTATTATGATCAGGGATCTGTGATTGAGATTTATGTATTTGACGCTTAGTGTATTAGATTGAGAGGAAAAGAAAAAGAAAAAAAAATAATAGTGTATATTTCTTCTCAATCTAATATGTCGCGGACTTGTTTGTTAGACCCTAGAGGGGGTGATTAGGGTCTTATGCTAATCTAATCCGATTTTATGCCAATTAAAACTAATTAATAAGTTATCCTAGCAAGTATGAAATACAACAAGATATGTGAGCTAGGATAAGCAATATGAATAATAAGATATATCCTATATGATAAAAATATGTGCAAGGATATATAAACTATCACATGGGTGATATAATCAAACTACAAATGTGATAGGGTAAAATATAAGAGTAATAAGCAATTGGCGATATAAGATAAATGTAAAAGCAAATGCGCCAATGACAAACTCAAATACACTATATGATCACGGAGTTCGGATCTTCCGTCCTACGTCTCCGCTCCCCACTCCTAGGGAAAAATCCACTATCACAACCAGGTTTTCTACACTCACCCGAATAATGTTTACACCTCACAATATCGGTTTTCAATGCTCACCGATCAACGTTCACAAACACTCATAATGTCGGTTTTCAACGTTCACCGATCAACGTCTATACTCCCCACACTCGGTTTTCTAGCTCACCGAAAACTTTACAATCTCACAATATAACAAATGATTTGTTCTCTATAATAGATGAGAACTTAATGTAAGCTCACTCTCAATTGTTACAACTCTCACCAACCCAATTATAATATGTATGAAAATACAATAAGCTTAATGTGGGTGTATGTAACAAAGAGGTAAATCAAATCTAAACTCAATACAAAACTAGCTTTAATAAAATGATAAACAAGCAAATAGATATAAAGCTAGAAAATAGAGTTTAGAAAACTTCTCAATAGATCAAGAGATTGAAGGAGGATGGTTGGATGCTCAAGCACCAATAGGATCTCCTCAAGCTCTTGTGAAATTGATTTCACAAACCCAAAATTCTCAATTGCTTAAAGCTTCTTAAACACTCTTTTAAATAAACACTAAACAAGTTTAAACCCTTGTTAAACTCTTTTAAAACATTCTCTTGGTGTGTCAAATGATAAATGCAATGGGGTATATATAGGGTAGAAGAAAACAACCCCCAAAAACCACTAAAAGACAAAATTCAGCAAGTTACCGTTACTGTCTAACGGTAACATCGGCGATCGACCGTGGCGGTCGACCGCGAGAAGAAAAATTATAAAACTGTTCTCTGGATTGCTGACGGTCGACCGTAGTGGTCGACCGTACTTTTCCAGATTTTGACAGATGTTGGAATTTACGTGTCTGACTTTGTAAAATCAATTAAAAATAGTAAATTAACTCCAAAAATCATGAAATTTTTAGGTAAGGTGCTAGACATGTATATAAACATGTTAGAGAAAGAATATCTGAAATATAAATTCCCAGTTGAGAGAAATAAATGTTTGAACACAGATTTACAGTTTTTAAAAAAACTGCTGAAAATTCGATTTTGTAAATTCAATTGAAAACAATAAAAAAACTCCAAAATTAGTAAAACTTGGGAAAATTTTTGTATATATAAAGATAAACATTTAAACTAAGAAAATTTTCAAATCGCATTTCCCAATTGTGAAAACGTATCAGTTTTGTAAAAACATGCACGTACACATGCACGTACATGAACAAAAAAACTTGATTTTTCCAAAAATGAGTTCAAACAACTTGGAAACACTTTTGATTTTTCCAAAAATGAGTTCAAACAACTTGGAAACACTTTAGAATGGATTTGTAGACATTATACGAGATATGAAAATAGTGTGCAACTTGGAAACACTTTAGAATGGATTTGTAGACATTATACGAGATATGAAAATAGTGTGAACAAATCTTTAATCCATAAACATAATATTTTTCTAAATACAATAGAATATAAAGCAAACAAAAGTGTATATGAAGATATATATTGTTTCATATCTACATAACTAAACCAAAACAACTTAACCATATGAAAACAAACATGTATATATATAAATATGTATTTGTTTCATATTTAAACTTGAAAATCAAAACTTATATATAGATATATGACTATATATAAAACCAAATACGTGTATGTGTGTATATGATTGAGCTTAAAGTATTGAACACACATAATATAAATCTAAACTAATATACCCAAGCAATCTTGATCTTCAATAAGCTTGACTTGGTACACTTGCGGATGAAGCTTGAACTTGGATATTGAACTTGCGTTGCATTACTTCAACCACTATATCCGTCATCCTCCATTTGATATGATCGTTATGGCGCAATCCATCTAACCTCCAACCCATATATACAAAACAACAATATATAAAAACAATGGTTAGAGTTATATATATATATATATATATATATAACCAAATACGTGTATGTGTGTATATGATTCAGCTTAGAGTACCAAAACACATAATATATAAACCTAAACTAAATTACCCAAGCTTGATCTTGATCTTCAATAAGCTTGACTTGGTACACTTGCGGAAGAAGCTTGAACTTGTATCTTTAACTTGAATGTACATTACTTCACTCCACTATTCCGCCAACCTCCATTGGATATGATCATTGAAGCTCTATTCCATCCATCCTCCAACTCGTTGTTTGCCTAGAATAAATACGAAAACATAAACACTAGATAAACAACATTAGAAGTAAATTGTTTGTTAAACATCATCAAAACAAGAAGGCTGACATTGTTCACGTTCTGATTCCCGAGTATTTTGGGAAGCGGGGCGTGACATGTACACACCATCGCATACATCAAGCTACCCACAACATTGGCATATAGAACTTTGGACATGTATTCACGGTCCTCAACTGAAACAAGTGACATCTTAGCTGATAGCTTAAAGTCGGAAGCTAATGGAGTACTCACCGCATTGGCATTGCCATCATAACTGAATTTCTTCAGCATCTTCTGCAAGTAACTCCTCTATGTCAACTTAAACCTCCCCTTCACCCTGTCTCTCTCAATCTCCATACCCAATATCTTCTTTGCTTCTCCAAGGTCCTTCATCTCAAATTTGGATGACAACTCCTTTTTCAACTTTATAATAGCTGAAGTATTCCTGGAAGCTATGATCATATCGTCAATATATAACAACAAATAAATATACTCACCATTTTGTAGCTTGTGCATGTAAACACACGGGTCATATGGGCTCCTCGTGTACCCTCGGCCAATCATAAAGCCGTCCTTGTACTATTGTCACGGTGATTGCTTCAATCCGTAAAGAGACTTCTTCAGCTTGCACACTAATTCCTCCTTTTCTGCAGCTTTATACCCCATAGGTTGTATCATGTAGATCTCTTCTTCTAAATCTCAATGTACAAAGGCTGTTTTCACATCCATCTGGACCAAATCCAAATCCAGCTGGGCCACCAATACCAATAAAATACGAATCGACGAATGCTTCACAACAGGTGAAAATACCTCGTTGTAATCAACGCCCTCTAGCTATGCATATCCCTTGGTAACCAATCTGGCTTTGAATCTAATTTTCTTAATAGAAGATCCCTCTTTCTTTGCATACACCCACTTGCATCTAATAGCCTTCTTACCCTTCGGTAGCTTTGCAAGTTTCCAAGTGTCGTTCTTATGAAGAGACAACATCTCCTCCTCCATGGCTTCCCTCCAGCTAATCGAATCAGAGCTTGACTCTGCTTCCTTGAATGTAGAAGGAACCAAATCAACGACTTTTGCTGACAAAGCATATACAACCATGACATCGTCATATCTAGATGGTCGACGAATGTTTCTTCTTGGTCTATTAGCTACAATGGACTCCTGAACATGACTATATTCCTGAGTCCCAACATCCACTGTATCCTCTAAATGCCCGGCTGTCATCCCATCTTCTCCTAGTGTCACCTCTGTAGGAGCCTCAATGGATACAATGTTATCTGGAGTGGGTGGAGTCACACCATCCTACACCTGCTGTGATATCCCAACCATTTGGTCTCCCTCCACTTGCTGAGGTACTTAATGCCTCATCAGGTACGCCTCATCAAATGTGATATCCCTGCTAATAACTATCTTCTTATCCTGTGGATCCCATAATTGAAGCCGTTAATACCTTCTCTAAATCCAATAAAGACTGCTTTCCTCACTCTCGGATTTAATTTACCATTACTGACATGGTAATAAGCAGGATACCCAAATATCCGAAGTGACTCATAGTCACTAGCCACCGAACCAGACCAACGCTCCATCGGAGTCTTCCCTTGTATCACAGTGCATGACAACCTATTCACGAAATGGCTCGCATAAACCAACGCCTCGGCCTAAAAGGATCTAAGCAATCCACTCTGCGTCATCATACATCATACATTCTCTAGCAAGGTACAGTTCAATCTCTCAGCCACCCCGTTCTGTTACGGTGTCTCTCGAACTGTGAAGTGTCGCCTAATGCCGTGATCCTGACAAAACTGCAGAAACGGATCACTCTTATACTCTCCACCATTATCTGAACGTAGAGTCTTTACCTTTATACCTGTCTGCAGCTCCACTTTCTTCTTCCACTCCACATAAATATCTAGAACCTGATATTTATGCTTCATCGGGTATACCCAATTCCTTCTAGAATAGTCATCAATGAAAGTGATAAAATAGTTGGCCCTACCAAGTGATGTGTTCTTGAAAGAACTCTAAATATTTGTGTGAATATAATCCAATGTACCTTAGGTGTTGTGAATAGCGGTGCCAAACTTCGCTCTAGTCTTCTTCCCAAGTACATGCTCACATAGCTCTATTTTGCAGGTCTTAGCACCTTTTAATAGCCCCTGTTTCGCTAATGACTGCAGGGACTTATCTCTCGTGTGTCCTAGTCTTATGTGCCATAATATGGTAGTGTCATCCTCTGTAGTGATAGAAGCTGCTAGACCCCTGTAACTGTCTTGCCCTTCAAGTAGTATAGGAAGTTTTCCCTGACTCCTCGCATCACCACCATAGAACCCTTCATGACCTTCGCTATAGCATCCTTTAAGATCACCCGATAACAAGCTGCCTCCAAAGTACCAAGAGAAATTATGTTCTTCGTCAACTGCGGTACGAACCTCACTTCTTTCAATTCCTTCACCATACCGTCATGCATCCTAATCTGGAATGAACCAATACCACCAATAGGGCATACGTGGTCATTTTCCATAACTACGACATCCCCTCTTTCCAGCTCCTCAAAGCTAGAGAACCAATCCCTCCTAGGGTATATGTGATATGTGGCTCTGAATCCAACATCCACTCCGTGGAGTCGGCATAGCAAACCGACAGTAGTGCAGGACACGAATAGCCCGAAGAATCTGACTCTGAATGTTCATCAATAGCTTTTGCAACATTCACTTCTAAACATTGTACAACTTTTCCTTTATTCTTCTCGGCTTTGTCCTTCAACTTTGGGCAGTTGATCTTCCAATGTCCATCTTCTTTACAAAAGTGACATTGATTCCTACCAATACTCTTATAGCCACCTCTATTCTTCAATTTTGAGTGGTTGAACTGGCGGCGGTTTGGATCACAGCCTCGAACTGCTAATGCATCTCCCGATACCTTCTCGGAGGGTTCACCATCACTCTTCCTTAACTCATAATTCACCAAAGATAAGGTCACCTCCTTATAGCTAACAGTAGTTCTTCAATTGATCATAGTGAGAACGAATGTACCGTAATCATCCTCGGGCAACGAACACAAAAGTAACATCACCTTGTCTTCATCCTCAACCATGATGTCCACATTGTCCATATCTGAAAGTAACTTAGTGAAATTGTTGACATGCTCCCTGATGGAAACTCCCCTCTTCATCTTGACCATATCTGAAAGTAACTTAGTGAAATTGTTGACATGCTCCCTGATGGAAACTCCCCTCTTCATCTTGAACTGGTAAAACCTCTTTTGTTGACATGCTCCCTGATGGAAACTCCCCTCTTCATCTTGAACTGGTAAAACCTCTTCTTCAAGTAAAACCGATTCTCAATGCTATTTGTAAGATACTTCTCATTGAGTGTTTCTCACATCCTCTTCACCGACGTCTTGTTCATCACGTCATAGATAAGATCTGACGTCAAGCACGACCTAATAACTCCACAAGCCCTACTATTCATCTTCTTCCAAACCTTATCCTCCATATCAGCGGGTTTCTCTTGTAACTCAAGAGTCTCCTCCAAATTCTATGCATCCAAGGCGTCCATCACCTGACACCTCCACAATCTGAAATTAATCTTGTCGTCGAACTTCGAAACATCAATCTTCGTGTTATTGATGCTCTGACTGTGTATCGCCTTCGTAAGAGACGAACCTGATGTGCTTGCTTCTTCCATGTTGTCGATCTAACTCTTCAATTAGCAATCCTTCACCGAATCCTTCGAACAAGCCTCAAGCCAAACCTAAAGCTCTGATACCACTTGCTGTGTGCAACAGAAATTTCGGCCGCACCTCCGGTGCGTAAGGTGCACAACAAGATATTAGATCACAACGAAATTCCTATTTCACAAAGAAAACAAGATCCGAAAGAAAAATATCTCAACAAAGTGTGATATCAGCTCTTCCTCTCATCAGTTCTAGGACTGACTTGTCGAGGGAACTACAAGCTATTATAAATCACAACAAGACAAACTATTTTATGTGGTTCGGCAAATTGCCTACGTCCACGAGGCAAGGAGGGGGAGATCTACTATTAGAGGGAGAGAATACAACTAGGGTTTATAATCACACAATCTAAACCCTCACACAATCTCTCAAACCTCTCACAAAAGGGGATGCTAAAAATCCTAAAAGACGAATGAACAAAACTCCCCCACGAATCCCTAGGAGAGATAGCCGCCGTTGTCTCCTCTGCACGTCCTTTTTCACTGCCTTGCACTGCATGCACACCGCCCAAGATAAAAAAGGAACGTCTGTAGCGAAACCCTCTTTGCTCACGTCCCCTGATCTTGCACGCCAACCTTTGCACGTCGCTGTTTTTTTCTTGATCGCTTGCACCAACAAAACCCTAGGAATAACAAGTATTTTATAGGATGATGTGATCGGGTGGGCCTTTTCCACACCCGGCTTTTTCCGAACCTGCGAACAAACTCGTTGTGATACCTCATGTGGGTATGGTGGACCCCACGTCTTTCACATAATGCTCTTAGGGGCTGTTTGGATGCCTTTAGGAAACTAGAGTATTTATGACACAAAATAGAAAGTGGTTATCCACCTCACCAATTTTCATTCGAGTGTTTACATTGTTTGGTTAGGAATCTTTGTGAATCCTAAAATAATAGTATTACATTATTTGGATAGTATAATGTAAACTAGAGTATTTATGACACAATGGAAAGTGGTTATCCACCTCACCACTTTCTACAAGGTTTTTACTTTTTTATTATTTTTTGGACACATTTATGACATTGTGTCAACTTTCCAACGAAATGGACATTGTGTCAACTTTGGGCGTTGTGGAGTGCTTGTAAGTTTGGAATTTTTTTCTCTTTTTTTTCCGAAAATAAAAAATAAACACAGGGCAAAGAGAATCAAAGGTACGTTCTTGACTTCCCACATAACACAAAAATGATCTTCCAGCTCTCAATCCTTTCCTCCTGCAGATGGACACAAAAGCATATATTTGTTAGAGAATATTTTAGTGTACTAATATATAAAAGAGTACGGATCCTTCCCAACCAAGAAATTGGGTGCTGCAAATAGAATGTAATATAACATGTAGAAATCCTGGAACGTGAGACCAATGTTAAGGACAGGAACATAGAGTTATTACCAAAAGTAAAGGAAAATGTATTAATCGATTATAAATCCTTGTAGTTCTATTGTTGCAAATGTTGCACGCAGCGAAAATTTCGGCAGCACTTCGGCAGCACAACAAAAGATTCAGGTTGCAATAGGAATTCCTGTTTCACAAAGGAAACAAGAATCTTAAGCAAAATATCTCAACCAAGTGAGATATTGCAATAGGAATTCCTGTTTCACAAAGGAAACAAGAATCTTAAGCAAAATATCTCAACCAAGTGAGATATCAGCTCTTCCTCTCCTTAAGCAAAATATCTCAACCAAGTGAGATATCAGCTCTTCCTCTCATCAGTTCTAGGACTGACCTGTCAGGGAACCTAAATAAGCTATTACAAATCACACAAATAGCGAAACAACCAATTTTACGTTGTTCCGCAAATAGCCTATGTTCACGGGGATAAGATGAGGAGATTCCACTAAATCAAGGAGAGTACAAAGTGTTACAATCTCACAAAACTCACAAACTAACCCTCAACCAAAACTCTCAACATGCCCACAATATCTCCCTCTCACAATGCTCAAAAGTCTCTCTAATATCTTATTACAACTCTCCTCTCTTTTTATGATTGATTCTAATCTCCATATATATATAGAAAAACTAAAACCAAAACAGACTAGAAATGTTAAAACCAAAAACAAAACAAATTAGGAATCTTAATAACCTCATGTTACCAAAATAGATTAGGAATCCTAATAGATTAGGAATACTACTATCTAATAATTCTTCACCTTGACGAAGTATTCCCAAAACTGAGCCGACACCAACATGACACCAATGCGTCGTCTTACCAAATTCGGCTGCACCAATGTGGTTGCCTACGTACCCACTCTCCCAAGGGATCAAGCCGCCCGTAGTTCATCCAAATGGTCGCCAACGGCCTCAACAATCACGAATGTGCAATAAGTATCGATAATGATCAAACTTGTTACTCGGAACCACCTTTGTGAGCATATCCGCCGGATTATCCTTCGTGTGGACTTTCACAATCTCCACAGCGCCATCTTCAAGAACATCCTGAACAAAGTGATAACGAACGTTAATGTGCTTCGTCCTCGCATGAAAAACCTAATTCTTCACCAAATAGATAGCACTCATGTTATCACAATAAATAGTGACGGACCGTTGCGATATACAAAGTTCATCTAAAAGTCCTCGAAGCCAAATAGCCTCCTTCACAGCCTCCGTAATCATCATATACTCTACCTCCATCGTAGACAAAGCCACCGTCGACTGTAAGGTGCATCTCTAACACACCGGCACACGGGTCAAAGTGAAAACATACCCCGTCGTAGACTGACGCTTATCCAAATCTCTAGCATAATCCGAATCAACATAGCCAATGCACAACTGCCCACCTGTATTGTCCCGCTCATAAACTAAACTAACATTGAGCGTACCTCGAATGTACCTCAAAATCCATCTCATGGCGTCCTAATGACCCACTCTCGGATCGTGCATGTATCTCGAAACCATGCTCACCGCCTATGACAAGTTTGGTCTTGTACATACCATCGCGTACATCAAGCTCCCAACCATGCTCGCATATGGAGTCTTCAACATCAACTCTCGATCAACAACTGACTTCGGTAAAAGGTCAGCTGAAAGCTTCAAATGGGCTTTCAATGATACACTAACTGACTTTGTATCCATGCTAACATAAAATCGTTGTAGTACCTTCTTCAAATAACCCACCTGTGTCAAACAAATTCTGCCCTTCTTCTTGTCTCTACCAATCTCCACCCCTAAAATGTGCTTCGCATCACCTAAATCCTTCATCTCAAACTCCTTTGAAACCTGTGCCTTCAACTCATCTATAGCAGATCTGAAAATAGAGGCAAGCAACATGTCATTGACATAAAGTAATAAATAAATGTATGCACCTTCTTTCAACTTGCAAAAATATATGCAATGATCAAACTGGCTCTGAGTGTACGAATGACCAATCATAAAACCATCGAATTGCCTATACCACTATTGAGGGGACTGCTTCAAACCGTATAACAATTTCTTCAATCTACAAACTAATTTTTCCTTCCCTGCAGCTCGGAATCCTAATAGTTGAGTCATATATATTTTTTCATCAAGATCACCATGAAGAAATGCTGTCTTCACATCTAACTGATCTAACTCCAAACCATATTGTGCCACCAAAGCTAGCAAAATCCGAATCGAAGAGTGTTTCACCTAACTCCAAACCATATTGTGCCACCAAAGCTAGCAAAATCCGAATCGAAGAGTGTTTCACCACCGGAGAGAAAACCTCATTATAGCCACCAAAGCTAGCAAAATCCGAATCGAAGAGTGTTTCACCACCGGAGAGAAAACCTCATTATAGTCAATTCCTTCCTCCTGTGCATAGCCCTTGGCAACCAACCTAGCTTTGAATCTCAATGGAGTGCCGTCAATGCCCTCCTTCTTCGTGTATACCCACTTGTAACCAATTGCCTTCCGCACCTTTGGAAGCTCAACAAGCTCCCACGTATCATTCTTGTGAAGAGACTACATCTCCTCCTTCATATCTACCTGTCACGAATCAGCTTCCGAACTCTGCTCAGCCTCTCTGAATATAGTAGGCACCATCTCATCGACACTCTTCACTGGAAGTGCATACGCAACTGTGTCGGCATACCGTGTTGGCATCCGAATGTCTCTCCTCTGTCCCGAACCGTAATAGAATCCTGAACCTGAGCCGTCAGTCCCTAATCCTACACATTAGTACCTGTATCCTCCGTGTCACCGTCGTACTCGCCCGGCGTCATCTTAGTCGGCACTCTAATGGATATTATACCATCTAGACAATATGGAGTTGCATCGATCTCCACCACCTGTGATATCTCCTATGTCGGGTCGTTCTCCACCTGATGAGAGCTGGGAAGCTTCAAGATAGAAGCTTCATCGAATGTAATGTGACGTCCCTACTCAGCACAATCTTCTCATCAATTGGATCCCAAAGCTTGTATCCCTTGACACCACGCTTAAATCCTACAAATATGGCTTTTCTAGCTCGAGGTTCCAACTTATCAGTTCTAACATAATAATATGCAGGGTAACCAAATACCTTGAGTTGGTCATAATCATGTGTTGTCTCTCCTGACCACATCTACATAGGGGTTTTTCCCTCAATCGTATATGAAGGCAGCCTATTAATGAGGTGGCTCGCATATGAAAGTGCTCAGCCCAAAAGATCTTCTCCTAACCACTATGCGCCAATAAGCAACGGACCTTCTCCAGTAAAGACCAATTCATCCTCTCTGCCACCCATTCTGCTACAGCGTATGACTAACTATGAAGTGCCTCTCTATGCCCTCGTCTCGACATAGCTGCTAAAAAGGGTCTGAAGTGTACTCACCGCCGTTGTCGAATCGTAACGTCTTGATCTTTCTCCCAGTCTGCAGTTCTAATTTCTTTTTCCATTCCACAAACAAATCTAGGACTTCATTCTTATGCTTTATGGTGTACACCCAACAACGCCTAGAATAGTCATCAACAAACATGACGAATCAATATCGACCACCAAGTGATGCCGTCTTGGTGGGACCCCAAACATCTGTGTGCACGTAGTCTAGGATGCCCCTCGTCCTATGAATGGCCATCCCGAACTTCAAATTCATCTTCTTGCCAAGAACACAGTGCTCACAGAATTCCACTTTACCACTCATGGCTTTCTTCAATAGCCCCTGCTTGTACAAAACCTACAGTGACTTCTCTCCTGTGTGTCCTAACCTGTAATGCCAAAGCCTGCTCATGTCCACCTCTGAAATAGCCGAAGCAACCTGGTCAATCTCGTTGCCCCCCTTCAGATAATACAAATTTCGACTGTGGATTCCCTTCATCACCACCAAAGATCCCTTAGTAACCTTTGCTATAGTGTCTTTAAAGGCCACCTTGAATCTTTTTGCCTCCAAAGCTCCAATAGAGATAAGATTCTTCTTCAGCTGAGGAACAAATCTCACCTCCTTCAATTCACGAACTACTCCATCGTGCATTCGAATCCGCATGGTACCTATCCCACAAATGCTACAAGATTGATCATGTCCCATGACAACAACACCACTATCAAGCTTCTCAAAAGATACAAACCAATCTCGCCTAGGGGTCACATGATAGGTAGCATCAGAATCAAGCATCCAATCTGATGCATCCAAGTGGTTCACCTTCGGAGTAATCAGTAGAGGAAAGCTCGAATCATCAGAATCATCGCCTTTCGTAATGTTCACCTTATTGGCCTTCGGGCCCTTTTTCTTGCTATTCTCCTTCTCTTTGGTCTTTGGACAATCTCTTTTCCAATGTCTCTACTCCTTACAGAATGCACATTGGTTCTTTCCAAGCTGATGATGACCTCTTGACTTTGACCTTCCTCTATTACCACCTTTCAGATATGGGCTTCTACCTCTCGTCGACAAGGCCTCGCCTGAAGTACTAGTATGGAAAGTCTCCTTGTCCTTCCTCCTCAAATCATAATTTGTCAATGCATTAGTAACTTCACTATAGCTGATAGAAGTTCTCACATTCAACAAAGTGAGCACAAATGTGTCATACTCCTCATCCGGTAAGGAGCCCAATAAGATTATAGCCTTTTACTCATCCGATATCTTCTCATCAACATTCACCAAGTCCGACAACAACTTCGTATAGTTGTTCACATGAGCCGAAAGTGAGGTGCCTCTGGACATCTGAAATCTGAATAATCTTCACAGCAAATGTAATCTGTTCTCAACACTTTTCGTAAGATACTTGTTGTTGAAAATTTTCCACATCTTCATTCCAAACGTCACCCCAATCACATCATACTTCAGATCCTGTTCTAAACAGGATATGATCATCCCACAAGCATTCTTATTCATCTTTTCCCATATCGCCTCTTCATATTTTGGTGGTCTCTCGTGGACCATGATGATCTCCTCCAAGTTCTGAGCATTGAGCGCATCCTGTACGTCGCTCATCCACAAACCAAAGTTGATTTTACCTCCTCCAAGTTCTGAGCATTGAGCGCATCCTGTACGTCGCTCATCCACAAACCAAAGTTGATTTTACCATCATACTTCACCACACTAATTTTGGTTTTTTGAAAACCAACTTGAACTGTACTCACCATCAACTTGCTGCTTTCACCTTCTTCTCCCATTGCAAACTAACTCCAAGTTATAGAGAAATAATCAAACTTTAATAGAAATTAAGAATCACCCAACTGAACCCTAGATTGAATTCCAAATAAATCTTCTGTCCACACGAGGAAAGTAAAATCTCTAACAGCAACTCCTAATGCTATCTCTACCGAAGCCTAGAACTCTAAGAACCAAGCTTCACACAAGAATCTTCCTCCACCTAATTCCAAAACCCTAGATCTAAAATCTGGGCTCTGATACCACTTGTTGCCTGCAACGAAAATTTCGGCAGCACTTCAGCAACACAACAAGAGAGTCAGGTCACAATAGGAGTTCCTGTTTCACAAAGGAAACAAGAACCTTAAAGCAAAATATCTCAACCAAGTGAGATATCACCTCTTCCTCTCATCAGTTCTAGGACTGACATGTCGGGAACCTAAATAAGCTATTACAAATCACACAAATAGCGAGACAACCAATTTTACATGGTTCGACAAATAGCCTACGTCCACAGGGAGAGGATGAGGAGATTTCACAAACTCAAGGAGAGTACAAATGGTTACAATCTCACAAAACTCACAAACTAACCCTCAACCAAAACTCTCAACTTGCTCACAATATCTCCCTCTCATAATGCTCAAAAGTCTCTCTGATCTCTGATTACAACTCTCCTCTCTTTTTATGATTGATTCTAATCTCTCTCTATATATAGAAAAACTAAAACCAAAACAAACTAGGAATGTTAAAACCAAAAACAAAACAAATTAGGAATCCTAAAAACCTCATGTTACCAAAATAGATTAGGAATCCTAATAACCTCATGTTACCAAAATAGATTAGGAATCCTAATAGATTAGGAATACTGCTATCCAACAATTCTCCACCTTGGTGAAGTATTCCCAAAACTTAGGAATCCTAATAGATTAGGAATACTGCTATCCAACAATTCTCCACCTTGGTGAAGTATTCCCAAAACCGAGCTGACACCAACATGAGCACTAATGCGTCGTCTAACCAAATTCGGCTGCACCAATGTGGTTGCCTACGTACCCCCTCTCCCAAGTGATCAAGTCGCCCATAGTTTATCCAAATAGCCGCCAACGTCCTCAACAATCAAGAATATGCAACAAGTTTCGATAATAATCAAACTTGTTGCTCGGAACCATCTTTGTGAGCATATCCGCCGAATTATCCATCGTGTGGACTTTAATAATCTCCACATCGCCATCTTCAAGAACATCCCGAATGAAGTGATAACGAACATCAATGTGCTTCATCCTTGTAAGAAAAACCTGATTCTTCGCCAAATAGATAACACTCATGCTATCATAATAAATAGTGATGGACCGCTGTGATATACCAAGTTTATCCACAAGTCCTCGAAGCCAAATAGCCTCCTTCATAGCCTCCGTAATTGTCATATACTCTGCCTCTATTATGGACAAAGCCACTGTCGACTGTAAGGTGCATCTCCAACACACCGATGCATGGGTCAAAGTGAACACATACCCCGTCGTAGACCGACACTTATCCAAATCTCTAGTATAATCCGAATTAACATAGCCAATGCACAACTGCCCACCTGTAGTGTCCCGCTCATAAACTAAACTAACATTGAGCGTACCTCGAATGTACCTTAAAATCCATCTCACGGCGTCCCAATGACCCACTCCTGGATCGTGCATGTATCTTAAAACCATGCTCACTGCCTATGACAAGTCTGGTCTCGTACATACCATCGTGTACATCAAGCTCCCAACCGTGCTCGCATATGTAGTCTTCAACATCAACTCTCGATCATCAACTGACTTCGGTGAAGGGTCAATTGAAAGCTTCAAATGGGCTTCCAATGGTACACTAACTGGCTTTGTATCCATGCTAATATAAAATCGTTGTAGTACCTTCTTCAAATAAGCCACCTGTGTCAAACAAATTCTGCTCTTCTTCTTATCTCTACCGATCTTCATCCCTAAAATGCGCTTCGCTTCACCTAAATCCTTCATCTCAAACTCCTTTGAAAGTTGTGCCTTCAACTCATCTATAGCAGATCTGAAAATAGAGGCAAGCAACATGTCATTAATATAAAGTAATAAATAAATGTACGCACCTTCTTTCAACTTGCAAAAATATATGTAAGGATCAAACTGGCTCCGAGTGTACGAATGACCAATCATAAAACCATCGAATTGCCTATACCACTATCGAGGGGACTGCTTCAAACTGTATAACGATTTCTTCAATCTGCAAACTAATTTTTCCTTCTCTATAGCTCGGAATCCAAATGGTTGAGTCATATATATTTCTTTATCAAGATCACCATGAAGAAATGCTGTCTTCGCATCCAACTGATCTAACTCCAAACCATACTGTGGTACCAAAGCTAGCAAAATCTGAATCAAAGAGTGTTTCACCACCGGAGAAAACCTCATTATAGTCAATTCCTTCCTCCTGTGCACAGCCTTTCACAACCAACCTAGCTTTGAACCTCAATGGAGTGCCGTCAATGCCCTCCTTCTTCGTGTATACCCACTTGGAACCAATTGCCTTCCGCACCTTTGGAAGCTCAACAAGCTCCCACGTATCATTCTTGTGAAGAGACTACATCTCCTCCTGCATAGCTACCTGCCACGAATCAGCTTTCGAACTCTGCTTGGCCTCTCTGAATATAGTAAGCATCATCTCATCAATACTCTCCATCGGAAGTGCATACGCAACTATGTTGGCATACCGTGTTGTCATCTGTATGTCTCTCATCTGCCTCCGAACCATAATAGAATCCTCAACCTGAGCCGTCGGTCCCTGATCCTACACATTAGTATCCGTATCCTCCGTGTCACCATCGTGCTCACCCGACGTCACCTCAGTCAGCACTCTAATGGATACTGTACCATCTGCACAATATGGAGTTACATCTATCTCCACCACCTGCGATATCTCCTCTGTCGGGTCGCTCTCTACCTGATGAGAGCTGGGAAGCTTCAAGATAGAAGTTTCATCGAATGTAATGTGACATCCCTACTCAGCACAATCTTCTTATCAATTGGATCCCAAAGCTTATATCCCTTGACACCATGCTTGAATCCTATAAATATGGCCTTCCTAGCTTGAGGTTCCAACTTATCAGTTCTAACATAATAATATGCACGATAACCAAACACCTTGAGCTGGTCATAGTCATGTGCTGTCTATCCTGACCACATCTCCATAAGGGTTTTTCCCTCAATCGCATTTGAAAGCAGCCTATTAATGATGTGGCTCGCATATGAAAGTGCCTCAGCCCAAAAGATCTTCTCCAAACTACTATGCGCCAATAAGCATCGGACCTTCTCCAGTAAAGACCGATTCAGCCTCTCTACCACCCTATTCTGTTGTAGTGTATAACTAATTATGAAGTACCTCTCTATGCCCTCGTCTCGACATAGCTACTGAAAGGGGTCTGAAGTGTACTCACCGCCGTTATCGGATCGCACGTCTTGATCTTTCTCCCAGTCTGCGGTTCTAATTTCTCCTTTCACTCCACAAACAAATTTAGGACTTCATTCTTATGCTTTATGGTGTACACCTAACAACGCCTAGAATAGTCATCAATAAACGTGACGAACCAATGTCGACCACCAAGTGATGCCGTCTTGGTGGGACCCCAAACATCTGTGTGCACACGAACCAATGTCGACCACCAAGTGATGCCGTCTTGGTGGGACCCCAAACATCTGTGTGCACGTAGTCCAGGATGCCCCTCGTCCTATGAATGGCCATCCCCAAACATCTGTGTGCACGTAGTCCAGGATGCCCCTCGTCCTATGAATGGCCATCCCGAACTTCACCTTCATCTTCTTGCCAAGAACACAGTGCTCACAGAATTCCACTTTACCACTCTTGACTTCCTTCAATAGCCCCTGCTTGCACAAAGCCTGCAGTGACTTCTCTCCTGTGTGCCCTCACCTATAATACCAAAGCCTGCTCATGTCCGCCTCTGAAATAGCTGAAACAACCTGGCCAATCTCGATGCTCCCTTTCAGATAATACAAATTTCGATTGCGGACTCCCTTCATCACTACCAAAGATCCTTTAGTAACCTTTGCTATAGCGTCTACAAAGGTCACCTTGAATCCTTTTGCCTCCAAAGATCCAATAGAGATAAGATTCTTCTTCAGTTGAGGAACAAAGCTCACCTCCTTCAATTCACAAACTACTCCATCGTGCATCCGAATCCGTACGGTACCTATCCCACAAATACCACATGATTGATCATTTTTCATGACAACAACACCCCCCATCGAGCTTCTCAAAAGATGCAAATCAATCTCGCCTAGGGGTCACATGATAGATAGCACTAGAATCAAGCATCCAATCTGATGCATCCAAGTTATTCCCCTCGGGAGTAATCAGTTGAGAAAAACTCGAATCATCGGAATCATCGTCTTTCGCAACATTCACCTTATTGGCCTTCAGGACCTTTTTCTTGCTATTCTCCTTCTCTTTGATCTTTGGACAATCTCTTTTCTAATGTCCTTGCTCCTTGCAGAATCCACATTGGTTCTTTCCAAGTTGATGACGACCTCTTAACTTTGACCTTTCTCTATTACCACTTTTCGGATATGGGCTTCTACCTCTCGTCGATAAGGCCTCGCCTGAAGTACTAGCACGGGAAGTCTCCTTGTCCTTCCTCCTCAAATCATAATTCATCAATGCATTAGCAACTTCACTATAGCTGATAGAAGATCTCACGTTCAACAAAGTGAGCACAAAGGTATCATACTCCTCATCCGATAAGGAGCCTAATAAGATAATAGCCTTTTACTCATCCGGTATCTTCTCATCAACATTTGCCAAGTCCGACAACAACTTCGTATAGTTGTTCACATGAGCTGCAAGCGAGGTGCCTCTGGACATCTGAAATCTGAATAATCTTTACAGTAAATGCAATCTAGTCTCAACACTCTTCGTAAGATACTTGTTGTTGAGAATTTCCCACATCTTTATTGTAGATGTCACCCTAATCACATCATATTTCATCTCCTGTTACGAACATGACTTGATCACGTCACAAGCATTCCTATTCATCTTTTCTCATATCGCCTCTTTATATTTTGGTGGTCTCTCGTGGATCATGATGGTCTCCTCCAAGTTCTGAGCATTGAGCGCATCCTATACGTCGTTCATCCATAAACCAAAGTTGATTTTACCGTCATACTTCACCACACTAATTTTGGTGTTCTGAAAATCAACTTGAACTGTACTCGCCATCGACTTGCTGCTTTCACCTTCTTCTCCCATTGCAAACTAACTCCAAGTTGTAAAGAAAGAATCAAACTTTGTTAGAAATTAAGAATAACCCAACTGAACCCTAGATCGGATTCTAAATAGATCTCTTGTCCACACGAGGAAAGTAAAATCTCCAACGGTAACTCCTAATGCTACCTCCACCGAAGCCTAGAACTCCAAGAACCAAGCTTCACACAAGAATATTCCTCCACCTAATTCCAAAACCCTAGATCTGAAATCTGGGCTCTTATACCACTTGTTGCGCACAGTGAAAATTTTAGCAGCACTTCGGCAGCGTAACAGAGAGTCAGGTCGCAATAGGAATTCCTATTTCATAAAGGAAACAAGAACCTTAAGCAAAATATCTTAACCAAGTGAGATATCACCTCTTACTCTCATCAGTTCTAGGACTGACCTGTCGAGGGAACCTAAATAAGCTATTACAAATCATACAAATAGCGAGACAATCAATTTTACGTGGTTTGGTAAATAGTCTACATCCACCGGGAGAGGATGAGGAGATTCCACTAAATCAAGGAGAGTACAAAGGTTTATAATCTCACAAAACTCACAAACTAACCCTCAACCAAAACTCTCAACTTGCTCACAATATCTCCCTCTCACAATGCTCAAAAGTCTCTCTAATCTCTGATTACAACTCTCGTCTCTTTTTATGACTGATTCTAATCTCCATATATATAGAAAAACTAAAACCAAAACAGACTAGAAATCTTAAAACCAAAAATAAAACATATTAGGAATCCTAATAACCTCATATTACCAAAATAGATTAGGAATCCTAATAAACTCATGTTACTAAAATAGATTAGGAATCCTAATAGATTAGGAATACTGCTATCCAACATCAAATAGACTCAAATGATTTTTATCTTAATTTTTACCCTTTTTACCCTCAAAATAAGAGAAAATGGGTTTCTAACAAATAGACCTCCTGAGAATATGAGTGGTGAGACAAAATTATGGGGAAAGTGGATTGCCCCGTCTCAGTAAATAAGCTAGAAGTGATAGACTAATAGTGAGATTCACAGCACTAGTCATATTATAAGCGGTAGAAAAACTAGACTAATTAAATGGTGTCAATTTTTTATAATTCTATTATAAATTTTGGGGCGGTGAGATTTGAACGTTGGTTGCTCTGATATCATGCGAAAGCCCCTAACCACTACACCAAAACTCTAAAAGTTTTGGTGAGAGTTAGGGTGTTATATTTTTATATTTTAACAAATTCTAGATCGTATGAGTATTAATTAACCTTTTTAAGGTAACTTATATCAGCTTTTCACTTGCTACTCAAGTAATTGTCATTGTGCACCCTCACTAGCTACTGCAGTCTTAATTCTCTCTACCGTACGTGCAAGCAATCAGATTATTGACTGTGACAACTGAACCCAACGACAACTTTGCAGTAGGCACCGAGTCAACCAAAATCTGGAAGGTGACCGTTAAAAGGGAACCACCAGACCCCACCTCTCCTGCAGTCCCATCACCACCTGTGGGCCCACCATCGGGAAGGATGGAAAATCATGAGGGAAGTAGTGCCACGTAGTCAGGGTCGCCACCATTGAGGACTGCGTTTATGGCGACTACATCGACAGGGGCATAGATTACATAGGAGGATGTTGAGGTCTCTTGGAGGATTATTATGTTGCTCTGATTTGAGTTTGGACTCTGGAACAAAATTCATATGTACATCTTTTTAGCATATATGGTAGCATTGTTAACTCAATTTTGCAAGACAACAGTGGAAATTTTGAAGAGATAATGTGTACAGAATTCAATTGTTGAACTTTTGCATGTACTCTTAAGTATATTTTAACAAGAACTATCAGCAAAAATTGCTTGTACAATCCCTAATGCGTTCGTATCATTAATTGAAAATTAAAAGTGACACATTTGAAAAAAAGAAAGAAAACGAAACTGTATCATTAGGTTTAAAAAGAAGTATAGTTATTACAGAAAAAGGCTGACATGTACGGTTTGAGTGTATAACTGAAAAACTACAAATGGTCTTAAAGATGATCCATGCACATCTAAAGGATAAAATTGTAAATCATCGTATAGATTCTAAATATAATCATGACAAGATTTTCTTTACTTGCTATGAACTAATAAGTTATATGGGGACACCATTGGAATAAAATCTTAGATCCACCACCGCATATCAGGCACACTCACATACGGTAGAACAAATTGAACTTAATGATTGAGTGATGACTTACATTAACACGGAGGAGAGAAACGTAGTTGCCGTGATCACCACCATTAGCTATATGAGCCACCTCCTCGACCACACCACCATTTGAGAGAATATCCCACTGTTAATGCATCCATACACATATACGTTTACAACTCCATTCTATATGTTTATAATTCACAATTTCGACTTGGCAACATATTTGTGCCGAATTCTCGCTTAACATGAATGTAAATGTGTTGAATATAAATACCTCGCTACGAGAGCTCACAGCACGAAATGAGGTCATTGCATTTAAAATAATACCAGGGGGCCTACCAGGATCGTCGATGCTCTTTCTAGTCATCACCCTCACATCTTCAGCCCCACTTCCCGACAATGCAGTCCATGATGAGCTGTTGAGGCACTCACACCACCAAAAAAGCTTATAACCATCCTCTTGGTTAATTTCAAAATGTCTTTCTTCCTTCATCTGTTTGTATCACTACAACCAATGAACCCAAGTAATTAGAATTTAGTGAAATCTATGTACTAATTTAAATCGAATTAGTTACCGATACTATCTCCTGTGGGGATATTGATATCCATCACACTTGTAAATCATTCACATTGTCAATCTAGAGTTGAAACCCATCTTTTGGCACCAAAAGCTAAGCTTGAGTTGATTAGGGGCTTGTATATGTTGTGCACAGATCTTGTTGTGCGCAGGGGAAATTTCGGCAGCACTTCGGCAGCACAACAAGTGAGTAGATCTTAACCAGAATTCTTATTTCTCAAAGGAAACAAGAACTGAAAGCAAAATATCTCAACAAAGTAAGATATCAGCTCTTCCTCTCATCAGTTCTAGGACTGACCTGTCGTGGGAACCTACAAGCTATTACAAATCACGGTAAGAACACAAATTTAACGTGGTTTGGAAAATTACCTATGTCCACGGGGCAAGGGGGGGGGGGAGATCTACTATTAGAGAGAGATAATACAACTAGGGTTTACAATCACACAATCTATTAAACCTCTCACAAAAGGACAGCAGCCAAATCCTAAAGAACAGCCGCCAAAACCCAAAGGACAATAGCCAAACTTTCTTTTGCGTTTGCCCTCTGCAGCAACGAAGCCCTATTTTACCAAAATGTTGGCTCCTAGCACTTGCATGCAACCCCTCTTTGCATAGAAGTCCCTACCTTGCACTGCTCCTTGTACAGCGACCTTTGCATAGAAGTCCCTGCCTTGCACTTCGCACACCCCTAACAAAACCCTAGAAACCAATGTGTATTTATAAACAGCAAGCAATAGGGTGGGCTCGGCTTTTGTCCGCTGGACTCAGCACCCACACGTGACTCAGCACCCACACGCGACTCAGCACCCATACGCGAAGCCTCCTTTTGTTCGCTGGATATTCGCGTGGTTGGATAACGTGTTATGGGAGAAAACGCGTTAACAGAACTAACTGCTATCTCTTCACGTGAAGGACAAAGTTCTATCTCTTCACGTGAAGGTGGACCCCACTCACAATTCTTCACCTCGGCAAAGTTTTTCTAAAACTGAGCTGACACCAACCAAAACAAATGTCTCACTTGTTGCGTCTAGGATGACGTGAAACAATTCATGACAACGGACTCAATCCACAACAAGTCAAGACCTAAACGAGAATTCGAACACTCTCCAAATGTCGGTATCAACTCACCAAACCGGCTGCATCATAAAATGACTACCTACGTATCCTCTTGCCCAAGGAATCAAGACTCACGTAGTTCATCCAAATGGCAGCGAACGACCTCAATCTAATAGAAAAGTTCGTAACCCTTCTCTAACATGACGATCAAGTCTGTGACTGATAGCACCTCTAATGGCCCCAAACTGAAACAATCCAAACACCTCTATTTGAGATGAACCAATGCCCATATCCAGACTACATCAATCACCTGCACTCAAATCAATCAACCTATTATCTGTGTAGGGTCAAAAAATTTAAGGATTGATTGATTCTCTTGTTTTAAGAAATGGGTTCGATCACTTGGTACGAAACCTTTACAATCACTCACAATCTCTCCATTACAGAGAAAGAGAAGATTAATTCAGCTTCTCTTTTGTTTAAGGTGGGTTCTAGGTGGCAAAAGGATGCTTCCCCTGATGCTTGAGTCGAGCTTGCCTCCTGTTGACGATCAGACCAAGATCACAAGAGCTTCTGACCTTCGTTAGCCGGCTGGAATCAAAATTTGAACTCTGGATTTACAGGCAAAAGCTCTGATTTCTGATGATTAAAAGTCTCAATTAACCAACCCCTCTCTTCATAGCTGCTCGCGGCTATTTATAGAGCTTTAGCACGTAACCGACGTGCTACAATCGTGGAGTCGTGGGCGTAACTGACTCCTTGAATTTAGCTCACGTGGCTGACTAGGTCTTCATGGCTGTTACAGCCTGATTTAATATGGGTGACGAACTTCACTGCGTTGGTGAACCTCATCCTTGATGTCGAGCCTCACTACATGGCGAAGCTCGTCTTTGATGTCGAGCCTCGCTGCGTGGCGAGCCTCGCTAGCTTCTTTAATAATGAGCTTCGTCTTTACTGACGAGCTTTAAATCTGATGACAAGCTTTGTTTTCATTGACGAACTTCACCTCCGATGATTGATGACAAGCTTTGTTTTCATTGACGAACTTCACCTCCGATGATGAACTCCGAACCTCGTATCCAATGATGAGCTTCGAACCTCGTTTCCAATGAGAACTTCACCTCCGATGATGAACTCCGAACCTCGTATCCAATGATGAGCTTCGAACCTCGTTTCCAATGATGAGCTTCATCTTTGATGTCAAGTCTCATTTCTAATGATGAGATTCGAACCTCGTTTCCAATGACGAGCTTCATATCTTGTTTCCAACGACAAGCTTTGTTGTTTGAGACGAGGTCCGTCATTGTAATGACCCTTGTCATGCTCGTTATGAGCTTCAATGTTCTAAGGCCAAATGATTAGTGGATGATCTATGAAGATCCATGAGAGTGGAGGGTAGATAGGCTTTTTTTACTAGCCTCTCAATCTCCTCCCTTCTCATGTTGATCATGCCTATTTATAGGCTTTGGGCCATTATGGAGTGAGTTAATGGGCTTTAACTTACCTTATAATAAGGGAGTTAGTGGTCATTAATGTTGCACCCTAGAGGGGGGTGATTAGGGTCAAGAGGCTCTAATATGCAATTAAAAATCAGCACAAGCAAACCACAAAACAGAAATGCGATAAAAGTAAGAGAGATAAGGTTAGGAGTTCGTTATCCTTGACGCGCGATGTGTTAACGAGGTTCGGCCCTCTGGCCTACGTCCCCTCTCTCCACTCTCGAGGAGAAATCCACTACACACCCGGTTTGGAAGCCGGAACTTCGTCTACACAGCGATCTCCACAGATCTCTCTCACTACACAGTTTGATCTCACAGATCACACTCCCTCACAGTAGATCTCCACAGATCTCACTCACACAGCAGAAGACAGAAATGCAATAACCTCTCTTTACACAGCCCTTATAGCAAAGAGAAGGTATACTGAAGCTGGGAGGTGAATCACACTTGAAACAGAGAGAAAAACAGAGTTTTGAAAATTTACTCAGGAAACAGAAAAAGCTCTCTGGTTTTTCAAACGTTAGGGCTAGGAAGAAGAAGAGGTCTGGGGGGTTTATATAGAAAAGTTTAAATCATTTTAAAACAAAAATAAATCTTCCCAAATGAGATAATAATCTCTTCTTCAGACCCTCATCACAGACTGTGCCAAACACTAACAAGTGAAAGCATAGTAAACGATGTAAATGACCGTTTAAAAAAGTCGCGGCTGACCAGAGGCAAAAATCGGTTGACCGAAGGAAATTTCGGTCGACCGAAAAATGCCTTCGGTCGACTGACCGAAAAATTCGGTCGACCGCGAGAAGCTAAGGAAATTTGGTAAAACACTCAGAGACTCATCGGTTGACCGGCACGGTCGACCGATTAAAGATTGAAAATTCGGTCGACCGTACCGGTCGACCGACGACACTCTGGAAACATACTGAAGAAAGGTCATCGGATCGGTCGACCGGACCGGTCGACCGATTTCTGATATTTTCTGAAATCTGATTTTTGACCAACTTGAAATATTTGCAAAATATTTATTTGACCTCTGAAAATTCTGAAACTTTGTAAAATGTTTTTAATACTAAAAACAAACTGTTTGGAAAAAGAATTTTGCAGATAGGTACTCATACTTGTGAAAAATAGTATTTTGTGAAAAAAACGCTTAAAAGCACAAGTCTAAAAACGTGTGTGTGATTCCCAATAGCTTCAAGTAAACTCAGTAACTCTTTGCCTACATTCTAGCACTAGAGAGAAAAACAAAAGAAAGCTAATATCCTCATATAGAGAGCAATATACTTGAGCTTTGATATAGCTTGAATCGGATGAAGCTTTTGATCGAATTTGTCGTTCTTGAAATAACGTTGCTTCATCTCTTGGCCTCCTCCTCCTTTGGATATCTTCGTTGTAGCATATATTCCATCCATCCTCCATTAATGGCACTAACGAGCTTGACAAATGAGTTTACTACATTTACACTCAATAAGCCATTAGTACCGATAATGGTGGTTGTAAGAACATCATCAAAACATAAGGGCTAACAATTAACTCTCATTTAAATAAGGTCATTAACTCTCCTTAAATGGGTGAGTTAGTAGTCATTAACTCTCCCTAAATGAGTGAGTTATTGGTCATTAACCCTTCTTTAATGTAGCCTCTGAAAATTATGACAGACGAGGTTCGGCTATGTACAAGGCTCATCAATAATGGCAACAGCGAACTTCATCTTCAATGACGAACTTCGTTTCTGGACGAACCTCATCTTCAATGACGAACTTCATTTCTACACGAACTTCATCTTCAATGATGAAGTTCGTCTTTTGAGAGTGAAGTGTTGTTTGACGAGATTCGTCTGCGGATGGACTTCGTCTTCAATGACGTTCATCATCATGATGGGCTTCGTTGGCTGAGATAAGGTTCATTATGATAACGAGCCTCGTCATGCTTGTAGAGAGGTTCAACCTTGCTTTATTACTTGGTATTTTTTTGGTGTCTACAAAACCCTCTTCAAAGTTTTCAGACACAAATTAGGTTGTATGGTGTCTGAAATACTTTGAACATTCTCGACTATGACGAGCTTGGTCTGCACGATGCGTTTGGCCTCTTGGCGAGCTTTGATGCTTCGGGGTGAATCTTGTGGTTGTAGGTAAAGTTTATCATTTCTGGACAAACCTTAATACTTTAAGATGAAGTTCGACTATTCATTGAGTCTTGTCATTCGGTGTGTGTTTCATCAGACCCATATGGGATTGACGATCAGGACTTAAGATTTTTAGCAAACTCTCAACTAGCAACGGACTTGATGTGTCTTTACCAACTGCCGTTTGAGTTAGACTAGCCATGCTTTTGTCCTTAGCATGGTAAGTTGTCGAGGAATTTCTCTTAGGCTCAATGCTAAGATTTTCCTTTATCCTTAGCCCTTTTTAAGGCCTTAGATTAGATGCATGATAATAAAGCTCAAGCTCATCATATGGTAGGCTTGTTGTAGGAAAGCGAATGTCATTTGTAAAAATAACAATGTTGGGATGATCATGTCGTTCAGTGACTTAAAAGTATGACGATAATGATGAGAACAAAGGAACATCACTTGGTAGGCCAATGTTGAAAAACAAACATCATTTGGGGAAATGACGATGTTAGGAAGATCATGTTGTTCAGTGACTTGGAAGTATAACGACAATGAAGAAAACAAAGGCACATCACTTGGTAGGCTAATGTTGGAAAACGAACGTTATTTGGGGAAACGACGACGTTAGGAAGATCATGTTATTCAGTGACTTGGAAGTATGACGACGATGATGAGAACAAGGCACATCACTTGGTAGGCCAATGTTGAAAACGAATGTCCTTTGGGGAAATAACGACGTTAGGAAGATCATGTCGTTCAGTGACTTGGAAGTATGACGACGATGATGAGAACAAAGGTACATCACTTGGTAGGCCAATGTTGGAAAACAAATGTCATTTGGGGAAATGACGATGTTAGGATAATCATGTCGTTCAGTGACTTAAGAGTAATGACAATGATGAGAACAAAGGCACATCACTTGGTAGGCCAATGTTGAAAAACAAACGTCATTTGGGAAAACGATGATGTTAGGAAGATCATGTCATTCAGTGACATAGGATTATAATGACAATGAAGAAAACAAAGGCACATCATTTGGTAGGTCAATGTTAGAAAACGAATGTCATTTGGGGAAATAACAACGTTAGGAAGATCATGTTGTTCAGTGACTTGGAAGTATGACGACGATGATGAGAACAAAGGCACATCACTTGGTAGACCAATGTTAGAAAGATATATTTTTTAAAAGAACATTGACTATCAGAGGTAATCATTAACGTGATAGTTTTATGGTCCCGACATCCTATTGAAGAGGATTGGCGAGGGAATTTGGAGGAAATGACTATCAGAGGTAATCATTAACGTGATAGTTTTGTGGTCCCGCCATCCTATTGAAGAGGATTGACAAGGGAATTTAGAGGAAGTGACTATCAGAGGTAATCATTAACATGATAGTTTTGTGGTCTCGCCATCCTAATGAAGAGGATTGGCGAGGGAATTTGGAGGAAGCTAACTATCAGGGATAATCATTAACATGATAGTTTTTTGATAAGGCCAGATGCTCATGATTTCATCAAAGAGAAACCTTAAGGTAGTCCATGGTTTTGTAGAGAAACCATGACTACCCTCACTCAAGCGATAGCTATAAATTAGGATTGAAGGATAAAGACTCCTGCATCTAATAAGGCTTGGTTCTTATCCTTCAGGGTGTAGCATTTGGAGGTGGGAAGATGGACCATCCTGTGGTACGCATAATAGTTGGGATCATCCGTTCTCGACATCTCCTCAGGTTGTATTGATTCTGGGAGCTTGATCTTTTTCTCCTTGATCAAGGATTTGAGTATCGGGACGACTTGCGCATCTTGGAAGTCGTACTTCTGCTGAAAGTGACTATTCGAAGATTTGCCCTTCTGCTTCGACGAAGATTTAGGGGAAGAAGTGGTTTTCACCACTAAAGCATCTTTCCCTTTTACATAAGTCAGAGGGGTGAGGTCGTCTTGGTCATCACCCCCTTAAAAATCACATAGCTCTTCAGCATTTAGCCTTTTGAGTATGCTTTTGACCTGTTCTCCTTGGTGAACAAGCTCTTTCCAAGTTCGGATCTTCACTGCTCTAATCTTGGATAAAATATAGATCGAGAGATTATTGTGACACATCTTGATCAACATACTTTTAGAGACTTGGTCACGGCAATGCAGCTACCGATTTCTAAATCTCTTGACAAAGTTACTCACAGATTCTGTCTTCTTCTGCTTTTCAACTACTAGAGTTGCCATAGATACTACTGTGTTATCGTCAAAGAATCTGGTCAAAAAGAGTCTTTCCATGTCCTTCCAGCAAGTGATGGATTCAGGCTCCAGTTGGTGAAACCATTCAAAAGCGACCCCCTTAAGGGTGCTAATGAAAAGTCGAGTCATAATGGGATCATTCCCCACTATGTGTCCAGTCTGCACCTAGAAATAATAGATGTGTTGGGTTGGAGAACCCTTGTCATCGAACTGCAGGAGGCTGAGTGGCTTAAACTTTGGAGGATAGGGAACGGCGTCCCATTCGGCAGGGTATGGCCTGACGACCCCCAGTTCTCTGAAGTTTCTCTGAAGCTTTAAAGCCTCAAGCTGCTTCTAGAAATCGTCCAGCTTATGATCTCGGTCATTCTTACGCGGGTTGGACTCAGCTTCGGATGATTCAGAATGAATATCAAAAATATTTTCTTCCTCATCTTTTGCATTATCGCCATCTTGATTTCGATGGCTAGATTCCTGAGCACTAGGTGAAGGTCGTTGGTGCCTTGATCCTGAGGATTTGACGGTAGCTTTCTTCTTCGTCTTCTTCTCCTTAAGGAGTTTGGCCATCATATCCTCCAAGCGTCTGATAAACTCCTGTTGTTGGAGGATGGTTGATTGTTACTCTTCCACCTGTCTCGCTAGGTCCTCCTCACTTCCGACCATGTGAGCACTTGCTTGTTCACTTTGATCGGTGTTGGAAGGCTGAGAGGTTGTAATAGCTGAGTTTTTAGGCTCTTCCTCAACCTCATCTGTGATGCCCACTAATCGACGATAATCAAATAAGATCACCACACCAGTACGAGTACGAGTGTGTTGATACACTCCCTGTTCTTCAACAAGCATTTTGCCCTATCCTGGAGAGTATTCAGGATCAGAAGATTCAGAAGAATAAGCTGAAGCTTTGCTCTTGCCCTTGCTGACCATATTAATCGTCACTTCAATGTGGTGATTCTTAGATGCTTGCTTTTTTGGGCGAAAGCGCCTTCTTCTTGATGAAGAGATCGTCGACGACTCAGTCAACCATTCGAAGACTGAAGATTTATGCGTCAACTCCCCACATGGGCATCGTGAAAGTACTGTAGAAAGAAGTTTCTCACAACAGCAATGGGATTGCATCTGACTCATGCTACGTTTACGTGTGAGATAATCCCGAAGGTCATCAGCAAGACAACCCCCAGCGGACTCTGTCATCTTGGCTTTACCCGAGCAAGACCCTCTAAATGATAGAGGTTGACGACCTTGGGTAAGTTGACAAACTCCATCATTTGCACGATGAGGTTCGTTGATAGGACGGGTTTGGCGAGTTCGCCTTCTCGGTAGGTTCCAAACTTGAGGTTCGTTTTCTTGACGAGCCTCAGTATGAACCGTTTGTTGAATTTGTTGAACCTCTCTCTGAGGATGAGGTTCGTGATCTGAGCTTACTCGGGTACGAGGGTGAGGTCCGTTATTTGGACGTTCCTTATTCACCTGATCCTCGTCAGACTTGTTGACCATAGGTTTATTAACCTTCGGTCGATAATAAAAACCGTCTAGCGAGACCAAAGCTCAAGCCTTGCGGCGAGCTTAGTTCTTACGCTGACGTTGTCGAGCGCATCTCGACAATGAACCAGTAGAAACCTTTGCCTCAGCCGAAGCTGGACGAGGTTTGTTTTCAAAAGCCATAATTTGGCTAGTAGAAGCCGAAGTTCGGCTAGGTTACTTGACAACCCATTTCTTAGCCTAACGGCTAGTTTCTAGAGCCTCCTCTTTGAGGGGCTTGGACTTTTCCTCGAGACTAACTCGAGTTGAATCATTAGAAGCCACTTGGGCTGAAGTCTCATACAAGACTCGACGACACTTACATGCCTTTGTAGGACTAGACTTACCCGAGGAAAGAAAATCCTCATATTTGGACTAGTCAAATTCGATGATCAGAGTTTCGACGTCCGTTCCCACTATAATCTTGTCTGATTGTGCCACCACCATCTCGTCAGAGAGAATAGCTGCTCCCACTGTGGTTGCCATCGTCTGTAGGGTCAAAAAATTTAAGGATTGATTAATTCTCTTGTTTTAAGAAATGGGTTCGATCACTTGGTACGAAACCCTTACAATCACTCACAATCTCTCGATTACATAGGAAGTGAAATTTAATTCAGCTTATCTTTTGTTTAAGGTGGGTTCTAGGTGGCAAAAGGATGCTTCCCCCGATGCTTGAGTCGAGCTTGCCTCCCGTTGACGATCAGACCAAGATCACATGAGCTTCTGACCTTCGTTAGCTGGCTGGAATCAAAATTCGAACTTTGGATTTACATGCAAAAGCTCTGATTTTTTATGATTAAAAGACTCAATTAACCAACCCCTCTCTTCATAGCTGCTCGCGACTATTTATAGAGCTTTAGCACGTAACCGACGTGCTACAATTGTGGAGTCGTGGGCGTAACTGACTCCTTGAATTTAGCTCATGTGGCTTACTGGGTCTTCGTGGCTGTTACAGCCTGATTTAATGTGGGTGACGAACTTCACTGTGTTGGCGAACCTCGTCCTTGATGTCGAGCCTCACTGCACGGCGAGCCTCGTCTTTGATGTTGAGCCTCGCTGCGTGGTGAGCCTCGTCTTTGATGTCGAGCCTCGCTACGTGGCGAGCCTCGCGAGCTTCTTTAATAATGAGCTTCGTCTTTACTGACGAGCTTTAAATCTGATGACAAGCTTTGTTTTCAGTGACAAATTTCACCTCCTATGATGAACTCCGAACCTCGTATCCAATAACGAGCTTCGAACCTCGTTTCCAATGACGAGCTTCGTCTTTGATGTCAAGTCTCATTTCCAATGATGATTCAAACCTCATTTCCAATGACGAGCTTCATATCTTGTTTCCAATAACAAGCTTTGTTGTTTGAGACGAGGTCCGTCATTGTAATAATCCTCGTCATGCTCATTATGAGCTTCGACGTTCTAAGACCAAATGATTAGCCGATGATCTATGAAGATCCATGAGAGTGGAGAAGTGATAGGCTTTTTTTACTAGCCTCTCAATCTCCCCCCTTTTCATGTTGATCATGCCTATTTATAGGCTTAAAGCCATTATGGAGTGAGTTAATGGGCTTTAACTCACATTATAATGAGAGAGTTAGTGGTTATTAACTCCCATTTAAATGAGGTCATTAACTCTCCTTAAATGAGTGAGTTAGTAGTCATTAACTCTCCCTAAATGAGTGAGTTATTGGTCATTAACCCTCCTTAAATGTAGCCTCTGAAAATTATGACAGACGAGGTTCGGCTATGTACGAGGTTCATCAATAATGCCTCCTTAAATGTAGCCTCTGAAAATTATGACAGACGAGGTTCGGCTATGTACGAGGTTCATCAATAATGACAACGACGAACTTCATCTTCAATGACGAACTTCGTTTCTGGACAAACCTCATCTTCAATGACGGACTTTATTTCTGCACGAACTTCATCTTCAATGACGAAGTTCGTCTTTAGAGAGTGAAGTGTCGTTTAACGAGGTTCGTCTGCGGATGGACTTCGTCTTCAATGACGTTCATCATCATGATGGGCTTCGTTGGCTGAGATGAGGTTCATTATGATGAGGAGCCTCGTTATGCTTGTAGCGAGGTTCAACCTTGCTTTATTCCTTGGCATTTTTTCGGTGTCTACAATCTGCATCCAAATCAACATGATCCCCAATCTGTGTCACATCAGCTAGAATCCCAAACGATATAGTATGATCTGGAGCATGTGGAGTAATCTCCACCTAACATGGAGTAACATCACTCTCCACCCGTTGCGATGTCCTAATGATCTGATCACCACTCTTCATCTGCCGAGAGTCAAACGTGACATACCCGCTCAGAACAAAGTTAGAAACCAATTCCTGATAATCAAACGCGCCTCTGAATTCCAAATGTGCTGTCAAATCCAATCTCACATCCATGATGTGACTAAGTGCTGGGTAGCCAAACATACGACGCATCCCAAAATCTGAAGCAACTCCACCAGATCCAAAATCTCTACATGTAGCAGTCGACAACCTATGCATAAGATGGCCCAAACATGTCGTAGCCCTCACACCAATGCCAATGCTCGACATCAATTACCAATCCTCCTCCAGAAATGAACAGCTCTCCAAATCTGCCATCTCATCACGTCGCCTCAAAGTTTCCATACCAATGAAGTGTCTCCTATTGCCGTGAGCTCAGCACAAACGCAAGAAAGAACCCCTACCATAAATAGAACATCAGGTTACCTTTCTACCAACACACTTCCTCCATCTGTTGTGGGCTTCTAGGACTTCACACCAACGAGACTTGGTTGCAACCCACCAATGCCTAGAATAATCCCCAACTGTGAAAACCACATACCTATTACCTCCCAATAATGCTCCCTTGGAAGGCCCCCACATGCCTGAATGAACACTCCTCAGAAGACCCCTCGAATGATGGATAGAAGTGTCAAACTCGACATTGGTCTTCTTGCTCATACCAATGGGTTCACAGGACTTCAAACTGTAGGTCAAAGCACTCCTCAACAACCTATGCACGATATTACCAATCAAATAACCCAGCATCAAACAACGCCACAGTTTAGCCGAATCTGATGAATTCGTCAGCTCCCTATCAATCACCATGCTTCCGAGAAAATAATACAAATTGCTCCTTCTGACGCCCTTCATCACAATCATGGACCCCAATGTGACCTTCAAGCGTGCATCCATCAAGGTCACCTTATAGCCTGCTACCTCCAAAGCTCCAAGTAAAATGATGTTCATCTTTAATTGCGGAACGAACCTCACATCATCCACCTGCTACCTCCAAAGCTCCAAGTAAAATGATGTTCATCTTTAATTGCGGAACGAACCTCACATCATCCAACTCTCGCATCATCCCATCACTCATCCTAATCCGAACAGTACCAATACCACCAATAGAGCATGCATTTCCATTACCCATGAGCATAATATCCTTTCTTTCCAACTCCTGAAAGCTGGAGAACCAATCCCTTCTAGGGCAAACGTGGTAAGAAGCACCCGAATCTAATATCCACTCCGTAGAATCGGCATCACAAACTGATGGTAGTGTGGATAACGAATAGCCTGAAGAATCCGAATATGAATTGTTACCACTAGTCTTGACAACATTCACCTCTGAAGCTTGTACAGCTTTCCCCTTATTCTTCTCGGCTTGATCTAACTTTGGGCATTCATCTTTCCAATGTTCATCCTCTTTACAAAAAGCACACTGATTCCTATGAATCTCACGATGTACACCTCTAGACTACGACCTCCTTCTTTGGTTTGAACCACGGCCTTGAACTACTAATGCATCTCTAGATACCTTCTCGGATGACTCATCAACACTCTTCCTCTACTCATAATTCACCAACGCTGAGGTCACCTCCTTGTAACTAACAGTAGTTCTTCTATAAATCATAGTGAGAACAAAGGTACCATAATCATCCTCGGGCAACGAATACAAAAGTAGCATCGCCTTGTCTTCATCCCCAACCATGATATCCACATTGGCCATGTCTGAAAGTAGCTTCGTGAAGTTGTTAACATGCTCCCTGATGGAAACTTTCTTCTTCATCTTGAACTGGTGAAACATCTTCTTCAAGTGAAGCTGATTCTCAATACTCTTAGTAAGATACTTTTCATTGAGTGTTTCCCACATCTTCTTCGCCGACTCTTGTTCATCACATCATAAATAAGATCCGGCGTCAAGCATGACCAAATAACTCCACACACCCTACCATTCATCTTCTTCCAAACCTTTTCTTCCATATCATGATCTCTCACTACACAGTTGATCTCAACAGATCACACTCCCTCACAGTTGATCTACACAAGATCACACTCACAAAGTAATAGAAATGGTGCAAGACTCTCTCTTTACAAGTCCCTATGGCAAAGAGAAAGAATACTGAATCTGGGAAGTGAACACACACAAAAAACACAGAGAAAACACAGAGAACAGATTTTGAAAATTTTTTCAGGAAGACAGCGTCTCTCTGGTTTTTGCAGAAATTAGGGCAGCAAAGAAGATGAAGGAGTATGGGTTTAAATAGGAGAGATTAATCATTTTAAAATCATAGCCCAATCTTCCCAATTAAGAAAATAATCTCCTATTCAGACTATGCCACAGACTGCGCCAAACACAGTTAAGTGATAGCACAGTAATCAAGGCAAACGACCGTTGAAAAAAGTCTCGGTTGACCGAATAGATTTTCGGTCGACCGACAAAACATTCGGTCAACCGAACGAATGAATTCGGTCGACTGACGAAAAATCCGGTCGACCGCGAGCAGGTCTGAAAACAACAAAACAAACATAGACTTCATCGGTCGACCGGTGCGGTCGATTGATAGAAAAATCGAGTTTTCGGTCAACCGCACCGGTCGACCGACAAACTCTCTGTAGCCCAGTGACGAATGATCCTAAGTGCGGTCGACCGGTGCGGTCGACCGCATTCTGATACATTCCAGAAAGTATTTTGACTCAAACAAAAATATTTAGAAAATATTTATTTGACCTCTGAAAATTATGAAACTTTGTAAAATGTTTTTAATACTAAAACAAACTGTTTGAAAAAGGAATTTTGCAGATAGGTCCTCATACTTGTGAAAAATAGTATTTTGTGAAAAACGCTTAAAATCATAAGTATGAAAACGTGTGTGTGAGTCTCAATAGCTTCAAGTGAAATCAATAACTCTTTGCCTACATTCTAATACTAGAGAGAGAATAAAAACTAGCTAATATCCTCACATAGAATACAATTCTTGAGTCTTGATATAGCTTGAGTTTGGATGAAGCTTTTATATGAATTTGTTGTTCTTGAAATAACATTGCTTCATCACTATGCCTCCTCCTCCTTTGGATATCATCGTTGTAGCGTATATTCCATCCAATCCTCCATGAATGGCACTAATAAGCTTGATAAATGAATTTACTACATTTGCACTCAATAAGCCATTAGTACCATTAATGGTGGTTGTAAAACATCATCAAAACATAAGGGCTAACAAATCCTTCGAACAAGCTCCCAAGTCCAATCCGGAGCTCTGATACCATTTGTTGTGCGCAGCGAAAATTTTGTCAGCACTTCGACAGCATAACAAGTGAGTAGATCTCAACCAAAATTCTTATTTCTCAAAGAAAACAAGAACCGAAAGTAAAATATATCATCAAAGTAAGATATCAGCTCTTTCTCTCATCAGTTCTAGGACTTACCTATCGAGGGAACCTACAAGCTATTACAAATCACGGCAAGAACATAAATTTAACGTGGTTCGGCAAATTGCCTATGTCCAAAGGGGCAAGGAGGGGGGAGATCTACTGTTAGAGGGAGATAATACAACTAGGGTTTATAATCACACAATCTAAATCCTCATACAATCTCTTAAATCTATCACAAAAGGACAGCAGCCAAATCCCAAAGAACAGCCGCAAAAACCCAAAGACAACAGTCAAACTTTCTTCCGCGTTTGCCCTATGCAGCAACGAAGCCCTCTTTTACCTAAAAGTCATCTCCTAGCACTTGCACGCAGCCCCTCTTTAGACAGAAGTCCCTACCTTGCACTGCTCCTTGTACAGCCGCCTTTGTACAGAAGTCCCTGCCTTGCACTTAGCACACCCCTAACAAAACCCTAGAAACCAATGTGTATTTATAAGCAGCAAGCAATCGGGTGGGCTCGGCTTTTGTTCGCTGGATATTCGCATAGTTGGATAGCGCGTTAGGGGAGAAAACGCGTTAACAGAACCAACTGCTACCACTTCACGTGAAGGACAAGGTTCTATCTCTTCACGTGAAGGTGGACCCCACTCACAGATCTATCATCTCCTTCCGCATGTTCCACCCAAGTCACCTACAAATTCAAATACATTCAAAACTAAGTATTTGTTTCATTCATTTGTTGCCTCTTAAGTGGTTATTTTTATCGCAGGGCCAATAACATGAATAGCAACACATATCCTCGAAGCACAAAACTGATAACATGAATAACTACAAAAATATCCTCAATCAAAACAGGGATTCAATCACCATATATCAACACAACCAACTACCAGTAAGATAAAAATGCACGCATAAAAAAAACAAATCATTGCTATGCTCATCTACAGATTACTGTTATTGATGTTGTTACAGATGATCACTGTCATCCACTTTAACATAAAAGAAACAAATCGTTGCTATGTATTACAGTCCTTTATAGAATCCTAGTATTGTTATTGTTATTAGCATAAGGCTAACAATATAAGATAAAAAGAACATATCCTCGGCATGTTGGATTTAAATCTAATTACATCTATTTGTGGGCACATATGATTAATCTGTGTGTATTGCTATCATTCAGGATAACCCACTAAAGTGATTATTTGTGGGCACATATGATTAATCTGTGTGTATTGCTATCATTCAGGATAACCCACTAAAGTGATCAATTAATTTGGGTTAATGGGTATTTAAATAAATCATGGGGTTATATGTGCAGATACTAGGTTGTAATTGTAATTTGATAAGGGGCCAAATTACAAATATACAACACATATATATATGGGGTTATGGTCCCTAATCTAGGGTTAGCCACTCTTATTCTCTTATTCCCATCTAAAGAGATCCATAAGCGAGAAATCCTAAGGTTAGAAGATCATCAAAACCCTAATCAGGTTTTCCTCAATGGATTCGGGTATATGCTTCCGCACTTTTTATTTCTTGTTAATCTCTTTCAATTAATCATGGCTTTATGGTTTAGATCTCAAATATTAGATCTAACAAGTGGTATTAGAGCCACCGTTGATTTGTTCTAAGAGATTAAGATTAAAACTAGGGTTCTTTGATCTTAATTTGTGTTTTATTCAGATCTGTTCACGGATAAACAGTAACGTTTTTTATTTATTCGGGTGAACAGTAAAAAAATTTGTGAACAGTAAATTTTTTTATTTTTTGTTGGTTTTTCCTTCGTTTTTTTTGGGATCTAGATCAAGAAGTTATCTTTCGATTCTGGATCTGGTTTTGAAATAAAATCGAGGAATTTTTGGATCTATTTTGTTTGGTCGTCAGTCCCGTGATCCTCACCGGTGAAGTATTGCTAGCGGCCTCGCTTTCGACTCCGACGGCGATGGCGTCGTCAGGAAACCCTAGGGTTTCGACCTTGGGTGCAGGAGCAATGGCGGTGACGGTTTCAGAATGAAACCCTAAGGGTTCGTGCGTGAAAACGTGCGGGAATTAAGGAGGTGGTTACCTCAAATTTTTGGCGAGGCTTGAAAGCTTCAAACGAACTTCGCGTTCGTTCTCAGGTGAGCCTCGCGCTCAATTCAAGTTGAACCTCGCGTTCGTTCTCAGGTGAGCCTCATGCTCAATTCAAGTCGAACCTCGCGTTCATCCTCAGATCGAACTTCGCGTTCATTTTCAAACGAACCTCGCGTTCGTTCTCAAGTTGAACCTCGTGTTCGTTCTCAAGTCAAACCTCATGTTCGTTCTTAAGTCGAACCCCGCGTTCATCCTCAGGCGAGTCTTGTGCTCAATCCAAACAAACCTCGCGTTCGTTCTCAAACGAACCTCGCGTTTGTTCTATTATTCTTCTTTTCCGTCGGGTGAAAGAAGAAGGCTGTAACGATTTGAGTTAGGGCACAACCCACTTAACTCTATTTGGTTTTGGGCCTAATTTTAGTATGCTTAATTTAACTAATTAAGCAATGAGGCCCTATTGAAGCTATGGAAATTTAAATTAATTTAATTTAATTTAAATTTAATTTGGTAGTTAATCAATTATTTAATTCAAATATTATGATACTAAGGTATTAAAGTTGTCTCTCATTCCAAATGATTACCTGAAACAAGATGTTACCAAAGTAACCTCTCTTGTGTAGATTGTTCATGAGGGATGTCAGATGTTTGTGTGTATGCTTTCGTGTAAATATTTAATCGGCCCAAAGGAAGGTTAATATTTATTTAGACTGCATACACATCTGTGATGATAAACATGTGACAATTATAAGGTTTACATGTGAATAATGAATTGATCCAAAGATAGTTTCATTATTTAACATGAGTTATTGTTAATGTTTGATCATTGCAACAATGTATCACTTACAAGTTAATATTACTGTCTAAAGACTTGATATTAATGTTGTGCCAGATATCTTGAGATGGGATTTGTCATTATTTGAATTTTATTGATAACAGTTAATAATGTGAGTATCTTTTGTTTATTTCAGCTAATGCATCTGCTACAACAATTTCCGCTAACATCAACTCAATTCCCATACTTAATGGGAGAAATTTTAAGGTTTGGAAAGAGAACATATTAATTGTTCTTGGCTGCATGGATCTAGACCATGTATTAAGAACTGAACAACCCCAAACTCTCAATGCGGATAGCGCTCCTAATGCAAAGAAGGAGTATGAGAAGTAGGAGCGTTCAAATCGCATGAGTCTTATGATCATTAAGCGCGGCGTTTCGGAAGCCTTCAGGGGCATAGAATCCGAAAGGATTACTAAGGCTAAAGATTTTCTTGCTGAAATTGAGAAGAGTTTTGCGAAAAACAATAAGGTAGAAACAAGCACGCTTTTAGCTCACTTGATTTCGATGAAGTATAAGGGCAAAGGAAATATCAGGGAGTACATTATGGAAATGTCTCATACTACTTTAAAGCTTAAGGCACTTAAACTCGATCTTTGTGATGAGTTATTCGTGCATCTGGTTCTATTGTCTCTTCCTGCACAATTCAATCAGTTTAAGGTCAGTTATAACTACCAAAAGGAGAAATGGACTCTAAATGAGCTCATTTCATACTGTGTGCAAGAAGAAGACAGGTTGAAGCAAGATAAGACTGAAATTACTCATTTGGCCTATGCCTCTAAGGATAAGGGCAAAAAAAAGAAAGAATGATAATGAAGCTGCTAAGGGTCCAATTCAGAAGAAACAACATAAGGATAATCAGTGTTGTTTCTTTTGTAACAAGCCTGGACACGTAAAGAAGGATTGTACCAAATATCACGCCTGGCGTGCTAATAAGGGTACGTTCCTTACTTTGGTCTATTCTGAGGTTAATTTAGCTTCAGTACCTAGAAACACTTGGTGGTTAGACTCTGGTGCTACTACTCACATAAGTGTTTCTATGCAGGGTTGTCTGAGCTACCGAAAGCCAAGTGATGTTGAAAGACACATCTTTGTAGGCGACGGTTAATCGGTAGATGTGGAAGTATTTGGGCATTTTAGGTTGCTATAAGGAATTGGTTCTTATTTGGACTTAAAAGATACTTTTGTAGTACCGTCTTTTAGATGGAATTTGATTTCAGTTTATGTATTGGACAAATCAGGTTATTCTTGTTTATTTGGAAACAATCAATTCAGTTTATCTTTTAATTCAAAATTGGACAAATCAGGTTATTCTTGTTTATTTGGAAACAATCAATTCAGTTTATCTTTTAATTCAAATATTATGGGAACTGGTTACTTGAGTACTTATTTAATTCAAATATTATGGGAACTGGTTACTTGAGTACTTATGATAACCTATATTTGCTCGATACAATTGATTCTTATAATGAATCCTAACATGTGGAATCACGTGGTACTAAGCGTAAATTAAATAAGGACAACTCGGCGACATTATGGCATAAGCGCTTGGGTCATATCTCAAAAGGTAGAGTTGAGTGTCTTGTGTCTGATGGTATTTTGGATTCCCTTGATTTTTCGGACTTCGACATATGTGTTGAATGTATCAAGGGAAAATAGACCAATGTTAAGAGATTAGGTGCCAAAAGATCTTCAGATGTCGTAGAATTGATACATACAGATATTTGTGGACCATTTACTACGGCATCTTGGAATGGTCAATAATATTTTATATCATTCATAGACGATTACTCATGTTATGGATACCTATATCTCATTCATAAAAAATCTGAGTCTCTGGACATGTTCAAAACCTATAAAGCTGAAGTTAAGAATCAACTCAACAAAAGAATTAAAACCGTTAGATCTGATCATGGTGGTGAGTACTACGATAGATATGATGGTTCTGGTGAACAACGTCCAGGACCATTTGCTAGATACCTAGAGGGATGCAGTATCGTCCTACAGTACACAATGTCGGGTTCACCTAGCATGAATGGTGTAGCTGAAAGATGAAACATGACTCTTAAGGATATGGTAAGAAGTATGATTGCTCATTCTTCATTACCAGAGTCACTCTGGGGAGAAGCACTAAAGACAGCAGCTTACATTCTGAACAGAATACCAAGTAAAACAGTTGTTAAAACACCTTATGAGCTTTGGACTGGTCGAAAACCCAGTTTAAAGCACTTACATATTTGGGGATGTCCAGCTAAGGTAAGGCCTTATAGGCCAAATGAAAAGAAATTGGACTCCAAAATAATTAGTAGCTACTTTATTGGGTACTCTGAACTCTCTAGGGGCTATAAGTTCTATGATCCCACACTAAGGAATATTTTTGAGACGAGAACAGCAACATTCTTTGAGGATGTTGAGTTTGGGGGGAGAAATAAGGTTAGAGACATTGCTTTTAAGGAGGAATTAGCTTCAGATCCAATCCATACAGTTACTTTTGACAATATTCAGGTTACTATACCTGTTGTTGCTCAAGAAGTAAATCCGGAACCTCAAAATAACAATGTTGAACAACTCCCTGTTTCAGAAGAACAAACTCAAGAACCAGTGCCATTAAGGAGATCCACGAGAGAAAGGAGAAATGCTATTTTGGATGACTATATTGTATTTTTCCAAGAACATAAGGAAAGTAATAGAATATTGGAAGATGATCCAATCAACTTCTCTCAGACCATGAAAAGTTCTAACTCTCAACAGTGGATTGATGCCATGAATGAAGAGTACAAGTTTATGTAAGACAATAAGGTTTGGGAACTTGTCCCATTGCCAGAAGGTGCAAAACCAATTGGTTGTAAATGGATTTTTAAAACCAAGCGGGATGCAAACGGTAATGTGGAGAGGTATAAGGCACGTCTTGTAGCTAAAAGCTTTACTCAAAAGGAAGGCATTGATTATACAGAGACTTTCTCTCCGGTTTCATCGAAAGACTCTTTCAGAACGATCATGACACTTGTTACTCATTATGATCTTGAGTTACATCAGATGGATGTTAAGACTACATTTCTCAATGGTGACATTGATGAGATGATTTATATGGTACAACCAGAAAACTTTGTGTCAGGAGACCTAAAGAATATGGTTTGCAAATTAAGGAAATCCATCTATGGACTCAAGCAAGCTCCTCGTCAATGGTATTATAAGTTTCAACAAATAATTATCTCGTTCGGTTTTGAGATGAACATTGTTGATGACTGTGTATATCATAAGTTCAGTGTGAGTAAGTATATTTTTCTGGTTCTGCAAGTCGATGACATATTGCTTGCTACTAATGATATAGACATGTTGCACGAAACCAAGAGATTTCTATCAAAGAATTTTGAGATGAAAGATCTTGGGGACGCCTCTTTTATATTAGGAATCCAAATACATCGAGATCGCTCTCGGAGTATTCTTGGATTATCACAAAAGAGCTACATCGATAAGGTACTTAAAAGGTTTGGCATGCAAGACTGCAGATCAGGAGATACCCTTGTGGCTAAAGGAGACAAGTTTAGTCTCAATCAGTGCCCTAAAGACAACCTTAAAATTTAGGAAATGCAGAAGATTCCTTATGCTTCGGCTGTAGGAAGTCTAATGTATGCTCAGGTATGTACGCGTTCGGATATTGCGTACATTGTTGGGATGTTAGGCAAATACTTAAGCAACCCTGGTATGGATCATTGGATAGAAGTCAAAAGGGTTATGAGGTATCTTCAGAAAACAAAAGATTATATGCTCACATACAGAAAATCAAAACAGCTAGATGTCATTGGGTACTCTGATTCTGATTTTGCTGGATGCCAAAATAGCAGGAAGTCTACATCAGGCTACATTTATATGTTAGCAGGAGGAGCTATATCATGAAAAAGTGTCAAACAAACACTTGTAGCTTCCTCCACTATGACAGCGGAATTTGTAGCTTACTATGAGGCATCAAATCATGGAATATGGTTACAAAATTTTGTCACTAGACTGCACATTTTGGAAAATGTGGAAAGACCACTAAGGTTATATTGTGACAATAAATCTGTAGTAATGTATTCCAATAATAACAGGAGCTCAACTAAGTCAAAACATATTGACATTAAGTTCCTGGTTGTGAAAGAAATGGTACAGAGTGGACAGATATCCATAGAGCACATTGGGACAAACTCCATGATAGCTGATCCTCTTACTAAAGGATTACCATCTAAGGTCTTTCATGAGCACATCGTTCATATGGGTGTGGTGATATTCGAGGATATCATGATTTAGTAGGAGTTTGTAATTTTTTGGTGCTTTGTGTTTGGTTGTATTGTCTGATCAGAATAAAGTATTCAGTTAAGATACTATGTTATATTATGTTTGGTTTTGACCTCACTAAAGTAGGACCAGTTAAAAATAGACATGTACTGATCACATTGTATGTAATTTTTATGCTGCACATCCATGATTGATCTATGTCGTTTGATTGTATTGGTATATATGACCATTGATGGGTCGAGTCACGATAAATATGACGAAGGCCGCTTTGATCTAATATTGATATAGTCAATGGACAAGATTGTTCAGAAATACCTTTTTAGTGATAGCAATTTTGAGCTCATAAGGTTATACACACGTTAAGGAGTCATATGGTGCCCAAGTGAGAGATTGTTGGATTTAAATCTAATTAAATCTATTTGTGAGCACATATGATTAATCTGTGTGTATTGCTATCCTTCAAGATAACCCACTAAAGTGATCAATTAATTTGGGTTAATGGGTATTTAAATAAATCATGAGGTTATATGTGCAGATACCAGGTTATAATTGTAATTTGATATAGGACCAAATTATAAATGTACAACACCTATATATATGGTGTTATGGTCCCTAATCTAGGGTTAGCCACTCTTATTCTCTTATCCCCATCTAAAGAGATCCATAAGGGAGAAACCCTAAGGTTAGAAGATCATCAAAACCCTAAACAGATTTTCCTCAATGGATTCAGGTATATGCTTCCGTACTTTTTGATTCTTGTTAATCTCTTTCAATTAATCATGGCTTTATGGTTTAGATCTCAAATATTAGATCTAACACGGCATCCAATTGGGAGTCAATTGATCGCCATAAGCACATGGCCAACTATTACAATGAAGATTATATATAAATTGCTATTCTACTAATCGATAAGTTATAATAATCTGACAATATTGACGTTTATGTGATTGATTTATCTTAGAATAACCATTAGGCATTTCTTGGATGAGACAACTAGATGGTCTTCTTCGACTTGACAAGGCGGGGCTAGGGCGCAGGCTATCCAAGGACACATCTACGACTCCCCAAGTGCCATCGCCCTGTTGTTTGCAGTATATAACGAACGAACTCTCTACAGTAGGAACAAGAGGGGATGGATCCTGGAATTCTGCTAACATCTGCAAATTCATGAAATAGAGGTATTAGAGCAGCTCCAACGTGGGGCTCTATTTTGCATCCCAAACTTTGGCATATTCTTTAGAATACGCTAAAATAGAGTTATGTAACTCCAACCACACTCCTCTAATTCCAACTCCATTTTAATTTCTCTCAATGTTTTAATTCTTTTACTTATTTTAAAAATATATAATGTAATCATATATTTAAATAAAATTAATTTTCTTTAATGAATTGATAATAAGAAATAGATAATTGTCTTTAAATTATAATATATTTTTATTTTTAATTACTTGGTTCTTGGAATTTTATATTTCAATTAATATTATTTAATATTACTCTCATTTTGAATATTTAAAAAATAAAAAAATAAAAGTTATATAATATAAATAATATTATTAATAATATTATTAAATGTATTAATATAAAATAGGCAATCTGATTAAATTAAACAGACATTCATATTACTAAATCCACGACTATTACATAGAAAGCAAAAACATGAATTGAAAATTACATGACAAATAGGAAAAACATAATACATAAAAATACTAAAAGTCTGGAAAGTCAACTCCTCCGTATCCACCTCCTCTGTAGTCAGGTATTCCGTATTAACTTCCTACGTAGCTGTATTCAGGATTAGGAATATCAGATGAGGAACCCCTAGTTATATTTCTATTTAAAATCTGTTGTTGTTTAATTCGAAAATATTCGTGTTTTGTTGGATCGGTAATAGCTTCCAGATCAACTAGCATAATTTCTTTCTATTGTCGTTCTTGCTGAAGTTCTAACTTTTTCTTATCATTTTCAGCCTTTAACATCATAGCCTGGTTCATTGTCAATCTTTCATTTTCTCGTTGTTCTTTACCTTTTTTTAAAACTTTTAAGATCTCTTGGTTTCCTTTAGCAAAAGCTTCAAAGTCAATGTTCCTATCAATTTCTTTCCATCTTTTCAACTTCTCTTTCTTCCTTCTAATAGGTCGACTAGTTGAAATGTCGATTGGCGAATGGTCATCGTCATTAGTGGTATATTCCTGATTGTCTTCATTTAAGTCGATGATAGGAGAGCTTGAATCAGATCCTTGAGATAAGCGAGACTTTGAAGTTTTGGAAGATGCAGAAGACATGACACTTATATTTGCCCACTTCTCTGCATCCTTCAAAATCGGCCAAACATGATCAAATAGAAATCCTCTTTTCTCTTCTGGATCTTCTGCAAATATGATCCTAGCATGTTTATTCTACCACAAAAGAAGAAATAATTATCAGAAAAGGTGAAAAATAATTTAATAACCAAGAAACATGTAATTCATATACTTACGATATCAAGTTCAGAAGCACCGCTTGGATTGAGGCGCTCGACTTGTCGAATGCATCCTCGAAATTTACTGATGGCTTTCATAATTAATTGTATTTGGCATAAAAGAGACTTCGGACTCCTATGTTCGGTGCAAACGTTGGAAATCCTTTCGCGAAATAGAGCTGAAGTTCACTCCCATAGCTTGTCTTTCTTTTGATTGGAACCTAAAACTAGATCCTGAGATATTTCAAGCCATGTAGCGCATAAAATTTGATCTTCTTCTTATAAGAATGATTTTCCGCGACTTGATGCCATAAGAGAAGGATGAAGAGTTGTTGAGAAGAGCTATGGAAGAGGAATGAGAAGAGTTGTGATGGAGGAATGAGGGATCCGCTAGTATTTATAGTGAAAAAATTATGGAGAATCCAATGCTGGTGGGAGAATCCAATGTGGGTAGAAAACGATGGTATTTATAGTGAAAAAATTATGGAGAATCCAATGCTGGTGGGAGAATCCAATGTGGGTAGAAAACGATGCGGGTGAGAGAATCCAATGTGGGTAGAAAACCAATGCTAGTGGGAGGATGTAATGTGGGTAGAAAATGATGCGGGTGGGAGAATCTAATATGGGTAGAAAACCAATGCTAGTTGGAGAATCCAATATGGGTAGAAAACGATGCGGGTGGAAGAATCCAATGTGGGTAGAAAACTAATGCTAGTGGGAGAATCCAATGTGGGTAGAAAACGATGCGGGAAAGAATCCAATGTGGGTAGAAACATTATATAATAACACAACATACACCTATTAACAACTCATCACCAATCTATAATTCATTTCTCCAAATCCCCTCTTCAACAATGTATGGAGCTGGACCATCACACCTACCTTCTTCTTCTTCTTCTTCTGATGACGAAACATTTTCTCATTACGTTGAACAATGGGAGGAGGATATGAAACAATGGGAGGAGGAGGATGAAATCTTAGCTCGTCTATATGCCTCTAACAATGAAATAATGACTTATTTCTCTAAAGAGGAAGAGAGGCCAAAACGTATCGGCTCTCCTGGTCATTTGGTAATCAACCGTGGGAGGGAAGAAGGTAATTCTCGACTCTACAATGACTATTTTTCTGATAATCCCACATACGGTGTAAATTTATTCCGTAGAAGATTTCGAATGCAAAGGAGTCTTTTCCTTCGTATCGTCGACGATGTATGAGAGCACAATAACTATTTCGTACAGAAGGTGGATTGTGTCGACCGGCTTGTACTATCTACTTTACAAAAAGTAACTGCAGCATTTCGCATGTTGGCATATGGTGCACTGGCAGATAGTACTGACGAATATGTAAGGATTGGTGAGTCAACTGTAATTGAATGTTTGAAGAAATTTTGCAGAGCAATTGTAGAAGTGTATGGAGATGAATATCTTAGATCCCCTAATACCAACGATGTTGCAAGACTGTTAAAAAAAGACGAAGAGTGAGGTTTCCCAAGACTGTTGGGAAGTCTAGACTGTATGCATTGGGAATGAAAAAACTGTCTAATAGCATGGGCGGGATAATACTCAGGATGTCACAGAGGCCCAACCATTATTCTTGAGGAAGTAGCATCGTATGACCTATGGATATGACATGCATTCTTTAGCTTACCAGGTTCTAATAACGATATTAATGTATTACAAGCATCTAATTTGTTTGACAACCTAACATAAGATATTACTCCTCCTGCTCATTATACAATTCAAGGAAAGAATTATGATGTCGGTTATTATTTAGCTGATGGCATATACCCGAAATGGCCAACCCTTGTTCAAACCATTTCCAAATCCGAAGATAAAAAGAAATAATATTTTGCAATGATGTAAGAAGCTTGTCGAAAAGATGTGGAGCAAGCGTTTGGTGTTCTCCAGTCAAGATTTGTTATAATCAAGGGCCCTGCACGGTTTTGGGATAAACGAACTTTGCATGATATCATGACCACTTGCATAATAATGCACAACATGATTATTGAGGATGAATGTGATGAGCAAGAAGATATTGTCGTTTCTACTCCACCATCAATTTCAAATGTTGAAGACATAGGGATGAACGATGTGTTCCGACAATTCCTAGCCCGACATAAGAAATTCAAAGACAAACTTCGCACTTCGAAATGTATTAATTGAACATTTGTGGGAGAGACACGGCAATGAAGTGATGTAACTTTTTTTTTTATTAAAGTTCCTCGAAATTTTAAGTTAATGTATTTTATTTTCGTTTAATTTTTAATGTATTATCATTTCTAATTACTTCTTTTGCAATTTTATACTTCGATATTAGTCTCATTTTGAAGGTATCGACGAGACATTTCTAATGATATTATTTATATTAAAAAATTTAATATATTAATATATATATAAAGATTTTAAGTAAGTAACAAAAAAATAATAGGACACAATTGGAATAATTCAATGTTGTTAAAGAGATTGAGGGGTAAGATTCACTTTTTTTTGGGGAATAGTAATATAGAGTTGGCTGCGAATTTGGAGAGAAATCTCTAAATTTATAGCCTCAATTCCATTTTTGCAGCTCAGCTGCAAAAATTGCCACTCGGTTAGAGGTAAGTCCGACTCTACTTTGCAGTTATCCATCACGGTTGGAGCTGCTCTATAGCTTTAAGTATTTCAATATCAAAAGAAAAAGCAATAACTGTGAAATTATTGTCAGGTAGCTAAGGATTGATAAACGACTTCGACAGCTACCACAGAACTGGTCATAATCTGAGGATTACCATTGATAGAAGAGTACTGATATGGTATGGGAACATCAAATTATAATACGTTCAACATAATTAAATACCAATCTTTTTTGCACAGAAAAACTATTTACTAAAAAGTTAGTAAACAAAAGACTCTTAGAGAAAATAAGAAGAACAAATCAAGATGTAATTACCATTTGCAGTGCTCCATCACAGTTCCCTGCTACTCCAGTTGATAGAATTTCCAGAGTAATAGCCCTTGAAACTATGCCTGAGAAAATTGTGGACCATTGATTCTACAGATACCATAGAAAATACTTTTAGTTTATATAATACTGTCCAAATATTACTAGACTGTCATGATTTTAAGAAGTAAAGAGAATCTCATATGTACTTACCACATCCATAAGTATTTCCACAAGATTAGCATGATCCATGGTCACCACTGCCGTCTCTCTCGAGGCCTCTGACTTCAGCCCTAACTGTTTTTGTCACGACCCCAAATTCCAAACCTAAAAAGAACATTGGAGCCGGACTAAACCTGTGATGAATCCTCCAAAATATGCATTTATTAAAAAACCATCAAAATAATGTCTTCATTGAACTAAAACCAACAATAAATATTCTCTATAATCCCAAAAATCAACATTAATCCAATTAACCTCTTCATTGAACTAAAACCAACAATAAATATTCTCTATAATCCCAAAAATCAACATTAATCCAATTAACTTGATATGAACAAATATTCCTCAAGTTAATATTCTCTATAATCCCAAAAATCAACATTAATCCAATTAACTTGATATGAACAAATATTCCTCAAGTTAAAATAAAACTCGACCTAAAGGAAAGAAATCTCGTAATTACACGACTCTCAATTCATCGACTAAACATCAAGACTTTATTTAACCTTCACCTAAAAGATAATAACAATCCTGAAATTTTATTCCTTGCTCCGTTTTATGAATTTGGCAAATCCTCAAATCCACCTAATCTCGTTTCTCTAAAAAGAATAAAAACAACACAATGAGTTCACAACTCAACAAGTGGATAAATTTATACATTAAACACTGGTTTTGCAAAACTAAAATAAATTGACTTGATAATGCGAAATACTAAAATAGTAAAATCTATAATGCAACACATTTAAAATATATACATGCAATGGAAATAAGCAGGTCACGTCTCAATGTGGTCAACACTTCGATACTCCAGTTGACTTGGCAAACCCCACTATTATAAAGCCCGTGGTAGGGACGATGAGACCCAAACTTGGGCTCTTAGCGCTAAAATAGAAACCTTATAGAGGCACATTGAGCCCTGTTTTAATAACTTGCTTATATCTGACATAAATCGGTATATTGACTTGAGATGCATATGCTTTAACAATAAACAAAGTTCGTAAAGCTAATCACATTATACAAAAATGCCAAAGGCCAACCAATAGTGAAATAAATCAAACACATATGCATCTCAACCTACCACTATATGAAAAGACATAACAATTGATAAAGAAAATAAGCATAGGCTTATACCAAAATATCCATGAGCATCACAAAATCAAACCAATCAACAAATTATATATAAGTAATCATACGAAGGATATAATCCGTCAGGAACAAATCCAAGTATACTTGATATAATTATATAAAAAATACACAGCACACAATGCATAAATTCACCACTTACCTTATTTTGATAGACAATCCAATCCAATTCTCGACGTTTCGATAGTGCCTCTAGAATTTCCTAAAGATTAAATTCAAATAGCCTTCAATACGATCCTCCTATTAAAATACATTAAACATACTAAGCCTATTCAAAAGATCATAATATATTACTAAAATTTAGCAAACTATTTTCTGTTTTTGCTTGCTACAAAAAGACAAAAGAACCAGTAGCTTCCATCTAAAATCCAAACAAACTATTTTCTGTTTTTGCTTGCTACAAAAAGACAAAAGAACCAGTAGCTTCCATCTAAAATCCAAATAATTAATATTATATATTCTATAAGTTACCTGCATACAACCATCAATGTTAAATAATTTATCATTTAAGATGATATAAATTCTATAGGTGTTAAAAGAAACAAGTGTTGCACTATTACCTATAGAAACCTAAGACATAGTCATGATCTTAGGAGAAGAGCGCTCGACAACGCCGATGGAAAACAAGTAATTAGTTCTCTCGTTCTTTCTTCTCTCGCTGATTTACCTTTCTTTCTTATTTTTGTGCGGCGGAACAGGGACAGGAAAAAGAAGAGGAGGCTAATGGGAATCAAAGGAATAGGGTTTTGGATATTTATAAAGGCTCTTTTTACTAATAGAACCCTCAAACAAAAACCCCTCTTAACAGAAGTTTTGTCCTTAAAACTTGGACATACCTGAGTCTTCAAATAAATTAGGATATTTGTCCTTCATCTCATCTTCGTGCTCCTAGATAGCTTCTTCAGTTGAATGATTTTTCCATAAAACCTTCACTAGGTTAACAATTCTTGACCTCAAGGCTTGCATCTTCCGGTCCAAAATTCTAACTGGATACTCTGAATATATCAAATCTTTCCTGATCCCAAGAGGCTCATAATTCAATGCGTCACTCGGATCAAGTACACACTTCCTCAGAATTGATACATGGAAAACATTATGAATTTTAGCCAACTCTGGAGGCAATGCAATTTTGTATGCTACAGCTCCAACCCTCTCCAAAATCTCAAAAGGTCCAATATATCTCAGACTCAACTTGCCCTTTCTTCCAAATCTCATCACTCCCTTAGTAGGTGATACTCTAAGAAAAATATGACCGCCGACTTCAAACTCCAACTTTCTTCTTCTATTATTGGCATAGATCTTTTGCCTGCTTTGAGCTATACGAAGCCTCTCACGTATCTGTTGAATCTTCTCAGTAGTAATCTGCACTATCTTAGGACCGAGCAACCTTCTTTCTCCTACTTGATCCTAACAAATAGGTGATCTACATCTCCTACCATACAATGCTTCATAAGGGGACATATCAATACTGGAGTGATAGCTATTGTTATATGCAAACTCCACCAAAGGTAAATATTTTTCCCATCTACCCTTCAAATCCAAAACACAAGCACAAAGCATATCCTTCAATGTATGAATAGTCCTCTCCGATTGCCCGTCCGTCTGCGGATGATAAGATGTGCTAAAACCCAATTGTGTTCCCAAGGCATTATTCAGACCTTGCCAAAATCTAGAACAAAATCTCGATTCTCTATCTGATATAATAGTCACTGGTATCCCATACAATCTCACAATCTCCTTAACATATAATTCGGCAAGCTTCTCAAGAGAATGAGTAATTTTACAAGGCAAGAAATGAGCCGATTTAGTAAGCCGATCAACAATCACCCATATAGTGTCATTACCACTCTGACTCCTAGGAAAACCAGTCACAAAATCCATTGTTACCTCCTCCCACTTCCACACGGGAATTGGAAGAGGCTGAAGTAGTCCGCCAGGCTTCTGATGTTCAATCTTGACTTGTTAGCACACCAAACACCTGGACACAAACTCTGCAATATTCCGCTTCATGTCATTCCACCAAAATATTTCTTGCAAATCTCTATACATCTTCGTTGATCCAGGATGAATTGTAAACGCCGAACAGTGCGCCTCCTCTAGGACTTCTTTCTTTAACTCCGGATTATTATGTACACATAAGCGGTTTTTAAATCTCAAAGCTCCATCATGAACTACAAAATCATGTTGAAGTCCCTGTTCCACATCTGTTTTAATTTTTACAAGAACCGGATCATCACTTTGTGCAGCCACAAGCCTGTCAATCAAAGCAGGCTGAATTTTAAGATGAGCAAACATCTTGTGCAGCCACAAGCCTGTCAATCAAAGCAGGCTGAATTTTAAGATGAGCAAACATCACTCCAGATCCTTGAAGTCGAATATCAATATCAAGTCTCCTCAAGTCCTCCAGCATATGCTTCTGACTTGTGATCAAAGTGGGTCGAATATCAATATCAAGTCTCCTCAAGTCCTCCAGCATATGCTTCTGACTTGTGATCAAAGTGGCAATACTAGCATTAGACTTCCTACTGAAAGCATCAGCTACCACATTCGTCTTGCCGGGATGATAATGAATTTTAAGATCATAATCCTTCATTAACTCCAACCATCGCCTTTGTCTCATATTTAACTCCTTAAGTGTGAAGATGTATTTAAGGCTCTTATAATCTGTGTAGATGTCACAAGTCTCCCCGTACAAATAGTGCCGCCAAATCTTCAATGCAAAGATAACAGCAGGTAACTCTAAATCATTTGTTGGGTAGTTCTTTTCATAAGGTTTAAGTTGTCTGGATGCATATGCTACTACTTTCCCATTCTGCATAAGAACACAACCAAGGCCAATATGAGAAGCATCACTGTATATCACAAATCCACCTGATCTAGAAGGAATCGTGAGTATAGGTGCAGACACTAATTAATCCTTCAACTCCTGGTAGTTCTGTTCACACTTCTCTGTCCAGTGAAACTTGACCCCTTTCTGAGTCAATCGAGTCAAAGGTGCTGCGATACGGGAAAATCCCTCAATAAATCTTCTATAGTAACTAGCCAATCCCAGGAAGCTTCGTATCTTGGTCATGGTGCTAGGTCTCTTCCAATCAATAATTGCCTCTATCTTTGAAGGATCAACTGACACCCCTTCTTTAGAAATAACATGCCCCAAAAATGAGACACTCTTCAACCAGAATTCACACTTCTTCAAATTTGCATATAATTTGTGTTCCAAAAGTAATTGCAAAATAGTTCTTAAGTGTTCTTCATGTTCCTCCCGGTTTCTAGAGTAGACCAAAATGTCATCAATAAAAACAACTACAAACTGGTCAAGATAAGACCTGACACCCTATTCATCAAGTCCATAAAAGCAGCTGGAGCATTTGTTAATCCAAATGGCACCACCAAGAATTCATAGTGTCCATATCTTGTTCTAAATGCAGTTTTCGATACATCTTCAGGCTTAATCTTGAGCTGGTGATAACCAGACCGAAGGTTAATCTTTGAGAACACTTGGGAGCCCTTTAACTGATCAAATAAATCATCAATCCGAGGCAAAGGATATTTGTTCTTCATAGTCACCCTATTCAATTCTCGGTAATCTATACAAAGTCTCATACTCCGATCTTTCTTCTTCACAAAAAGTACTGGAGCACCCCAAGGAGATACACTCGGCCTGAGGAAGCCCTTATCTAAAAACTCCTGCAATTGAGTCTTCAACTCCCTCATCTCTACTGGTGCCATGCGATAAGGTGCTTTTGAGATCAGCCCTGTTCCTGGAATTAAATCAATAGCGAACTCAATCTCCCTGTCAGGTGGTAGCCGTGGCAAGTCTTCAGGAAAAACATCAGGGTATTCTCGAACAATTGGAATTTCATCCAAAATGACTTCCTTCTTATCGGTACAAACTACACTAGCAAGATAACCACGACAACCTTTTCTTAGAAGTCTGCATGCATGATAAGTAGAGAGCCAATCCATACCAAAAATAACATCAAAATCATGAATGTCAAGTAACACAAGATTCGTAGGCATGGTTCGATCTCCCACTACGACCTCGCATCCCTTAAAGATGTGATTAGTAATCATACAATCGCCGGATGGGGTGGAAACTGATAGTTCATATTCTAAGAATTCTGGAGTTCTATCCAACTTACTAGCAAAGCTATAAGATATAAATGAATGAGAAGAACCAGAATCAAACAACACATGTGCGAGGTGAGAGGAAATAACGAGTGCACTTGTAACAACAGAGTTAGATGCGAGAGCATCCTGCTTCGTCAAAGCAAATACTCTCCCTTGTGCCTTAGATTTCTGACCATCACCAGGTATAGACTTCACTTTCTGATCATCAGTCTTGGGTCCCTTCTTTATTGGACAGTCCTTCGCAATATGTCCCTGCCTGCCACACTCATAGCAGCCTCAAAATAAAGGACAATAACGGCCTTTGTGATTATTACCACATCTATAACATTGTCCATCATGCCTCTGAATAGGAGGACCTGTTCTCTGCACAAATTAGCCCGATCTCTGTACTGGAACTCCTGATCCTCGAAATGCTGGCTTCTTAAAAGGCTTAAAAGCTAACTTATCTTTCTGATTATTCTCATCCCTGTTCCGCTTCTTCTGGTCCTAGCTTTTGTTTGGTTCATCTGCAATCTTTTCTCCTTTACTTGCTTTTTCAGCCCTTTTTGCTCACTCCACTGCCACCTCAAAAGTCTTTTACATAACTATTATAACCTTTTGATGAATTTCTGGCCTCAGTCCATTCTCAAACATCTCTATCTTATCAAATTCTTCTGCAACTAGCTCAGGTGCATATCAAGATAACTCATTAAACTTAGCTTCATATTCTTCCACTGTCATGTCATCCTGCTGCAATTCCATAAGCTCCCTCTTCTTGCGAGATCGAACATACAAGGGAAAATATTTCTCCCTAAATAATTTAACAAATCTGCTCCAAGGAACATCCTCCCCCTCAAGTGATAAACTAGCCTCCTTAGTTTCCCACCATATCTCTGCCTCTCCCTCTAGCATAAATGTAGCATAAATAACTTTTTGTTCCTCTGAACATCCCAAATCTCTGAAGTACTTCTCCATTTTCTTCAGCCATTCCTGTGCCAACGTTGGATCAGAACCTCCCTGAAAAGATGGTGGAGACATCTTCTTAAACTTTTCAAAGTCACTGCTAATAGGTTTAGTCTTCTTTTGGTGCTTCACTCAGCTTCTCAGTTGCCTCTGACTGCTTTTCAAGGATCTCCATTTGCCTCTCCATGAAACCACTCTGCATTCAGCTTCTCAGTTGCCTCTGACTGCTTTTCAAGGATCTCCATTTGCCTCTCCATGAAACCACTCTGCATTTCAATAAAACTGGCGAGTCCTTCAACACCCCACTGGGCTCCAGTAATCCCTCTCGTAGTCCTAGCAATACGGGTAGCCATACCCCCACGAGTTCCGGGTCCTGATCTTCCCCTGACATTCCCATCAGGAGCCTTATTTGTAACATTAGGGGTCTCAATGTTTTGTCAACCTGCATCATCATTTTCACCAACCCTAGTCTGGGGACGCCTACTCGATTAGGGTATACTTGAAGGAAGCGTAACCCCTGCATTAGTCTCAAGTCTAGGAGAAGAGCGCCTCGCTGCAACACTAGAACCTCTCTTGCCATGAGCCATCTCAATCTAACATTACCAAAAATAAATATGTTTAGTACAAAATATTCATCGTATTAATATTTATTAAATCAACTCATAACATATTCATCACAAGCATAAGTAATCAAATAATATTTTTCATGAAATGCATACACTAGTCATACCTTAAACTACCCAGACTAAGTCTTTTACCTTTAAGACAACAAAACTAAAGAGACTATGTGATCCATGGTTCTAATCTTATATATTCCTATACCTAAAATTTGATCTAATAGTGTTCATGTCGTCCTCGATCACACTTCAAAATGAAAACATCAACTTTCATTTCTATGCATCAAAATCCAATATTTTTTTAACCTAATCATCTCCAAAATCAACTAGGACCTACAACCATCAATGTTAAATAATTTATCATTTAAGATGATATAAATTCTATAGGTGTTAAAAGAAACAAGTGCTGCACTATTACCTTTAGAAGCCTAAGACATAGTCATGATCTTAGGAGAAGAGCGCTCGACAATGCCGATGGAAAACAAGTAATTAGTTCTCTCGTTCTTTCTTCTCTCGCTGATTTACCTTTCTTTCTTTTTTTTTTGTGCGGCGGAACAGGGATAGGAAAAAGAAGAGGAGGTTGACGGGAATCAAAGGAATAGGGTTTTGGATATTTATAAAGGCTCTTTTTACTAATAGAACCCTCAAACACTTAGAATTATTACTGTTTTGGCCCGACACCTTTCGGGAAACTCCGTGCATACTCCTCCTCATTTAATATCTCAGTAGCATTATTCAAACCTTGAGTCCATAATGGCTCACCAAGTTGAGCCATACTAATGAGCTCCTCCATTGCAACCATCGCGAGCTCGATCACCATTGACTTGTCGATCTCAGATTGTATCGTGGGTAGGATGTTGAATTCGCTAACTCTGAGATCTAATGATGATACTATGGTCTTTTCGACATACTTTGCAGCAATACCTGATATTCTGACGATCTGTGATAAGAGAGTTAAAACCAATAGAGTAGAGAATTATAATTATCAAACGTTATTGTAACTTTAAAGGTCCATTGCAGCAGAAGGGATTTGAGATGATACCAGAGCAATCCATATTCGTTTCTCACTGAACACATGCTGAAATCAAATTTTAGTGGACAAATGTATTACTGCTAAAAATAGAATAAGTACTTCAGCCTATTAAAAGGATATATGCTCAACTTGTAGGATTTGTTAGAGCATAAAATTATTAGACTATACATTTTGTACTGCTATTAGAATAACAATAAGGATGTTTTTAATTCACAAGGATCTCACATATTTGACTATTATGGTACCAAATCAGTACAAAACTTTTTAAGCTAATTAGCATTCGTCTAAAATTACTCAAACTGGTAACTCCCGTACAAATCTCAATTTAAAGCTAAATATATGAGAAAAATATATATTCTTGCATATAGCGCAGTTCATGTTTTTGCGAACGACAAACCATCCACAAATTGCAAGGACATATCACAAATAAACTATGATCTTTATTCTTTACCGTACTTCCTAGTTTTCATGCACTAAAAAACTTATTAATTAAGAAGAACAAGCATTGGAATTAAATGGATGAATTATTGAGAAAATGTTTAATTAGTATTACATATCTCTTCTCTCAGTACTTCCTAGCATTTTCAAGTCTAAGATGATACTCATCAAAAGACATATCTCCGAGAGAAACAGGACCGCCGCAGTTGGGGCAGGAGGCACAGAGGGCGTCCATGAAGGAGGGTTTAGCAGCTACAAAGTTCGATGCAGCTCAGGTACGTCATCCATCTTTTGCTGGCGTTCTTGCCTCTTCACCTCGCCGCCATGTTATTCATGATATCGAGAAAGGCTATGTTATTTCCAAGTTGTTCAAAGATCAGCCTCTCCCTAGTTCCAACACATCTGCTCAAGGTTCGATGCATAAGCCACGTCCAAATACACATTTTCCACGCCCTTTCAACTCTCTCTTCGACAATCAAGGTTCGATGCATAAGCCACGTCCAAATACACATTTTCCACGCCCTTTCAACTCTCTCTTCGACAAACATCATCCAGCAAAAAAAGGCCATGTTTTTCCTCCGCAAAACATCTAGGGTTTTCTGGTCCTTCAGAACAAGGGTGGACAACTGTTACCCGTAGAAGAAAAGGTCGCACTATGGATGACAATCTGCTTCGTCATCCTTATCCTGCATTCTATATGGATCCTAAGCAACCAAGGAGGCGCTTCAACTGTGGAGATGATCGACATTCTTCCAGATTTTGTCCAAAAGGTGTGTATATTTGTTTCAAATGCCATGAAGAGGGACATATTACCAAGAATTGCAGATCCCATCTTCGTCCTTTGCAAAAGAAGTATGACCTTTCTCATTCTTCTACTCTTTGCAACAATGCTAAGGTTCTTGCATCTTTTGCCATCCTTACAATCACAGAGGGGTCCCCTACACTTGATTTGATTAAAGTTAAGTTATCATGGGTTTTTAATTGACAGCTATGGTCTGGTAAGGTTATCCCTGTCTAGGACAACAGATTTCTGGTGGAATTTCCATCTATTTTCCAATTATAAAAAGCTTCAGATGTGAAATTGCATGATTTTGAGAAGTTTAAGGGTTGGTTTGTGCCATGGTCTGAAAACGTTGGTATGAAAATAGGTGATTCTGCTTTCTATCAGTGGATCAAAATTAAAAATCTTCCTTTTCATTTCTGGTCTTTGGATATTCTTGAGAAGATTATTAACTCTTTTGGAGAGTGGGTCAGGGGGTGCAAAAATATAAAAGAAAAGATAAATGGTCAAGATGTTCGCATTCTTGTCAAAGTAAAAGCGGCAGACTGTATTCCAAAATCAGTGGTTTGCTTATACCTCTCAGATTGATTCCTTCACTATAGAGGTTATTTTAGATATCACCCCTATTGGTGTGGGTCAATTAGGTGTGGATGTAATTGGCAAGCATCTTAATGCTTTGAAAGCTCAAGGTGACATTGTTCTTGAATCTTAATGGTCAGAACAGGTGACTGCGCCAGTTGTTAAATCACCGGAGTCTTTTCAAGTTCATGCTATAACATCAGTGTCTGACAAAGGGAAGGGCATTTTCGTATCTTCTGTTAGACCCTAGAGGGGGGGGGGGGATTAGGGGCTTATGCTAATCTAATCTGATTTTATGCCAATTAAAATTAATTAACAAGTTATCCTAGTAAGTATGAAATACCACAAGATATATGAGCTAGGAGCCAATTAAAATTAATTAACAAGTTATCCTAGTAAGTATGAAATACCACAAGATATATGAGCTAGGATAAACAATATGAACAATGAGATATATCCTATATGATATAATATATAGGCAAGGATATATATAAACTAACACAAGGGGAAACAAAAATCTAAATAAGATAGTGGATGAAATAAATGAGCAATGCACAAATGACGATATAAGATAAATGCAAAAACAAATACGCCAAAGACAAACTCAAACAAGCAATATGATCACGGAGTTCGGACCTTCCGTCCTACGTCTCCACTCCCCCACTCCCAGGGAGAAATCCACTATCACAACCGGGTTTTCTACGTTCACCCGAATAACGTTTACACCTAACAGTGTCGGTTTTCAACGCTCATCGATCAACGTTCACTCCTCACATTCGGTTTTCTAGTTCACCGAAAACTTCACAACAACACACTATGTAACAAATATAAATTTATTCTTTACAATAGAAGAGAACTCAATTAAGCATAACTCAATGTCACAATCTCTCACAACCCTAATATACTATGTATGCAAATACAATAAGCTCAATTGGGTGTTTGTAACAATGAGATAAAATCAAATCAACTAAACTCAAATATAAAATCTAGCTTAAGAACGATGATAATCAAACAAGTATATAAATGTAAAGCTAGAGTTTGAGTTTAGAAAACTTCTCAATTGATAACAAGAGATGGAGATGGATTGAATGCCCAAAATACAATTGATAATCTCCTCAAGCTCTTGTAAAACTGATTCACCAAACCAAAAACACTCAAATGCTTAAAAGCTTATAAACACATTTAAACCAACTTAACCCTTGATTAAAACTCTTTAAAACATTTCTTGCTTGTCTTATAAAACTGAGGTAAGGGGGGTATTTATATGAAACCCCAAAGGTAAGAGAAAGACAAGAAAAAGATCAAAAAACCATTCTGCAACGGCTCTAAAAATAGCCGTTGAAACTGAGTTGACAGTGCGGCGATCGACCGCTGCGGTCGACCGTGAGCAACAAAAAAAACCAAACTATTGCTCTGGACATGGCTCTGGACAAGCGACGGTCGACCGCGAAAGTCTCTGGACTTGCTACGGGGGGGGGGGGGGGGGGGGGGGGAGCCATAAAAACCTAACCTGAGTTTCTGAACTCATGGCGGTCGATCGTGGCGGTCGACCGCGATCTGATACTACAGAAAAATAGTTTTGAAAGCAGATTTGAGACTTTTGGAAAATATATTAAAAATAAGAAATAAAGTCCAAAAATGATGAAACTTTGGGAAATGTATATAAACATGTAAATGAACATGTTACAAAAAGAATTTTCCAAATTGTATTTCCCATTTGTGAAAAATAATCATTTTGTAAAAATAGTCCAAAACACAAAAATGTAAACATGTGAATTTTGACATTTAGGCTAAACCATGTTTTGAAACTTTGCACAATGATTATATAGACTTAATAAAATATGTATATGATTATTGTTAAGTCCAAAAACTAAGAAAATAATATTTTCACAAAATTGCATATTCTATGCAATAAATACCAAAACACAATAGTAAATATGAAACATGTGATTTCATATTTATAAACATGAAAACTCAAAAACACATATATGTATATAAAGAAACCAATAAATGTGTGTGTATAGATATTGAGCTTAACGTACTTAACACACATAATATAAAACCTAAATTAATTACACAAGCTATGATCTTGATCTTCAATAAGCTTGACTTGGTAATCTCGCGGATGAAGCTTGAACTTGATCTTTAACTTTGAATAGAATTGCTTCACTCCACATTTCCGCCAACCTCCATTTGATATGATCATTGAAGCTCTATTCCATCCATTCTCCAACTACGTTGTTTGTCTATAATAAATAAGAAAACACAAATACTAGACAAACAACATTAGCGGTAAATTATTTGTTAAACATCATCAAAACAAGAAGGCCAACAATCTTCCCCTTTTTGATGATGATAAATAATTTACAAAAAGAGATATATGCATGAAAGAAATGAATATATAATTTAAAATTCACATGCATGCATATAAACAAGAGAGAATATACTCACAATATTTCTCCCCCTTTGACAACATCAAAAAGGGGACAAAAGAATGAAGAGAGCGAAAGCTCCCCCTATCAATAAGCATAGGTGAGTATCAAATATGTATAGGGATTGCTCCCCCAATCAAAAAATCATATAGAATATAAGCAATAAAAGATCATGGCAAACATGTGAGCAAGCTTAAAAAATATGCTAAAAATCACTCACATTCAAGCGATAATGAGAACATATATAAATATGTCAAGATGAACATATTGTCTCATATGAAAAAACATAAAAACCATGTATAAAAAAGATTTATGAAATCACAAGAAGGAAGACATGAGAATCATGTAAAAAGTTTTCAAATGAAAACAAATCAACCAATGAAATCATAAATCGCAAGTAAATCATATAAGAACATAAAACAAAATCATCATTGATTTTCAAAACTCAAGAGAGGCAATTATATCTAGCTATTGAGCTAGTATCAACCCATATAAATATTTTAGCATCTGGTAAATAAGATTTGGGAAAAAACACCCAATAAATCCGGAGGGTTATATAAACACAAACCTCTCATCAAAAATCAAAACTAATAATCATGAAAACAAAAAAAATTTGATCAAAGAAAATTTGTTTTCATAACCAAAAGATTTTAAGACATAATTTTCAAAACCAAGAAAAGAAAAAATTAAGAGCACTAAAATTCTTGGTTTAAAAATTAAATTTGTTTTGGTAACCAAGAACTCTTGGTACCAAAAGATTTAGGGACATGACCCCTATCATTAAAGCTCAAAGCCCTAAGGTTATGAACCCTCTTAGGCATATATGGTGCACTAACACGGTCAAAGCAATAATCGTTCAAATGACCCTTCCGATTGCAATACGTGCAATGAAAGAGATTCATTTGTTTTTGTGAACCATTAGCTCGTGCACGGGAATCATTTGCAAATAAAGATTTTCTTTTAAAATTATTTTGCAAATGAGAAACATTCTTAAACAATGGTCTATTTGGAACATATTACAACTTAGAAGCTTTTTGTATATCAAAACAAAATTTAGCAAGATGTCCAAACCTACCACAAACATCACATTTAAAAGCATGTGGTCTACTAGAAGCATTTGGCAAATGAGATTTCTTTTTCAAATTAAAACAATATTCGGCCAAATGACCAAAACGACCACAATGATCACATCTATACACATGAGCATGCTTATGATGAACAATGGGTGCATGTGTGTGTACATGTGATGAAGAAGCTACATGAGATGCACAAGGAGCATTGACATTTTTATGTTTGTGTGCATCATAGCAAAATTTAGCTAGATGGCCTTTACGGTCGCAAATTGAACACTTATAAACTTTGCTATATATGTGTGCATGATAAGTAGATGATGATTTAGACTTGGCATACATATCCATAAGCTTCTTATGATTATCAAAGCATTTTTTCAAAGTTGAATCTAAAGATGAAATGCATTTTTTCATAAGATTCAAGTCTTTATTTTTAGGCACATATGCACTTTTAGAAGTAGAACATAAATAGTTATTTATAAAAGAAGCAGTATCATTTTGTATGTTCTTTACTTCTAACATGGCATTATCTTTTTCATGAGTTAACTTGGCAAAGTTTGAAAGTGAAGAATCATGATCCGATTTTAATTTTTCATTGTTTTTTTTAAGGATCATATTTTCATTAGAAATAATATCAAACTTAGAAGTTAAAGACTCATGATCGGATTTCAAATTTTCATGCTTGCTTTGTAAATTAATGAAATCATTTTGTAATTTGTTAAAGGCATGCAATAATTTTTCACTAGCACAAGGAAGTTCATCATTAGGTAAATCATTAATAGATTCGAACTCGCAAACCTCACTAGGGCTATCGCCTAGTACTCGTGTGCATGAAGCTCCTTTAGAACTTGAAGCGGGATCCTACAAAGCTTGTCGAATCATCTCCAAGTCTCCTTGATGCGCTTCTATGAATTTCCATAATGTATGAGCGCTATCAAAAGAATCAAGCTTGTTAGACATAAATGAATTAAATGCATTTAATAAAAATTCTAACATAAGCTTGTTCATAATAAACATCTTTTTATCATGTTTGCTCCACTTAGATTTCTCCAATGTGGGCACAATATAAGCACAATCATTGATTTCCCATAAATCGATATTTTTAGATTGAACAAATATTTTGAATCTAAAGCACCATTGAGCATAAGGGAAAACATTGAATTTAGGAGCAATACTAGAATCATAGCCAAAACAAGATGCATCATTCATATCCATAATTTGTAAAAATATGCAAGCAAGATGCAAATGAAGCTCAAAATTAGATTAGCACAATAAGCTAACTTGGATCTTTAACTTAAGGCGATTAGACCTTAAATAAAAGAGCACCAAGCTCTGATATCAATTGTTAGACCCTAGAGGGGGGGGGTGATTAGGGTCTTATGCTAATCTAATCTGATTTTATGCCAATTAAAATTAATTAACAAGTTATCCTAGCAAGTATGAAATACCACAAGATATATGAGCTAGGATAAACAATATGAACAATGAGATATATCCTATATGATAAAATATATATGCAAGGATATATATAAACTAACACAAAATGAGATATATCCTATATGATAAAATATATATGCAAGGATATATATAAACTAACACAAGGGGAAACAAAAATCTAAATAAGATAGTGGATAAAATAAATGAGCAATGCACAAATGGCGATATAAGATAAATGCAAAAACAAATACGCCAAAGACAAACTCAAACAAGCAATATGATCACGGAGTTCGGACCTTCCGTCCTATGTCTCCGCTCCCCACTCCCGAATAACGTTTACACCTTACAGTATCGGTTTTCAACGCTCACCGATCAACGTCACTCCTCACAATCGGTTTTCTAGTTCACCGAAAACTTCACAACACACTCGGTTTCTAGCTCACCGAAAACCTAACAATCTCACAATGTAACAAATATAAATTGTTCTCTAATATGGATGAGAACACAATAAAAGCCCACACTCAATGTTACAACTCTCAACAACCCTAATATACTATGTATGCAAATACAATAAGCTCAAAGTGGGTGGGTGTAACAATGAGTAAATAAAATCAAATCAACTAAACTCAAATATAAAATCTAGCTTAAGAACAATGATAATCAAACAAGTATATAAATGTAAAGCTAGAGTTTGAGTTTAGAAAACTTCTCAATTGATAACAAGAGATGGAGATGGATTGAATGCCCAAAATACAATTGATAATCTCCTCAAGCTCTTGTAAAACTGATTCACCGAACCGAAAACACTCAAATGCTTAAAAGCTTATAAACACACTTAAACCAACTTAAACCCTTGATTAAAATTCTTTAAAACATTTCTTGCTTGTCTTATAAAACTGAGGTAAGGGGGGTATTTATATGAAACCCCAAAGGTAAGAGAAAGACAAGAAAAAGACCAAAAAACCATTCTGCAACGGCTCTAAAAATAGCCGTTGAAACTGAGTTGACAGTGCGGCGGTCGACCGCTGCGGTTGACCGCGAGCAACAAAAAAACCAAACTACTGCTCTGGACAAGCGGCGGTCGACCGCGAACATGTAAATGAACATGTTACAAAAAAAATTTTCCAAATTGCATTTCCCATTTGTGAAAAATCATCATTTTGCAAAAATAGTCCAAAACACGAAAATGTAAACATGTGAATTTTGATATTTTGGCTAAACCATGTTTTGAAACTTTGCACAATGATTTTGTAGACTTAATAAAATATGTATATGATTATTGTTAAGTCCAAAAACTAAGAAAACAATATTTTCACAAAATTGCATATTCTATGCAATGTTTTCTAAAACACAATAATAAATATGAAACATGTGATTTCATATTTATAAACATGAAAACTCAAAAACACATGTATGTATATATATAACTATATATATGCATAGAAACCAAAACTTATGTATATATATAACTATATATATATTCGAAGAAACCAATAAATGTGTGTGTATAGATATTAAGCTTAACGTACTTAACACATATAATATAAATCCTAAATTAATTACCCAAGCTATAATTTTGATCTTCAATAAGCTTGACTTGGTAATCTCACGGATGAAGCTTGAACTTGATCTTTAACTTTGAATAGCATTGCTTCACTCCACATTTCCACCAACCTCCATTTGATATGATCGTTGAAGCTCTATTCCATCCATCCTCTAACTACGTTGTTTGTCTATAATAAATAAGAAAACACAAATACTAGACAAACAACATTAGTGGTAAATTGTTTGTTAAACATCATCAAAACAAGAAGGCCAACATCTTCTTCACCTATCTTAAAATCAGCTAATTTCAGGAAATTCCTAATGAATTAGTGCCACCAAAGAAAAGTTTTCAAATTTTGCCAGCTGATATTGTGGAAGAGAATCCTCAGGCTAATTTTTAGGAAGTTCCTAAGGCTATCATTTCGGAGGATCATTCTGATTCTATTTCTGAATCTCTCAAGGATTTCCCTCTTGATTTGGTCAAGCAAACATAGAAGGGTCGAACGGTTTATATTGAGAAATCTACTTGGTAGAGCTATCATGGTGGGAAAAATGATTCTTCGAATTCAAATTCTTCAGCTTCGTCATTCTCGCCAAAATCAAGCACTACTCCTTCTATCCCACCTGGATTTTCCCGTCGTCCATCTTCTACAGCAACATCACGTTCAATG
>NC_033801.1:102155130-102181612 GCF_001876935.1 Asparagus officinalis | reverse complement strand
AATTTTCTCAAGCAGGCTTCATCTTCCAAAAAGTTAATTAGATCCTCGAAGAAAGGTACTTTACCTACATCCTCTCCATCTTCATCTGCTGCTTTGCCGATTAATTCCCTAAGTAAGAAAACTTTTGATCTTATTGCTGATAATTATAGGGTCACTCTATCGGATCAATCTATGGATATTTTTAGAAATAAAGAAGTAGAGAGGCTTGAAGAAGTTATCTAATGATTTGACTGGATGGAATAGTTGTTGGTAGGTTGTCTTCGTTTTTCTTATGAAATTTACATCATGGAATGTTAGAGGTCTTAATGATCCAATTAAAAGAAGGTTGGTTAAAGATTATTTGTCTAGTTCTTTTATTGATGTTGCTAGTCGTTAAGAAAGTAAACTTTCTAACCCTACACCTAGGAAGCTTCAGTCAATAGGTGGTAGGCGTCTCATTCACTGGTGTCATCTTAACTCTACTGATTCTAGAGGAGGAGTTCTTATTGGTTGGTCTGATGCTTTCTCTTTAATCCAGTCGTATGTGAGAGTCTTTTCTGTTTCTGTTCATCTTCACCATAAACCAACCAATTGGTTTTTTACTTTCACATCAGTCTATGCCCCTATTGACAGAGAGGATAGAGAAGTTTGTTAGTGGGAATTAGATCGTATTCGATCCATTCTTCCTGGAGCTTGGATTCTTTGTGGAGATTTAATGTCACTTTGTCTTCTGATGAATGTAATGGTCGTCTTGGATCTACTAGAGATATTAAGTCTTTTAGGGATTTTGTTTCCTCTGCTTCTCTTATTGACTTACCATTATCTGGAAGAGCCTTTATATGGTCCAATAAGAGACTTCGTCCTTCTATGGCTAGACTCAACAGGTTCTTTATTAATTCTGCTTGGGAAAACAAATTTACTTTTTGCATTCAATTTTCTCCACCTGAAACAGGTTCTGATAACTTTCCAATTATTCTTGATAGTGGAGGTTTAAAGCCATCAACACCTATTTTTCGTTTTGAGAGAAGTTGGCTACATAACCCTGATTTTATCACTTTTGTTTCTAGCTGTTGGAATTCTTTTCAAGGCCAAGGAAACCCTTTGGATATCTTCATTTTGAAATTGAAACTTCTTAAGAGGAGACTAAAATAGTGGAAAAAGAATGTTATTGGTTCTATACCCAATAGGAAGTTAGAAGTTCTATCCAAAATCAATGCTCTTTATTTATTAGAGGAACAGAGACCTCTCTCGGTTTTAGAATCTACTGATAGGCAATATCTTCAAAACTCTTATACTTCCTTGATCAAAGAGGAATAAACATATTGGCATCAAAGATCTCGAGTGCAATGGCTAAAAGAGGGTGATGATAATACCTCTTTTTTTCACAAAACAGCTTCCTACCATAGGAAAGCTAATTTCATAGCGGCTGTCAATCATCAAGGTAGAGATTACATTAGTAATAATGATGTTGCTAACGCTTTCTATAATTACTACTATGAATTATTTGGAAATAGTAAGAGTAACCACTTACATGTAGATTGGTCTACTCTATATCCACAAGAAGAGAATTCTTTGTTATCCTTAAAAGATCAGTTCACTAAGGCGGAAATTAAAAATATAGTGTTTGATATAAATGCTAATAAAACCCCAGGGCCAGATGGCTTCTCAATGTCTTTTTATCAATCCTTTTGGGATCTTATTAAAGAAGATCTTATTGCTTTAATGCGTCATTTTTATTATGATCCATCTCATCTTCATAGAGTTAACAAAGTGTTTATTACTTTGATACCTAAAACCAAGGAGTGTTCTACGGTGAAAGATTTCAGACCCATTAGACTTATCAATTGCCTCTTCAAAATTTTCTCAAATTTTTTGGCAAATAGGCTATCTCATCATATGTCTTCATTGGTGGCATCTACCCAAACAGCTTTCCAATCGGGAAAATCAACACTTGATTCTATTCTCCAAGCCAATGAAATGATACATTCATGTTTCAAAAGGAAGAAGGAAGTTGTTATGTTCAAGATTGATTTTGCCAAGGCCTTTGATTCTATTGACTGGTCTTTTCTCATAGAGTTACTAAAAGATGTTCAAGATTGATTTTGCCAAGGCCTTTGATTCTATTGACTGGTCTTTTCTCATAGAGTTACTAAAAGCTAGGGGATTTGGTAGCAGGTGGTGTTCTTGGATCCTTCATATCATTTCATCATCTAATTGTGCAGTTCTTGTCAATGGATCACCATCTAAATTCTTCTCTTTTAAAAGAGGCCTGAAGCAAGGTGACCCCTTATCTCCAATGTTATTTAATATTGCTTCTGATGTTCTGAATAAGATGATTATTAATAATGTTGAGGAGGATTTATTATCATCTCTGGGTCTCAGAAATCCTCTCAACAAAGTGAGAATTCTACAATTTGCGGATGATACTCTACTCTTTGTCAAAAGTTTCGTCAATGATATTACCATCCTCAAATCTATTCTTTACATTTTTGAAGAGCTATCTGGCCTGAGTATTAACTACACCAAATCTTCGTTTATCTATTTTGGTAATATTCCTCTCAGAGCTGAAACTCTGACATCTTTTCTAGACTGCAAAGTTGACCATCTCCCTATCAAGTATCTAGGGTTACCTCTCAAATATGGTAAACTCTTCAAATGTCATTGACAACCCTTGTTGGATAATCAGTATAGGAAGCTTGCTTCTTGGAAAAAGAACTCTCTATCCTATGGGGGGAGGTTAGTTCTCTTAAATTCTATGCTTACCTCTATTCCTTTGTATTACATATCTTTCTACAAGTTACCAAAATGGCTTATCAAAGAAATAGACAAAGTGTGAAGAAACTTTTTATGGACAGGAAGAGCTGAAACTCACTCCTTTAAATGTCTAGTTAACTGGAACAGAGTATGTTTAAGCAAAAAGGAGGGGGGTTTGGGAGTCAAAGACATTTCATTATTCAACACTTCTCTCCTATCTAAATGGTTATGGAAGTGTTTAGATAGAAATTCAACAACTGGGGAATTTCTACACAAGCTTTATGTTCATGAAGGTATATGGAAGTGTTTAGATAGAAATTCAACAACTGGGGAATTTCTACACAAGCTTTATGTTCATGAAGGTAACAATTTGCAAAGTAGACATTCTAATGTATCCAATTCTACTTTCTGGAATGTAGTCATATCTCAAAAGGATTCTTTCCTTCATAACATCATATGGGTGTTAGGCACTGGTGATAGAGTGAGATTTTGGGAAGATAAATGGACAGGTTTCAATAGTCTTGCGAGTGTTTTACCTGAATCTTTCAAGTTAGCCTTCTCCACAAATATATCTGTAAGAAGTCAAGGGAATTCTTTGGACAATAAGTGGACTTGGCATTTGTTAATGAGAAGAAGTATATCCCCTGCAGCTCAAGAAGATAAAACTAAACTCATTAATGTTATTTGAGATTTTCAAGTCTCCCATAACCTAGATCATCCCAAATGGCTCCTTACTTCAAATGGTGTATTTATAGTCAAATCTTTTTACACTTTTCTTAACAGGAGAGGAATTTACAACTGTGTATACAAGGTTATTTGGAATCCAATTGTTCCTTCCAAAATTCGTATTATCATCTGGCTTCTTACCAAAAACAGATTACATACAAAGGATATTCTTCAACTTAAAGGTTGGAATGGGGATATTATATGTTCATTTTGTGGTATAGAATCAGAGTCAAGGGAGCATTTGTTCTTTACATATCCTATATCTAAATGGGTATGGCAGCACTTCAGGAACTCTAACTTAACTTTCTCGTGGCCAAATACTTTGGAAGAGTTTTTGATTATCTTAGAAAATCTGAAGGGTATTCAATGATACCTATGGAGAAGTATCTTTTCATCTGTTTGTTGGAGATTATGAACTGCAAGAAACAAATACATATTTGATCAAACTAATTACTCTTACAAGTCTGTTATTAACTTAGCAATAACTGATTTACATGACTGGTCAGGGTTCGGTAGAGGATCTATTGCTCAGAAGATCAAAGCCAAGTTAGAAAAAGAGCCGATTAGCAGAAGCATATGAATGTCTTGTGATGCTGTCCATTTTTTGTGTTTTTTGTAGTTCTTAGTCCTTTTGTTTATTGGGCTATAGAAACTTTAATTTCTTTTCACTATATATATGGTTGTCTTTGGATCTTTCTTAAATCTATGTTAACGGTGAATGACGGCAAGGCCCTCTCTTCACCTTCATGGATGTCTGAAAGAAGAAAGTCATATATCACTAGTTTTGAGAAATTCCTTCATGGATGTCTGAAAGAAGAAAGTCATATATCACTAGTTTTGAGAAATTATTGTTTCTATCTTCCAATTAATGGGTACAGTTTGTATCTTTTTGTATATATCACTAGTTTTGAGAAATTATTGTTTCTATCTTCCAATTAATGGGTACAGTTTGTATCTTTTTGTATATGTACTTTTTGCTTTATATTAATGACAGGGTATACCCCTTATTTTTCCTCAAAAAAAAAGTTTACCAGCTTGAGCTGTCCCGTTTATAGCTTCTTAAATATGTGTTGGCCTCTTATTATAGGAGAATTGGGGTGGCAGGATGAGTATTTAGTGTTTGTTAACCTAAGAAAACCCTCATTCGTTTATCTCTTACATTTCCACTATTTATTTTCCAAACCTAAATGAACAAGTAGGAGAACGAAGGAATAGGAGAGGAAAGGAAGGAACGTGATCAACACCCCCAAGTTGAAAATCAGTTAAGGTATAGGTTAATCCTCATGTTAGATCTAAAATTTCTTGATTTAGAAGAAGTAAATCTGTTATAGGATCCTAATAAACTGATAAATTGATATTTTGATAAAAGATTTATGTAATTTCTTTTGTAAATAAGAGAGAAAGGGGGGAGAACTTAGCTGATCGTTGGCGCCGGGGAAGCTCACCCTCGAGTGGTCGCTCCGGTGGTGGAACTAGAGCAGCCGCGCCACCTTGGTACCGCGGAGAGAGAGAGGGGGAGAGAGAGAGAGAGAGAGAGAGAGAGAGAGAGAGAGAGAGAGAGAGAGAGAGAGAGAGAGAGAGAGAGAGAGAGAGGAGAGAGAGAGAGAGAGGAGAGGAGAGGAGAGGAGAAGAAAATCAAAAAGGGGAAAAAGGGGGAATCTGAAAAAAAAAGAAGAAGAAGAAGAAAAAGAAACAAAGAAGAACAGACAAGGAAGATGAGCATGTTTAGATAAGGGGAGAGAAAAATTTTTATTTCACCCTTGGCTTATGATAATCACATTTTATTACAATTTTATATCCTCATTATCTATTTTACAAGAATAAATATACCATTAATAAGTGTTATTAGTTTAGTTTGCACATAATTGAATGAAAATATAAATAAATATTATTAAATGTAAAAACCCCTCAAAAATCTCTCTTCTCTATTTTGTAGCATTTTTGAAGCCAAAGCCCATCAAGAAAAATAAATACACCAAGAAAAGCAATGGAATAGACTTGGATGCAAAGAGTGGAATGAAATGGACTTTTATGCAAAGAGTACAAAACCGGATTTGCTTGTGTGCTGCAAACATCAAGTGGGCTGGACAAACAAAACCGGACATGATTTGCTTGAAATGAATTGTGCTGCTGATTTTTCTCTCAAGGACCAAACAAATGGGAAGCTCAATAGGCCGGCTGCAACTTGGATTTTCTTTTGATTTTCAAAATCAAAGTGGGCCGGCTCTTCATGAATCAAATAACCGGACTTTGTTGCAGTGAGCCGAAAATCAAGTTGGCCGGACTTCTGAATTGAATTTTTTCTCAAAAGAATGGCATGGAAAACCAAACTTGTGCAGCTCTTCAACTTTGTTTTAATCACAAATAAAACATCTTCATGGGCTGGACTTGAGTGTAGCTGGGCCGAAAATTGATTGCTACAAATTGGATTTTGAATTTCTTTTGAAAATCAAATAAATCAAAGGTGGAGATTGTTGCTTGGGGCTCAAGACAAATCCAATGGCTCATATTCATTGAAGATTACTATAAATAGGAATAGAGAGTGAGGGGTTAAAGGTGTGAAAAATTTTATAACTCCTTTTGGAGAGGAGAGCTACTCTTAATTGAGAAGGCCTTCCAAAATTGTAACTTTAGTTGCAATTAATAATAATAATTTTTTCACCACTTTAAATTTTTCTCTTCTTCTCTTTATTGGATGATGAAGATGAAGATGAAGATGGAGAATTATTTGAAGGTTTGCATTTCTTTTCTTTTTCTCTTTTATTACTTATTAGTGTAGCTTTATTTCTATGCTTGTAGTTTAGATTTTATTTTCTTGTTAAATAGCCAAGAGGCTAGAACCCTCTTGCCTTAGATTTATTTCATGCTTATAGAATAGATTTATTTTCTTGCATTTAAATTTATTCTTGATTTTTATTTTCTTTTTCCTTCTTGCCTTATTGATCATATTCATTCTTTGTCACATCCACTCTCACTTACACTTTGCATCTATTTACACACCATTTTCACTCTCTCAATCTCTTCACAACCACATTCACTTATCACTCCTACTTGTCACGCACACAACATAAGAACCGATTTCATATTTTCTCCTACAAAACACCTTCCTCGTGGGATCGATATCTTAAATACTATAACTTGACACGGTTGTGCACTTGCAATCTTTTTTGGACATGTTTATGCCGCATCAAGTTTTTGGCGCCGTTGCCGGGGAAGGTGCTTAAGTAGGTTTTAATTATTTTGGTTCTTTAACTTGTGTGTTTTTTGTGAAGGAAAAGCTTGGAGCTTGAAGATCGCGGATTGGAGAGCTAGGATTTGAAGATTTGCTTTCGGGTAAGTCCTCTTTCAAACACCTTCCTCGTGGGATCGATATCTTAAATACTATAACTTGACACGGTTGTGCACTTGCAATCTTTTTTGGACATGTTTATGCCGCATCAAGTTTTTGGCGCCGTTGCCGGGGAAGGTGCTTAAGTAGGTTTTAATTATTTTGGTTCTTTAACTTGTGTGTTTTTTGTGAAGGAAACGCTTGGAGCTTGAAGATCGCGGATTGGAGAGCTAGGATTTGAAGATTTGCTTTCGGGTAAGTCCTCTTTCTAGTTTTTAATTCCACCCTTTAGCTACTTCTTCACAATTAGAGACAATTAGGACTTAAAAAAAAGAGATTTTATTTTTTGTTGACCATAATAAAATTCATCCTCCACTTTGACATTTACTAACAAGATAATAAATTCAAACAAATCCCCCCTTCTCATTTGTTTGATTGTTAACCCTAATTAAAAAAAAAGATTTTTCTTTTCCATCCTTTTTAGTTGCTTTTAATTCATAGGGTTGCATTTCATATAGTGTAGGAATTCACCAAGTGATTTGAGCATCTTGATTTGACACACACTTAAAAATATTTTTAAGGGCAAAACCCCATAATCAAGATAAGGTGAGGGATTTCATCACCCTTTCCTTAGCCCAAAAATCACTAATTCCTCACTACACTACCCAAGCCTAATAAAACTCATTAGACGTTGGCCCCTGAGGATTCGAGCTCAATAAGGAACAAGAAATCTTTAAGTGAACCGGTTTAAGTTTTCTTAGATTAGTTGGTGTCTAAGGCAAGGTTTAGGGGTTGCGTAAAGCGCTCCGCAAGGAAAGAGGTACTTAATTGATCTTTGATCACCCTCTAGTACTATCCTTACCTGGCTAACTACCTGGGTAAAACTTTGATCTTTTCACTGTAGGAGTTTTTGGTTAGGAGCTGGTCTAGTTGAGTTAGGCTAAACCCTAGAATTAGAGTTGATTGAAAAGTGATTGTTTTGATTTGTTTCAGTTAGGATTTTTCTTTTTCTTTATCTTCTCAAAAAAAAAACTAATTTAAGAAAAAAAATAAAAAGAAATATTTTGGTGTATGCAACAGTGGATTAGGGATAATACACATCGATTAATTCGCTTTGAACCAATCATAGAAATGGAGCATCCTAATCCACCCGTTCTTCATGATATGTGCTATCCCATTAGGAATGCAATCCCCTCATGCATTAGGCTCCCCGAAACAAATGGAATAAGTTTTGAGCTTAGACCGCAATACATAAACATGCTTCCCAAATTCCTTGGTAATGAAACAGAAGACGCATATATTTTTATTTCGGAATTTGAGGAAGTGTGTATTATGATTAAAATGAGAGAATTAAATGAAGATGCGGTTAAGCTTAGATTTATTCCATTTGCTCTTAAGGATAAAGCTAAAAAATGGCTGTACAGCTTACCAACAAATTCCATCTCAACTTGGGATGAATTTGTCACCGTTTTTCTTAAGAAATTTTTTCCTATTCATAAAACGGTAAAGCTTAGGAACAGCATTCAAAACTTTAAAATTATCCCGGGAGAACCTTTTTGGAAGTATTTTGACCGATTTAAAGATCTTCTCATCCAATGTCCTCATCACGGTTTAGAGAAATGGCGATTGTGCCAAATAATTTATGAGGGATTAGATTATTCTGCAAAAACTTCCTTAGAATCAATGTGCCACGGGGATTTTATGAGGAAAAATGCTGATGAAGCTTGGGAGTTTTTGGAGAGTCTTTCTGAAAAAACAATGCAATGGGAACAGTGCGATGACAGGGTTTCATCAGTTCCCCATTCTAAGTCTAGTGGTCTTTCCTTGGAGTCAAACATTGCTTCTGAAGCGAAGATGGCGACAATTCTGCGGAGGTTAGAAGCCTTAGAAATTAAGGAACGAGCTCCAGCTCAACTCAATCATGTTTCTTTCCCAGGATGTCATAATTGTCAGTCTCCTACCCACGTTTCAGAGGAATGCCCTCTCCTAGGAAATAACAACGCAATAGAACAGATGAACGCTGCATTCCAGCACCCTAGAAATGATCCATTTTCTCCAACCTACAATCCAGGTTGGAGAAATCATCCCAACTTTGCATGGAATCTAGGAAATTCTCCCGGAACTCAAAATTTCACTCCCGCTTCGACCCAACATTTTCCTAGGGGAAACACAGTTCCATTCAATTCTCATTCACAATTTCAACAACCCAATCTGCCGTATCAAAATCAGTCTCCTCCTCATCAAGCTGTAATTCAAACTCCTCACAATCCAGATCAAGATAAACGTCTCAATGTCTTGGAAAGGGGTTTAGAAACCATAATTAAGGCCTCTACTCAAACCACGAATATGTTGACTCAAACATCTAGCACGTTGAATTCCTTCATGCAATCAACCGGACAAATGCTCAACTCCAACACTCAAGCTATAGCTAGATTAGAATCCCAACTTGGTCAACTAGCTAGTGCCGTGAGTGAAAGAGAGAAAGGAAAATTTCCGAGTCAACCCGTGGTCAACCCTAATAACACAGGATGCAGTTCATCCTATGAAGCTCAAGTGAATGCAATCCATTCACTTCGGTCAGGTAGACAGGTCGATAATCAAGTGAGAACTCCGCCAAGTCAAACTCTTGATCCTGTACAAATTCCTTCTCCTTCTCCTTCTGATGAATCTATTCAACAATCACTCCCCTCAGATGACCAAGAACCTGAACCCGAACCTGAGCCTGCTTTTGATAGATTTAGACCGGTTGCTCCCTTTCCAGATAGACTCAGGTCTAGGAAACACTCTCCTCAGGAGGAGAAAATCCTAGAGACATTCAAGCAGGTTAAGGTCAACATTCCTCTCTTAGATGTAATTGAACAAATTCCATCTTATGCTAAATTTTTAAAAGAATTGTGCACTAAGAAGAGGAGAATAAATGTCCCAAAGAAAGTCTTTTTAGCCGCCAATATCAGTGAAATGCTGTCAAATCCCATACCTTTGAAACGTAAAGATCCAGGTTCCCCCATCATTTCATGTATCATTGGTAATACTCACATTGATAAGGCGCTTTTAGACTTAGGGGCCAGTGTCAATTTGCTTCCATATTCAGTCTATCAGCAATTGGGTCTAGGTGTACTGAACCCAACCAAATGCACCTTACAGTTGGCTGATAGATCTGTCAAGGTCCCTATGGGTGAGTTAGAGGATGTTCTGATTAAGGTTGGAGATTTTATTTTTCCAGTAGATTTTGTAGTCTTGGAAACACAGCCTGTTTCCAATCCCAAAGGACAGACACCTGTCATCTTAGGACGACCGTTCTTAGCCACTTCTAATGCTCTCATCAACTGTAGAACTGGTCAAATGAAGCTGTCCTTTGGGAATTTGACTGCTGATCTCAACATTTTTAATCCAGGGGACCAACCAAATAATCAGCCTCTAGAAATAAACTACATTCAGGAAAGATCAGAAGAAGAAGAAGAAGAAGAAGAGTGTGATTTGAGTTTTGAGAAAATTTTTGATGAAGAGTTAGAATTTTTAGAAGAAGCAGATCAGGTCCTTGAGAATAATTAAACTGTGTTAAACATGTGCTGCTTTGAATTAAATTTTGAAGAACTCTTTCTTGATGAACTTAGATTCTTGGAGAATAATCAACAACCAAATTTTCAGAACTTCACAGAAGAATTGGTTGTTAGAAAACAAAACTTCACAGTACAAGAGTCTAAGTTCATTAAGAAATATAAAATGCATGACACCAATAATACCTACCTTACCTTGTTGCAAGAATTACTGAACACCCCGAAATGCTTGGAAATTCACATTATTGATTATATCATTCTGAATTTATTTAAAATCCGGGGAAGAATTTTCAACAGTAAGGTAGGATTCAATGTAGAACAGGAACTCTTTATGTTGAATATTTCATTCTACATTGTTTATTTTGTTTATTTCAGAATAATAAAAAGAATTTATTCTTCTCTCATGTGAGAGCTTCTTGTTCAGTTTTCAAAAAAAAAAAGAAAAAAAAGAAAAAAAGAAAAAAAAGAGAAAAAAAAAGAGAAAAAAAAGAGAGAAAAAAAAAGAAAAAGAATAAAATTTTGATTTCATCCTCCTCAGGCCAAAGATAATTGCAGATTTTTATCAGCCGACCAAATGTAAGTGCTTCACTTCTTATCTGTTTTACTTTATGCATCATAGAGTTTGCATTAAGGACAATGCAAAATTTAGGTGTGGGGGTGGGAATTAGTTATTTTTTCTCTTTATTTTACATTTTTAGTTACATTTTTGTTTTTTCCCCTTTTTCTTTAAATTTTTTTTTTAAAAAATATCGTCACTTGCCAAATTGATGAAGTTATGTAATAATTGATTTAGTTGATAAATTTGAAATTTTCTAATCCATTGTTAGTTATTTACTTAAGTTCACCTTTGATGATAACTCTAAATAAATTTCTTAAGAAATGATTTTCAAAGTAGTATACTTTACTTAAGCCTTAACTTGGACTTTTATTTAAAATAATGAAATTTTTGCATGCTTAACTTAGAGTTGAAAATAATTTTTCAAAGTGTCTTGATTTACATATTTTCAAAATATATATACATATACAAAAAATAAATAAATACAAAAGAAGAGTGCGAAAAATGGGCACAAAAAAAAAACTCTTTAATTCAAGGTGATTCTATCTTATTAAGCCTAAGCTGACCGAGTAATTAAGCCCAAAGAGTATTTCCATACTTAATGACCTAAGCCCATTTAGGTTGGGATCCATTGGCCCAAAACTCGTTAAATGGTCACTTAGAAAGCCCGTTAAAGTAGAAAAATCACCAAGGATGAAAGAGTTTAAAAAAAAAAATAATAATAATAAAATTTAATAAATGTTTTATAGTTGTATATATGGTCTTGGAAAATATTTTAAATCAAGCAACTTGAAAATTATTTAAAACAAAGAGTTAGCATGTTCTTTTCAAAACTTTTAAATTAAATTTTCTAAGTTTGGCTTGGTTTTGTATTGTTACAATGAGAAGATTTTCTTGAAAAATATACCTTAGAGTTATATATAAAAATGTTTTCTTGAGTGATAACTGACTCCAATTAGATTATCTAAAAGTTATCAAGTAAATTTAGTTATTTACTGACTTCTTTAATTTGGCAAGTTGACCGAATTTTGTGGGTATATTCACTGCAAACCCTCACGAGACTACAACTCGTCCACTAGGGTAACCTAGGGGTTTAAAGGCTTGTTGTATGCGCTAAATACAACCGCGATTCCTGCGAAAGTGAGTTAGGATTTTCTTTTTATTTTCTTTGCTAGAGCACTAGCAAAAGTTTAGGTGTGGGGGTATTTGATAATCACATTTTATTACAATTTTATATCATCATTATCTATTTTACATGAATAAATATACCATTAATAAGTGTTATTAGTTTAGTTTGCACATAATTGAATGAAAATATAAATAAATATTATTAAATGTAAACTCCCCTCAAAATCTCTCTTCTCTATTTTGTAGCATTTTTGAAGCCAAAGCCCATCAAGAAAAATAAATACACCAAGAAAAGCAATGGAATAGACTTGGATGCAAAGAGTGGAATGAAATGGACTTTTATGCAAAGAGTACAAAACCGGATTTGCTTGTGTGCTGCAAACATCAAGTGGGCTGGACAAACAAAACCGGACATGATTTGCTTGAAATGAATTGTGCTGCTGATTTTTCTCTCAAGGACCAAACAAATGGGAAGCTCAATGGGTCGGCTGCAACTTGGATTTTCTTTTGATTTTCAAAATCAAAGTGGGCCGGCTCTTCATGAATCAAATAACCGGACTTTGTTGCAGTGAGCCGAAAATCAAGTGGGCCGGACTTATGAATTGAATTTTTTCTCAAAAGAATGGCATGGAAAACCAAACTTGTGCAGCTCTTCAACTTTGTTTTAATCACAAATGAAACATCTTCATGGGCTGGACTTGAGTGTAGCTGGGCCGAAAATTGATTGCTACAAATTGGATTTTGAATTTCTTTTGAAAATCAAATAAATCAAAGGTGGAGATTGTTGCTTGGGGCTCAAGACAAATCCAATGGCTCATATTCATTGAAGATTACTATAAATAGGGGTAGAGAGTGAGGGGTTAGAGGTGTGAAAATTTTTGTAACTCCTTTTGGAGAGGAGGGATACTCTTAATTGAGAAGGCCTTCCAAAATTGTAACTTTAGTTGCAATTAATAATAATAATTTTTTTACCACTTTAAATTTTTCTCTTCTTCTCTTTATTGGATGATGAAGATGAAGATGAAGATGGAGAATTATTTGAAGGTTTGCATTATTTTTTTTTATTTGTTTCTTGATTTTATTCATTATTTTTCCTTCTCACCTTATTGATCATACTCATTCTTTTTCAAATCCACTCTCACTTACACTTTGCATCTATTTACACACCATTTTCACTCTCTCAATCTCTTCACAATCACATTCACTTATCACTCCTACTTGTCACACACACAACATAAGAACCGATTTCATATTTTCTCCTACAAAATACCTTCCTCGTGGGATCGATATCTTAAATACTATAACTTGACACGGTTGTGCACTTGCAACCTTTTTTGGACATGTTTATGCCGCATCAGCTTACAAAATAATTTCACATAAACCACCTAGCTCATTGTAGGCTGTCTAAAAATCACTACAGATAGTTTATCCCTATCAGACACCAATGATGGAAGTTACAATCTGACGACTTCCAGAAGGCTACAATTTGAAGACTTTCACGTAGAAGGTTATAATCTGACGACCTTTTACAATAACTAATGAAAGCTCTAATTCAACAGCCTTCACAATCAACATCGGGAGTTACAATCTGATGACTCTCATATTTTTAAGGAGCCAATACGAAGGTTACAAGGTGACGATCTTTGCAACGTTCTAGCGAAAGAGACTACAAATTGACAGTCCATTCATATTAAAACGTAGATATCTCTCAAATCGTAAGGAATTTGGCAAAACTGACGGAGCAAACCAAACCCGTTGGGGTTGGTTTGGTCGGCTCCGTCTCGTCGAGATAGCCGATTTTCATATATAATTCGTCCAATTCCGACTTACGGTTTGAAAGTTATGACCTGTTCTTCGCAGCAAGTTATGTTCTGAAGTCCGTCTGCAAGACTGGACTTCGTCTGAACATTGGACATAGCCTGAAGCTCGCCGAACCCGCCTGAGACTCACCTCTGCATCTAAGATTCGAAACGCAGAGGTCATGCCCGCATTCTAAACTCAAAACGCAGAGGTCGTGACCGCATTTGAGATTCAAAACGTAGAGGTCGTGGCTGCGTTCCAGATTCAAAACGCAGAGGTCGTGGCTGCGTTCCAAATTCAAAACGTAGAGGTCGTGGCTGCGTTCCAGATTCAAAACGCAGAGGTCGTGGCTGCGTTCCAAACTCAAAACGTAGAGGTCGTGGCTGCGTTCAAAACTCGAAACGCAGAGGCCGTGGCTACGTTCCAGAGTCAAAACGCAGAGTTCGTGGACTTAAAGCGAAGAGTCCATGCAGAACTCAACTCTGCGTCTCAGGTCCAAAACGCAGAGTTCATCTCTGTGTTCCAACTCTGCGTCTCAGGTCTAAAACACAGAGTTCATCTCTGTGTTCCAACTCTACGTCTCAGGTCTAAAACACAGAGTTCATCTCTGTGTCCCAACTCTGCGTTTCAGAGTTACAACGCATCGCGGCCTGTGCGTTCAGCCACCCAACATAGGCCCAACTCTGCGTTTTTAGTCTAAAACGCAGAGTTCGGGCCCAGAACGCCATTTTCGACGTTTGACTCGTTCAAACATGAACCGAACAGTTCCAAGAACCGTTTTCCCCCCATGATTTGAGGGATTTCCACCCCACTTAGGAGCAGATTAAGCGGGTAGTTACCACCCTTAATCCCCTATAAATACCAGAAACTCAATTGAGTTAAAGGATCAGCTTTTTGCATCAAAAACAGATCGCAAAAGGAGAGATCAGCAACCTCTTGAGCAGATCATCTTCGGATCTTGGGGATTTCTCGGATCTGGAGATCAGAAAAGGGGGGTCTTCGCTCAATCTCTGGAGCATTCCTTGGAGCTTTCATCCCTGGCTTATTAACCGATTTTCGGTTCAAATCAACTCTTTTACAGAGTTTAAACTCGTTCTGAGTTTCTAAACTCGATCTGAGTTATCAACTCGTCCAGAGTTTCAAACTTGCTTTGCAAGTCCTCCACAACGTCAAATCGTGAGGAGAAGACCACGTTCCAGTGAATCAAGATGTTCGGATCGTCAACGGAGAGCAAACTCGAAGCGAACACTCGAGGGAGGCACTCCATCGCCACCGTGAAGAACCCAATTTTAAACAAAGGGGAGAATCAAATTCATTCTCCTCTCTTTTGTAATCGGAATCCAAATTGTAATCGATTTTGAGAGAATACAAATCAATTTTTCTTTCATTATTTCTTTTACATCAAATTTTCCACAAACACTCATTTTAGTTATGGCTAAGGAAAAAATTTTCCTTAAGTCCTTGAGTCATGTGAGAATTTCTAACAGACCTTAGTAAATTGAGTTATGGTTGAAAATGACTGGAAAATATCTATTAGGTCCCTGTCTTTTGTTCAGTTACAAACAAGTCCAATCTGAAAAATAAAAGACAACTTTTAGACTTGATAAACTCCTTATAACCCCCGTATTATTATAAATTATTAGGAAATCCAAAAGGTAGTATATGAGAGTTATTAAAATTTTGATAAATTGCTAAGGTTAGCAATAAGCTCTAGATTATGAATTGATTATGCTTGAATTTATTAGACTCTAGATTATGAATTGATTTACCTTATAATATATGTTTGTCCTGAAGTAATAATTAGTCATATATCTTATATTATAGGATCTGGTTGATATTCAGGAGGATAATATTTTGGGGAAGTCGTGTTCGCTTAAGGTGAGTTCATTTCTCACTAGTATTTTATAATATAAAATTGCATGAGTATTATATTTGATTTATCTTGTGATCAAAAAATAAATAATATGTTATTTTCATATATATAAAGATTTGACCCATTTCTGTTGTACTCTATCCTATAAAACGATGTTAGCCTCGTACAATATATGAAAAACAAATTTTTTATGTAAAATATATAAAAAAAAAATTTGGATCTCATGCAAATTTTTAAATAATTATGGGCATTGTTTTATCTGAAAGTTTTTGATGAAGTATTTGGAACGTGTTTCAACAGTTTAACATATTAAAAGTTTTTCTGTGACTTAGAAAATTCAGATCCAGCGTAGCTTCATACTAGCCGAACTTTTGATTTGGGCTTTTGGCTGAGAGGCGTTATATGATATATATAGTTGCTCTGATTTCTATCATCAGCAGGTTTATGAACATTTTTAGATAAACTATATGATATGAAGTGCCAGATTTGACCCGTGTATAAGAATTGTCTCGTGCACGGGTCGCTGCTGTCGCGCACCCCACATTTATAAATTTCCGCTGCAGTTTCGGGGCGTGACGATATATGTACTTAAGCTAATTATATAGATTAACCATCAATTTTACTGTTCAAAATACAAGTATTATATCAGCAGGCAATAATGATGTATTTAAGTTTGCACATTTACACACTTACAGTAAGAACGATAAACTAATATTATAGGCCAACGAAATACATTGAAGAGCCCATTATATTGTCAATTAATTATTGTGCTAGCGTAGTGTGGATACCTCCGTCTTCTTCCTCCTTTTGGGTCCAAAGAGACTTCTTTGTATCTTTCTTCAAGCATGATCATTATTGGCAGCATTAATTAGAAGATGAACTTCTCGTTATCAATCCCCTCACAGGACTCTCCTAAAAAAACAAAAATGACACACTCAGTCTAAAACAAAAGAAATGAGAGATCCAAGGTACTAAGTCGACAATCTCAGCACATAAATGATGCTTTATGAGCTGATATCATGAGGATGGAGATACTCCTGTCTGATATAATGGTTCTCTTTTGTCTGTGTGCTTCTTGATTTAGTTTCCTAAGCTGAGAATTTCTTGCACATTTCACTTGTAAACTTTTTTCCTTAAGACTCTTTTAGAGGTCGTGGATCCTATTGTCCATGCTTCTGCAACAGAATCCAAGGGGAGGAAGCTGGTCGAGTTAGGTATGGCTGGTATGGGACAAATCGAAGAAAATTGTAGGAGGCCATTGTATTGGTCTGGCATGACATTTGAATACCAACAGAGAAGGGCCGACTTTTTCTTGCATATCTAGCAAACAAAATATGAAGCAAGGATGCCCAAACTTGAGTGGAGAAGCTCTCAAACCCTGTCTGTTATAGGTATCCCTATTACCTCATGTTATGTGCTAGTACTGTTGATTGTTGTAGTTTTTCTGGCATAGCATTCGTTTTTGCTACCTCATTAATTTAAAAGGTCCTAAGAATTTACTACAAACTACATGATTTTTCCTGCAGTCTAATAGTAGATATTGCAAATGCATTGGATTAATTCTACTATTCATGCCAAATTATCTCTAGTAAAAGTTTAGCTGTTTATGCTAGCTCATTATACCCTTATTTCATCAGTCATATCATATTATTCCCCCCAAAGCGTAAGAAGCAATTGTCTCATCCTCATTATTGTGGGAATTTCATGTCTATTTGCTTTTATCTGGAGTTTATAACTGCTATCGATTTCTTTCAAAAACATATCTTTTGACACCTAAAATGGACCTCACTAATGCGGATTGGATTTTGATTTTGCACCATCTGATCTAATCTGGTCTGACTTAATTCTATGTTTCAGCCACTTGGATCCAACTTTAATTGGATAAAGATGTTAGTTTTAAGCTTGTATCCACTATGGTTGCTAGTTGCTTATGCTTTTAACCTGACCCTGACCAAATTTACATGTCATCTGTCAATGATCTCTTGTAGATATGTGTTATGAATTCCCAATTTTTTATTTTGTTTTAAATTTCCAATATCTTTTAGTAGGTCGCAAACTAATTTTGGGCAATTGCCAGCTACGTCTTTCATTTGCTCCAAATTCACATCAGCAGACATGCTGTTGTTTTCTTTTTCATCTCTGAAATACAATAGGAACTTTTATACTATACCTAATAAGCTCAAAATATGTTTCATAGTAAGACATGAAATATCTTTATGTTCATTTGTGAAAAAGTTACAATAAGGTAATAATTGTTTGGGTCAGAAATTGATGTTTTCATTGCCATCGAATCTATTACAATTTTAGCAGTTACAATAAGCTCAAATAAATAAAAAGTCGATCTTTTTATAAGATCTTCTTACATAATAAAAATATAAGATTACAATTCCTTCAAATAACACACAACAGATGTTTATGTTGGATCCTAATAAAAAAAGAGACAAGCAATACACCACAAAATGAACAACCAAAGTAAATGAGATAGAGTTAGAAATCGTTATCCAAGTGACGCGCGATGTGTTAACGAGGTTCAGCCCGCTAACCTACGTCCCCGCTCCCCACTCTCGAGGAGAATCCACTACACAACCCGGTTTGGAAGCCGGAACTTCTTCTACACAACGATCTTCACAAGATCTCACTACCACACAGTTGATCACCACAAGATCTCACTCCCACACACTTGATCTCCACAAGATCAAGCTCACAACAGTAGTAAATGATGTAAAATCTCTCTTTTTACAGTGTCCCTATGGCAAGGAGAAAGATCACACTTGAAACTTGGGAAGTGAACTTGAAAACAGAGAAAACAGGATTAAAGTTTGGCTCTCAGTAAAACAAAACTCTGGTTTTTCAAATTTCTTGGGACAGGTTAAAGAAGAGGGGTATGAGGGGTTTAAATTGGAGAAAACACAGCTGCCAAAGCCCATACCCAAATCCCACAAAATCCCGTAAAAATCGTTTCAGAAATCTATACCAAAAAGTCCGTTAGGGTGAATGACGGTCGAACGTGGAATTCTCGCGGTCGAAAGTCCGTTGGGGTGAACAGCGGTCGACGGTGGAATTCTTGCGATCGACCGTGGAATTCTCGCGGTCGACCGCGAGCCACTTTCGAGTCTGAGAAAATTTCCAGAAACTTTTATGGTCGATCGTGGCGATCGATCTTGGTAATTTTTAGACTGACGGTCGACCGTGACGGTCGACTGTGAGAAAGAAAAAAACAAGGGCGCGGTCGATCGTGGCGGTCGACCGCGAACTGACACAACAGATACAAGTTTTGAAAGTAGTTTTGACTCTTTAAAAAATCTGTAAAAATACTGAAATGACTTCTAAAAATTGTGTAACTTTGTAAATTATTTTTAACACTAAAAACAAACTGTTTAGAAAAGTAATTTTACGAATAGGTCCTCATACTTGTGAAAAAAGATATTTTGTCAAAACGCTCAAAAATATAAGTATGAAAACGTGTGTGTGATATCCCAATAGCTTCAAATAAAATCTACAACTACTTGCCTACATTCTAGCACTAGAGAGAAAAAAAAACTAGCAAATATCCTCACATAGAATTATATTTCTTTGAGTCTTGATATTGCTTTGAGTTTATGAAGCTTCTCACTGCGTTTAGTGTTCTTGATTGAACATTGCTTCATCACTATGCATCCTCCTCCTTTGGATACCATCGTTGTAGCTCATATTCCATCCAATCCTCCGTAAGTGGTACTAACAAGCTTGATATATATATATATATATATTAACTATAATATCACTAAACAAACAATTAGTACCGATAATGGTGTTTGTAAATCATCATCAAAACATAAGGGCTAACAACCTCTCCCTTTTTGATGATGACAACCAACCATTATATTAAAGCAAAATAAATATAGCTTATAGATAGTAGCTCCCTCTATCTATGAGCTCCCCCTAACTATGTGCAATAAATGAGGAGATTTCTCTCCCCCTTTGTCTCCATCAAAATGGGGTAAATGGAATGGTAAACAAAAAATACATATGATGTGCAACAAACAAATAGAACAAAAGATTTTACATAGAGCATAAACCCAAACCATTTCTTATGCGATAAAAATCATCTTCACTAAGAGGCTTGGAAAAGATGTCCGCTAATTAAGATTTAGTGTCAATATAAATAAGGCAAACATCTTGCCTCTCTACATGATCGCGTAAGAAATGATGGTGCACATCAATATGTTTGGTTCTAGAGTGCAAAACGTAATTTTTTGAAATATTTATAGCACTAGTGTTATCACAAAAGATTTTTATATTTTGAAAATTCAAATCATAGTCAGCTAAACTTTGTTCCATCCATAAAACTTGGGCACAACATAAGCCAGCAGCAATGTATTCCGCTTCCGTAGTGGACAAGGCAACACAATTTTGTTTTTTGGAGGCCCAAGAGCCAAGAGAGTTACCTAAGAATTGACATGTACCACTCGTACTTTTACGATCTACCTTACATCCGGCAAAGTCGGCATCACAAAAACCATAAAGATCAAAAGAGGTGCTTTTAGGATAAAATAAACCAAGATCAATTGTTCCATTGACATATTTAATAATTCTTTTAACCGTAATTAAATAAGATGTTTTAGGAGAAGCTTGAAAATGTGCACATGCACACACACTAAATATAATATCGGGTCTACTAGCGGTGAGATAAAAAAGACTACCTATCATACCTCGGTATAGTTTTTGGTCTACATCCTCACCACTATCATCCGCATCAAGCTTGATACTTGTACTCATGGGAGTTGGTGCATGCTTAGAATTCTCCAATTTGAATTTCTTCACCAATTCTCTAGCTACTCATGGGAGTTGGTGCATGCTTAGAATTCTCCAATTTGAATTTCTTCACCAATTCTCTAGCATACTTCTTTGAGAAATGAATATTACATCCTTAGTTTGCTTGACTTGGAGCCCAAGAAAGAATATGAGCTCTCCCATCATGTTCATCTCAAAATAATCTTGCATAACTTTAGAAAAATCCTTGCATAGAGATTCATTAGTAGTACTAAAAATTATATCATCAACATTTATTTGAATAAAATGAAATCATTTTTTTTCTCACAAAAAGAATATTATTAATTTTTCCTTTAGAAAAACCATTTTCAAGATGAAAACTAGAGAGGCGAGCATACCAAGCTCTAGGAGTTTGTTTTAACCCATATAAAGCTTTTTGAACCCGATAAACATGATTAGGAAATGAATGATCAATAAAACCGGGGGGTTGCTTAACATATACTTCCTCTTCTATAAAACCATTTAAAATTGTACTTTTAACATCCATTTGAAATAATTTAAAATCTTTAAAGCTTGCAAATGCCAAAAACATCCTAATTGATTCTAACCTTATAACCGGTGCAAAAGTTTCATCATAGTCTATGCCCTCCTCTTGATTGTATCCTTGGGTAACCAAACGAGCTTTATTTCTTGTTACAATGCCATGTTCATCAAGTTTGTTTCTAAAAATCCATTTAGTTCTAATTACACTAGCATTGTTAGGTCTAGGGACAAGTTTCCAAATATTATTTCTTTGAAAATTGTTTAGTTCATCATGCATAGCTAAAACCCAAAACTCATCTTTTAAAGCATCATTAATCTTTTTAGGTTCTATTTGAGATAAGAAGGCTACATTACCACACTCACTCAAAGCTTTTGAGTGAGTTAGAACCCCTTGTGAAGGATTCCCAATGATTTGCTCATTTGGATGATTTGGTGCAAATTTCCATGCTTTGGAGAGTTCTTCTTGCTCTTGCTCTTGAATGCTATTACCTTCCCCATCCTTTTGAGCATCTATTGAGGGTGTTTCATTTAGTTGCAAAAATTCCAATCCTCCATCAACATCATCATCATCTTTCCTAGGCAAACCAACTTGTAAACCAATATTAGTCTCATCAAAAGTAACGATCATCATCTTTCCTAGGCAAACCAACTTGTAAACCAATATTAGTCTCATCAAAAGTAACGTTTATAGACTCTTCAACAACAAGAGTTCGTTTGTTGAAGACCCTATAAGCCTTACTTCGAGGAGCATATCCTAAGAAAATACCAACATCAATTTTAGAATCAAATTTATCATGGTGATCCTTTGTATTTAAAATAAAGCATTTATAACCAAAGATATGAAAATATCCAATAAAAAGAGTTTTACCATAAAATAGTTCATAAGGAGTTTTCTTAAGCTTTGGTCTAATCAAAACACGATTCAAAACATGGTAAGCCGTATTGACGGCTTCCGCCCAAAAATACTTAGGCAAAACAAAAGAATTTAACATAGTTCATGCCATCTCTTGTATGTTGCAATTTTTCCGTTCAACAACACCATTTTATTATGGTGTTCTTGGAGCAGAAAACACATGAGTTATACCACGATGTGCACAAAAATCATTGAAACAATTATTTTAAAATTCACCACCATGATCACTTCTAATTTTGATAACTTTCAACTCTTTTTTATTTTCAATTCTTTTGACATAATTTGAAAATTCTTCGAAACATTCATCTTTACTACAAAGAAAGATTGTCCATGTAAAATGAGAGAAATCATCAATGATAACAAAAATGTAGCGTTTGCCTCTTAGAGAGGTAACACGTATAGGACCAAATAGATCAAGATGAAGTAATTGTAAGGAAGTTGATACCTCATTGATGGATTTGAAGCTAGACTTAGTTTGTTTACCTTTAGCACAATCTTCACAAATGGTGTCTTTGATGAAATGTAAGTTTGGTAACCCTTTTACAAGATTCTTCTTGGATAATTTGGATATCAATTCCATGTTAGCGTGTCCAAGCCTCTTATGCCAAATCCAAGGATTTTATCAACCGCCGCAAAGCATTTAACATCTTGATCTACTAGCTCATTCATCTAAAAAATGTATACATTAGATTTTCTATTTGCAACAAAAATAGTTTTTCCATTTGAGCTAACAATGCACTTGTCCGGTTTAAAAGAAATATCAAAACATTTATCACTTAATTGGCTAATGCTAAGAAGATTATGATTCAAGCCACTAACCAAATAAACATCTTCTATTACTAGAGAAGGTATCTTACCAATACATCCAATACCTATGATTTTACCTTTCTCACCGCCGTCGAAGGAGATGCTACCTCCTTCAATCCTTGATAGGGTTGCAAATAGCTCTTTGTTGCCCGGCATATGGTGTGAGCAACCACTATCAAGGTACCACATCTCTCTACGTCGTGTTTGTGATGTTCCCTACAAGAGATGAAGGTGTAGTAACTTTAGGTACCCAAATCTTGGGTCCTTGGTGGTTAGTAAACTTGGTACCTTTGGGTACCCATGTTATTCCATAAAAATCATGATTATCTTTAATCCTACAATGAGTGAAGATATGAACATGTTTCATGCAATATGTGCACACAAAATTTCTCTTGTGTGTAGGAGCATAAGATCTATAAAATCTATTTCTCTCATGGTGATGATGATTAGCATAAGCATGAGTAGGTCTAATTCTACCACATTCAATTTCAAGTCTTTCAATCTTAGATCTTAATTGTTTGTTTTCAAAATCAAGATCCCCTAGCAATTCATCTTTTAAAGCGAGAGATGTTTATAGTTGTTCAAGTTTGGAATCACAAGAAGCATGCAATTTTTTAAAGGAAGAATATTATTTTGACATCCTTTTAAACTCAATGTTTAATTCTTCTAATGCGGTTGCTAGATCACATTGCATATAAAAGGATTCACTTTCGGTATCGGAAACTACCTCCTTTTCATAAGCCATGAAACAAATGTTAGGATCATGAAGAGCAATCTTTGTTCCTTCTTCATTGCTATCCGAATCGATTGGTTCGGATTCCTCCCATCCGGCATACATGGCTTTCTTCTTCTTGTACTTCAAGTATTTCTCCTTAAGCTTGGGGCAATCTTTGGCGATATGACCCGGTTTATTGCATTCAAATCATTTTCCTACACGTGAAGAAAATTTGTTGTTAGATTGGGGATTAAACTTCTTATTCATTTTAATGAGTCTTGATATTCTTCTAGAGAGGTGAGCCACTTCTCTAGAAAAATCAACTTCACTATCCGATGATGATGAGAAGTTATCACTAGCTCCCTTGAGAGCTATAGTCTTCATTTTTGGTGATGGCTCCTCAACTTCCCATGGGGGCACTTCCTCTTTCTCTTTTCCCTTAAGCTTCTTCTCATGAACCTTAAGCTTGCCGATGAGGCCATCGAGAGCTAGAATAGTAAGATCGTGAGCTTCCTCTATGGCCGTAGCTTTGGGCTCCCACGTCGGAGTCAATGAACGAAGGATCTTGTAGTTCATCTCTTAAATAGTCAATCGCTTGTCAAGACCATGCAATTCATTGATTATATTAGTGAAGCGAGAAAACATAGCATCAATGGATTCATTAGGAAGCATTTTAAATAACTCATAGTCATGCATAAGCCCACTAATCTTGGATTCCTTAACTTGGAGGGTTCCTTCATGTGTAATACATAATTTCACCCAAATTTCGTATGTGGTTGCACACGTGGAAACCCTATTGTATTCATTAGGGGAAAGACCACAAATTAAGGTATTCATGACCTTTGCATTGAGATTAGCTTGGTGCCTTTCTCCATCGGTCATGTTACTAATCTTGGACTTTTCTACATATTTCTTCTCTATGAGTTCTAAAATGTCAAGATAAATGCAACGAAGGTAAATCCTCATTCTAGCCTTCTAATAGGCAAAATTGCTACCGGTGAAAAATGAGGGTCTAGTGATGGATTGTCCCTCTAACATATGCACATTCATTGAAGTTTCCATAAGATCTTTTCTCTAAGGTAGTTAGACCAAAAACTAATATAGAGACCAAGCTTTGATACCAATTGTTGGACCCTAGAAGGGGGGTGATTAGGGTCTTAAGGTAATAATTGTGCAATAAAAAAAGAGACAAGAAATACACCACAAATGAACAACCAAAGTAAATGAGATAGAGTTAGAAATCGTTATCCAAGTGACGCGCGATGTATTAACGAGGTTCGGTCCGTTGACCTACGTCCCCGTTCCCTACTCTCGAGGAGAATCCACTACACAACCCGGTTTGGAAGCCGAAACTTCTTCTACACAACGACCTTCACAAGATCTCACTACCACATAGTTGATCACCATAAGATCTCACTCCCACACAGTTGATCTCCATAAGATCAAGCTCACAACAGTAGTAAATGGTGTAAAATCTCTCTCTTTACAGTGTCCCTATGGCAAGGAGAAAGATCACACTTGAAGCTTGAGAAGTAAACTTGAAAACAGAGAAAACAGGATTGAAAGTTTGGCTCTCAGTAAAACAAAACTCTGGTTTTTCAAATTTCTTGGGATAAGTTGAAGAAGAGGGGTATGAGGGGTTTAAATAGGAGAAAACACAGCTGCCAAAGCCCATACCCAAATCCCACAAAATCCCGTAAAAATCGTTTCAGAAATCTGTACCAAAAAGTCCGTTGGGGTGAAGCCGCCGGGGAGCCACTTTCGAGTCTGAGAAAATTTCCAGAAACTTTTATGGTCGATCGTGGCGATCGATCTTGGTAATTTTTAGACTGACGGTCGACCGTGACGGTCGACTGTGAAAGTCTCTGCTGGCTACTAAGGGAAAAACAAGGGCGCGGTCGACCGCGAACTGACACAACAGATACAGGTTTTGAAAGCAGTTTTGACTCTTTAAAAAATTTGTAAAAATACTGAAATGGCTTCTAAAAATTGTGTAACTTTGTAAATTATTTTTAACACTAAAAACAAACTGTTTAGAAAAGTAATTTTGCGAATAGGTCCTCATACTTGTGAAAAAAGATACTTTGTCGAAACGCTCAAAAATATAAGTATGAAAACGTGTGTGATATCCAAATAGGTTCAAATAAAATCTAAAACTACTTGCCTACATTCTAGCACTAGAGAGAAAAGAAAAACTAGCAAATATCCTCACATAGAATTACATTTCTTTGAGTCTTGATATTGCTTTGAGTTGATGAAGCTTCTCATTGCGTTTAGTGTTCCTGATTGAACATTACTTCATCGCTATGCCTCCTCCTCCTTTGGATATCATCGTTGTAGCTTATATTCCATCCAATCCTCCATAAGTGGTACTAACAAGCTTGATATATATATATATATATATATATATATTAACTACAATATCACTCAACAAGCAATTAGTACTGATAATGGTGGTTGTAAATCATCATCAAAACATAAGGGCTAACAGTTTATCGCCTGTTGTTTGCGTGGGATCTTTGCCTGTGCCGGAGACGTTGATATCTGTGGACTGTCGCGGATCAGATCCGGTTGACAGATTGAAAATCAAAGCTCCTACTTTATGAAAGAAGTATTCGCTAAAGTGGTAATCCCGACCAAGCGAGATGACGATTCTTCTCGGGATTTAAGACCAAGCTTAAATCCGGAGGAATATGGGGGAAAGGGGTTTCAAATCTCTCGAACTCTCTTTTAGTGTATGAAGAAACTTCGCCAAGATCTGCTAACCCTCCGAAATTCATTGCTCCACTCATAATTTTGACAGCACCTCGCCCTCTTGATCTCCTCCCCTTTGAAATGAGCCCCTAGGCCTGTATTTATAGGCTTCGGTTAGGGAATTTTTGGATAAGAATAATAGATTCAACCCTATCTTCAGTTAATAACCATGTAACCACATTTGTGGATGATATCCAATCAGTTAGGACACTCAGGAACAAACAAATACCGAGAAAACCTGTCGAAAACCGCAAAACACGTTTTTAGCTCAAAACTGGCCGAACCATTGTTTAGTGG
>NC_033801.1:102148956-102155120 GCF_001876935.1 Asparagus officinalis | reverse complement strand
GCCGAGCCACTGGCCCGGCCGAGTCGTTTTGATGCAACTCGGTTGCCAGGGGCTTTCTTGGTTTTTTGGGTTTTGACTTGTTCCGTCGTTACGCGTATTTCATCGTTTTGTTGATTGGTACGCTTCCCCGATTCGTTTCGTGAACACAGAATCGCTTAACGATGATCGACGGGCACGTATGCTACTTGGTACACTGTTTTGGTGGCCGGTGAGAACGTGGGCCACTTGGAGCTGGCTGATGAGTGCGCGGGCCACATGGAGGTGGACGTTGAGCGCACGGGCCACTTGGTTGGTCATTTTGGTGGCTGATTAGTGTGCGGGCCACTTGGCGCTGGCTAATGAGTGTGCGGGCCACTTGGAAGTGGCCGGTTGGTGGCTGATTAGCGTGCGGGCCACTTGGAGCTGGCTGATGAGTACGCGGGCCACATGGAGGTGGTCGTTGAGCACACAGGCCACTTGATTGGCCATTTTGGTGGCTGATTAGCGTGCGAGCCACTTGGCGATGACCGTTGAGCATGCAGGCCACTTGGCGTTAGCCGTTCTGGTTGTTCGTCGCCACGTCATCATTGTTTCACCGATTCACTTCATGCGCTTGTCGATGTCGGATAATCTTTCTTGATTCGGATAATAATGTTCATCATCTTCTCTCTGCCTCGAGCTGTATGCGGGAACCTATAGATATTTTTATACTCCTATAGATACCTCCTCCAAAGTATTTCAGCCTCATTCCTTTATAGAGAAGTCTGAAATACTTTGGATGTGATAGGCCCCACCTTCATTCGGTGTCAAAGAACCTGTAGCTGGCTTCAATTCTTGACTTCTTCAGCCTTCAGTCTATTTAGTGTTTTGTCGAATAGATAAAGTTCTTCCGGCGCTGCGTTTATCGTCTGACCGTTGTCGAAGTCTTAAACTAAAGTTGATGCGTAAGTTTCTAAATTTAGCTCTTGTCATTGAGTTGACGTTAAACTGATTATCTTCATCGGGAATTCATATCTGAATCGCAATTGAACTTGTTGGAATCATCCTTTAATCCGGAATTTTTCCATAGCCTTATTTTGGCAAATTCGTCGATGTGTTGACCAGCCTCGATCCTTTACTATAACGAGTTGATCAGCGTTAACCTTTGCGGTCCTAAATATTAGGACTGCAGGACTAACTGTTAAAGCTGATTCATCTACATGTATGGATCTTATCCTGAAGTTGTTGGATCCTCAAGTCACGAGACAAACTAATGAAGCTGGTGCGTCAATGACTCTCACACTTATAGGATTTTTGGCAAACCCTCAACTATCAACGGGTTTGGTGAGCCGTTACCGACTACCATTTGAGTAGGGCTAGCATGCAGATTGTTTAAATTCGTTCTGTATGTAACGTTATGCTAAGAGAGTTAACTCTCTTAGTGTTACGATATTGAATACGTAGGGTTCGTCTTTCTTACGGGAATAGACTACCCGGTGACATGTGTTAGACGTAGACTTAGGATTTTTAGCCAATCCTCAGCCATCAACGGATTTGACGTGCCTTTACTGATTACCGTTTGAATCAGGCTTGCATGCGGATTGTTTAAGTCCGTTCCGCATGTGACATTTTGCTAAAAGAGATAACTCTTTTAGTGCTACGATATTGAATATGTAGACTTCATCTTTCTCACGAAAATTGACTACCTGGTGACGTGTGTTAGATGTAGACTTCGGATTTTTGGCCAATCCTCAGCCGTCAATGGATTTGACGTGCCTTTACCGATTACTGTTTGAATCGGGCTTGCATGCAGATTGTTTAAGTTCGTTCCGCATGTGACGTTTTGCTAAAAAAGTTAACTCTTTTAGTGCTACGATATTGAATACGTAGACTTCGTCTTTCTCATGGGAATAGACTACCCGACGACGTGTGTTAGATGTAGACTTAGGATTTTTGGCCAATCCTCAACCGTCAATGGATTTGACGTGCCTTTACCGATTCCTGTTTGAATCGGGTTTGCATGCGGATTGTTTAAGTCCGTTCTGCATGTGACGTTTTGCTAAAAGAGTTAACTTTTTTAGTGCTACGATATTGAATACGTAGACTTCACCTTTCTCACGGGAAAAGACTATCCGACAACGCGTGTTAGGCGCTGACTTATCCCTTCTTAGGATTCGGGATAAAAGTCCCCAGACTCGGATTCTGGTGTCTTTTTTACTCGGCGAAAGACTAAACCGACAACACGTGTTAGGCACTGACTTATCCCTACTTAGGATTAGGGATAAAATTCCCCGTACGTGTGAGGTACGGATTATATTGTTATTAATAACAACCTGTCATAATGTCGAATATGTGGGCATTTGTCTTTTTTACGATCAAGGACTAACCGACAACGCGTGTTAGACGCTGACTTATCCCTACTTAGGCTTCAGGATAAAATTTCCCAGATTTGGATTCTGGTGTCTTCTTCAATCGGTGAAAGACTAAACCGGTAACGTGTGTTAGGTGTTGACTTATTCCTACTTAGGCTTCAGGATAAAATTCCCCGTACGTGTAAGGCACGAATTATGGAGTTGAAAGATGGTATTGGAATATTGTGTCTTCTCTTGGGGAAAAGACGAACCCGATGCGGGAGAGGAAGAATTTTATATTCTATCTCCCAAAGCTGAAGAATTTTATATTCTATCTCCAGTTGCTAACGGAAACTCAAAGTGGGATCTCCACTTCTAGAATCCAAAAAGGTGAAACTAAGAGTTGGATCTCTACTCCGAGAATCGAAAAGATTCGGATAATCCTAACTGTCGGAAGGTTTGATTATCGAACTAAAGGTGAGTTTCTCATTTATCGAGAGTGAATTGCGGTTTTGGCTCTAATTGTAGGAAGGTTTAACCAAATGGGAGGATCACTCGATTTGAAAGTGGACCTCTCGTTCATGAAAGGAATCGAGAGGAGATTTTGGTTGTGGTCTTAACTATAGGAAGGTTTAACCAAGTGGGAGGTTTGAGACGATCCTAACTGTAGGAATGTTTGATCGCTCGATTTAAAAGTGGGCCTCTCATTCATGAAAGAAATCGAGAGGGATTATGGGTGTGGTTCTATAGGAAGGTTTGACCGCTCGATTTGAAAGTGGACCTCTCGTTCATGAAAGGAATCGAGAGGAGATTTTGGTTGTGGTTCTAACTATAGGAAGGTTTGACCAAGTGGGAGTGAGAGTGGGAGTAAAAATCATAATGGGATTGGTGACTTGTACCGATCACTCAGCGAGGGTTCTTGGTGTTAAGTGATAAGAACTTAACACGAAGGGGTTTGACAATCATCAAGGATTGGCAGATTAAAATTCCAAATATGATGCCCTGACTCTAACAATAGGAGTGTTGAGTGCATAGACATAGTGTGAGTTTGAATGGATTAAACCAGAAAGAATTTTAGTAGACCCACTATCAATTAATTTGATCAGTGAGGGAATTTATAGTAAATTGTCAACAACAGTGGGAGTTTTTTTTTGTAAGGGAAGATTGACCCAACGAAGTGATCAAATCTCGTCTCAATAAAAGAGTGCTTGGAAGTTGGTCAAATTGATCCCGGCAATTGGATGAGTTTCACTCTTAGAAGCATTTAGAGTCCAAGTGGGAGTTTCTTATTCATCCCCTTTTGTAGTTATCGGGTTATCCCTAAGAACACCATATATAGCATTCTTTCAGAAACTTCCCGTTACATCCACTCCCAACTTTCTTTGTGAAACTGGGTCTAACATTGTACTCAGCTGAATGGTCGGGTTATCCTTAAGAATATCACATACGATATTCTTCCAGGAACTTCCCATTAGGAAATAGTTTAGACTCGTATATATGTTGGAGTATTGAGAAGCACTTTATACTCGTATACTCTTCGGAGTGCTCATTCGACCTAATTCAACGTTAGGACGCCGGCTTCAACCAAGGTTTGGATGCTATTCTTGAGAGCGAAGCAAACCTTGGTAGGATGAAGGATCTTCCCGTGGTACGCACAGTACTTCGGATCCGTAGTATTGTCAGCTTCCTCCTGATCTGCGATAGGTGGTAGCTTGATCTTGTTATCTGTAGGCATCGAAAATTGCCTATAGGTCTCCACGAACAGCTCAGTGTTAAGGAACGACAATGAACGTCACTATCTGGTTCACAGGAGTTCGACTGACGTCGGTGAACGATTGAAGTGAACCGACGAACTACGTGAGCTGACGGAATTTCGGGATAACGAAGGCACGGGCTAATCGAGAGCCCCACGATGTTACAAAAAGAACAACGCCCTTCGTGTCTCGTTCATTCTACAGATAATCCAACCATTGGAGCTGATAGAACTCTTCGTCAGACTTCCAACGCACTTCGAATCACTAAAATCCGAGTTCGGACGAAGAATTTACAGCGGAAGCGGACGAATGCACCTCAACGGAATGTCTCAGCCAATGTGAGACACCCCAGGGGTGTCTCGGATTTTTCAGGACACCCCAGGGGTGTCTCGAATTTTCCGAGACACCCCAAGGGTGTCTCAGAAATTTTGAGACACCCCATGGGTGTCTCGGAAATTCCGAGACACCCCAGGGGTGTCTCGGGTTTTCCGAGACACCCATGGGGTGTCTCGGGTTTTCCGAGACACCCCAGGGGTGTCTCAGATTTTGTGAGACACCCCAGGGGTGTCCCGGATTTTGAGAGACACCCTCCAAGGCAGATTTGGGCCTTTAGCCCGTTTTAACCGCTCCGTTATCCCTCATGCCTATAAATACAAGCCTTAGGCCTCATTTTTTCAGATCTGGAATTCGTGTGCCTCGGCGAAGCCCTGCCGGATTGAAGACTTAAAAGTACACAGATTTTAGAGAGGAGAAGGAGAGATCGGATCTGGAATTTTGGAGAAGAGGTGAAGCCCTGCCGGAGTGAAGAGTGATCGAGCACTTCAACGCAAGAGAGTTTCTTCGTCAGATCTACATCACCCGTACCCGATCCTTAGTATTATCCCGTTGCGATAATACTAAGAAGAGCAAATATCTCGCTTTATCCGAGATAGGCGCTTCAAGTTTCTAGATCTCCTCACGGATCGACGAAGCTCTGGATCAGATCTGATTGCCAGGTAGTCCACGGATATCGACGATCAAGATCCCGGTGCTCGAAGAGGTCGAATATGAATTCGACCAGCAAAAGTTCGAGGAGTACGTCTCCTCCTCCTCCTCCTCCAGATCCGCCTCTCCTGGCAAGTGCAGGAGTGCCTCCTCCTCCAGAAAGATCTGCTGGTCTTCAGATCTGAAGATCCAAGAAGACGATCTCTCCGCTGCTATTGTTGTTGCACCTTGCAATGATCCACCGGCGTTCAATGAAGCCAAATTTGCAGATCTGAACTCCTTCACGATTAAGGAGTCGACTGCTGAAGGCGCGCCAACTCTATCAAAGAGAGCACGTCAAAGGAAACGACAACGCCTCGCGCGCCAATTCGCCAAGGCTTTGGATCAGATGGATGGTCTCCATTACCAAGCAGATCTGGAGCTCAGAAAGCGCCAAGTGGCTAATCTGTCGCCATGACCAGCATCGGAATCCTCCTCTCGATCTCCAATTAACGGATGGGTTCGTGTCCAAAGAACCCGCTCTACTCTCGAGGAGCGAATCCAGAAGCGCCACACCTTGCTTGCGTATGCCCGGACCCTTGTGCGAAAAGCACAAGAAATGCAAAAGGAAGAGGCAGTTAAGAGATCGCCGAGATCCAAACAAGTTTGGGTGCCAAAAGCCAAATCAGTGCCTAAGGCAAAAGCAGGCGACGTTGTTCTCCGGCCTTCGTCAACTTCAGATCCCGAACCTCCGTTAAAGCCCTACCGCAGCGTGGATTTCCCCAAGTTTAGGATTCCTCTGAAGGATCGTAAAAGCCCGACCGCAGCGTGGATTTCCCCAAGTTTAGGATTCCTCTGAAGGATCGTATCGGTGCCCTACCCGAGAATCGAGGAAAAGCGCTTGTTAAGGAAAGCTGGAGATCGTTGAAGGAGCTTCGAGCCAACATCCAGACTGGGGGTCGTACGCGACCTCCTAACAAATTGATTTCTGCAACGGCCCGCTTGGCGGTGCGTGCAGAAAACCAGGAGCCCGTTAAAGTTTCACCCTCACAAAGGTGTGATTCCAAATGTGTGACTCCCAACAAGGCAATGTTTACTCAGAGGAAAACACGTCAGACAGACGAACGAGTTATACCTG
>NC_033801.1:102084405-102147956 GCF_001876935.1 Asparagus officinalis | reverse complement strand
TTTTTATGTTTTGGACTATTTTGTAAAATGATGATATTTTTCATTTGGGAAGTCCTTTTTTGAAAAGTTCATTCCCCAAAGTTTTACATTTTTTGGAATTTATTTGATATTTTTAAACAGCATTTTAAAATCAGCAAATCAGATTTTCATATATATCAGTTTTCGGTCGACCGACCCGGTCGACCGCTCAATTGTGTTTTTAATACTGTGCGACAGAGAGTCTGTCGGTCGATCGGTCCGGTCGATCGAAAGCTCCATCGGTCGACCGCACCGGTCGACCGAAGAAGTCTCTGCTCGATTCTCAGATTGGGATCTGGATCGCGGTCGACCGCGAATTTTTTCGGTCGACCGCCGGACTCCCAATGGTAATATTGTACAGAAATCTGCTTCCTGATTTTCTGGGATTTTTGTTGATTTGGTTTTGGGTTTTAGCTGTTGTTTCTTTTCCTATATACACTCCCAAACCCCCTTCTATTTTAGGAACCTATTAAAGAGTTTTAAAGAAGTTTTAAAGAGTTTTGAAAAGGGTTTTTAGTTGGGTTCAAAGACTGTTTTGTTTGTGAAGATTGTTTTACAAGTGGAGAAGATCATCTACAGTGTTTGAACTTCATTTTAATCCTCCTCTCCAACTTGATTTTCAGAGAAGAATTCCTAAACTCTATTTCTAGCTATTTATTGTTTTATTCATAAATTTCTACATGCTAGATTTTAAATTGAGTTTAGTTTTGACTTATTGAATCTCATTGTTACACACACCCACATGAGCTTATTGTATTTATATACATAGTATATTAGGGTTGTGAGAGATTGTAACATTGAGTTGTGCTTTATTGTGTTCTCATCTATTGTAGAGAACAAATTTGTTGTATTTACTTTGTGAGTGTTGTAAGGTTTTCGGTGAGCTAGAAAACCGAGTGTGTTGTGAAGTTTTCGGTGAACTAGAAAACCGAGTGTGAGGAGTGAACGTTGATCGGTAAGCATTGAAAACCGACACTGTGAGGTGTAAACGTTATTCGGGTGAGCGTAGAAAACCCGGTTGTGATAGTGGATTTCTCCCCGGGAGTGGGGAGCGGAGACGTAGGACGGAAGGTCTGAACTCTATGATCATATAGTGTGTTTGAGTGTTCTTTGGTGTTCATTTATATTTATGTTCATATCTTATATCGCCATTGTGCATTACTCATTTATTTCATCCATTATCTTGTTTAGATTATTTACCCTTGTGTAGTTTATATATCCTTGCATATATATATATATATATATAGATATATCTCATTGTTCATATTGCTTATCCTAGCTTATATAGTTGTTATATTTCATACTTGCATATATATTCATCATATATGATATATCTCATTGTTCATATTGCTTATCCTAGCTTATATAGTTGTTATATTTTATACTTGCTAGGATAACTCATTAATTAATTTTTATTGGTATATAATCGGATTAGATTAGCATAAGATCCTAATCACCCCCCCCTCTAGGGTCTAACAATTACAATCGTAGACTTGTTGTCACAATAAATTATGGTTACCTCTTTTTGTACCTAATGAAAATCTGCAAGCAATCGCCTTAGCCACACAGCTTGACAAGCTGAAGAAGTGGCAGCAATATATTCTGCTTCTGAAGTAGATAACGCTGCTGTTGCTTGCTTTTTTGAGCTCCATGTGATACCTCCTGACCCAAGATTAAAGATATTTTCAGAGGTGCTTCTTCTATCATCCAATGAACTTGCCCAATCACCGTCTATAAAGCCAACTAGCTTGAATTCTGAGACTCGAGAATACTAAATTCCAAAATCCACCGTTCCAGCTATATATCGCAAAATTCTTTTCGCGACACCATAATGATGAGTTGTAGGGCTGTTCATAAATCTTGAGACCATGCCAACAGAAAATAAAATATCTGGTCGAGTATGAGCCAGATAAATCAAACCTCCAACTAAGCTTCTGAAACTAGTTGCATTAGCTTTTTCTGTACCATCTTCTAGCTGCAATTTTTCATTCATATTCATGGGAGTAGCTGCACTTTTGCAATTAAACATGTTAAATCTTTTGAGAAGATCTGTTGCATATTTTTTTGTGAAATGAACACACCTTCTTCTCCTTGCTTCACTTCAAGCCGAAGAAAATAATGCAACAAACCTAAGTCTGTCATTTCAAAACTAGACATCATACTATATTTAAATTCATCTACAAGAGAGTGAGATAACCTCATATAGATTATGTCATCAACATATAGACAGACTATGAGAAAATCACTATTACCTCCTTTCTTCAAGTAAAGTGTAGGCTCATTATTGCTTCGTTCAAACCCATTCTGCTGAAAATATGTGTCTATTTTGCCATACCATGCCCGCGGAGCTTGTTTTAATCCATAAAGTGCTTTTCGTAGTTTATACACCATTTCTTCCTTCCCTGCTACTACAAATCCTTCAGGTAGAGCAACATACACCTCTTCTTGTAATTCGCCATTTAAAAAGGCTGATTTAACATCAAACTGATACACAGGCCATTGCAATTGTGTAGCCAAGGCAAGTAGGATTCTCACCGTTTCAAATCGAGCAACGGGAGAAAATGTTTCTTCGAAATCAATACCTTGTTTTTGTGAGTATCCTTTCGCCACCAATCGTGCCTTATGCTTTTGTATGCTCCCATCTGCATGATATTTTGTTATAAACACCCACTTTAGACCAATCACATTCTTACCTTCGGGTAGGTCCACCAACTCCCAAGTTTCATTCTTTTGAATGACCATGATTTCCTCCTTCATTGCAATTCTCCACTCATCTTTTTCTGTTGCAGCTATGTAACTTGTAGGATATGTAACAAGCAAAGCAAAAACACATGTTTCATAGATTTCTCGCAAGGATCTATATGTTCTTGTAGGCGTCTCATCTGAAGACTCATTTGTTGGTGTTGACATATTAGTATAGTTAAGGGGCTTATATGTAAGATGTGTTTTGTAGGGCTTATATAAGCCCATGTTATCTTATCAATGAGATTAGGGTTTACTCGCAGCAATGCGGCGACATCCTCCCGATAGATGATGGTTGGGATCTGCCCCAGTTCCTGATCATATTCTAATATCCACCCGGCAACATAGAGCATCATTGCCATCATTTCTGACTCTGTTACTGTCCTAACAATTGGCAGGTTGCTAAGAAGGAACCCAAAGTGCCGAATAGCAGCTAGCATGAGGAACTGAGGAGCGTCTCGTGAGAGGAAAAGAACCGCACTTGCGAAGCCTAGTAAAATACCAAAAAGCCGGAAGAGAGCAGTGGCATGCAAGTGGGCGTCTTCAGCTGTAAAGCAGAATCCAGACAGACAGGTTGAGCTGCTACCAAGAAGCCGATTGCTTGGTGGCAATAAGGATATAGTTAGACATATGGCATCGACTATGATGAGGCACTTTGGCACCGGTGGCGAAGATGAGCACTGTTGCGGACCTTGATCTCTCTGGAAGTAAATGGTGGATGAAGCTACACCCAATTAGATGTTGTAAGAATGGCATTCTCTTCATGCGAGATCTGGGGAAGAAGTATACATGGAAATTCCGCCAGGATTCGATACAGATCAGACAGTGGGCAAGGTCGCTGCCAGATTGAAGAAGTCTCTGATATAGGCCTGAAGCATCTCCCGTGCTTGCGTTCGACAGATTTTAGGCGGCTATTGATAGTATGGGGATACCGCGCAGGAATTAACGCGATCATACGCCGTTTTTCGACGAAAATGAGGTCACATCACCATGCTGTGCAGTATATGTGGATGATATGATTATTACAGGGTAATGAGAAGGAGATTGCCCAACTCAAAGTGAGACTGGGTAAAGAATTCGAGTACGCGGTGAAAGATCTTGGCTTGCTTCGATACTTTCTTGGGATGAGATAGCTCGAGGAGCAGATGGGGATGTCCTATCCCAGAGCAAAGTATGCACTGCGGATCTTCTCAAAGAGACAGGGATGTTTAGTGTGTATAACCTGAACTACACCGATCGACCAGAAGTTCAAGCTCTGGTGCTGAAGCTGGAGAACCAGTTGATTCGTGACAGCATACCAAAGGCTGTGTGCGGCAGGTTGATCTATCTGCCAGTCACACACCGTCCCGATATGCTCTTTTGTATGAGCGTGGTGAGCCGCTACATGCATATCCAAGGAAGGGTCAATATGGACGTGAGTTACCAGATTCTGAGATATTGAAGAGTAGCCCCGAAAAGGCGTTGATATCAGAAAGAATGGACATGTGAGCATTTGATGGATTTTACTGCGTACTCTGATTTGGCTAGTTGTGCTGATGACAGGAGATCCACCTCAGCTTATATCTGATCTTTATAGGAGGCAACTTCGGTCTCTTGGAAGAGCAAGAAGAGTCTGGGTGTTGGCGAGATCACAGCTGAAGCAGAATATAGAGCTATGGCCTTAGCGCAGTTGCGGAGTTTTTGTGGTTAAAAGAGTATGTTGTGAAGCTGAGCCTAGATCAAGGATAAAGATGAAACTGCTGGTGTGATAACAAGTCACATCAGTATCGCCAATAACCCCAGTGCAGCTCATGATAGAACCAAACACATCGATGATCGATAGGTTCTCATCAAAGAGAAGTTGGACAGCTGGACACTACTGACGAATTAAGTTCATGTTTTTCAACTAAAGACCAAGGCAGCAGATTGTCTGGACTAAGGGACTTAGCCTGCAGTAGATATTATTAGAGGATTGACAAGATGGCTTAGTGGATATCTTTCGCCCATCTTGAGCGAGGAGTGGATGGCATTGAGAAGGTGAAGGACGTCTGGGAGAAGTTGAGGAGGACATATGACGGAGTCGGGAATAACCTGAGGGTATTCCAGATTAAAGGGGAGGTCGACGCCACAGTCCAGGGAGAGAGGACTGTACAGGAATATGCTACAGAATTGGAGCGTCTGTGGCTGGATTATGATCATTTTTCCCCTCGGGCTAGCTGCAAGGACCCGGGGTGTAAAGAACGGGAGGCCTTTCTACAGGAGAGGACTATGGTGTTTCTCAAGGGATTGACATCAGAGTTCGCTCAGTGAATCGCATTGCTGCTAGCTCAACCGAAGATTCCCACGCTTGAGGATGCTGTCTCTGCTATGATCCAGGAGGAGACTCGCATTCGGCTGCAGGCAGGGACAGGTGGACTTCCTGTGGTGAAGTCAGCAATGGCAGCCTCTAGCAACACTGGATCTAGGGGAGAGACTCGACAGTGCTACAACTGCGGCACGGTGGGTCATCTAAGGCATGCTTGCACCAAGCCACCCAAGGAAGGAGATTCGGGTGGACGTGTACAGTTCGGAGGTCGTGGCGAATCTGATGGTAGCAGAGGAAGAAGAAGCAACTGAGATGGTCTTTACTGAGGAGGACCATATGCTCCTGGAGATTCTTCGGAAGAAGCAGAGAGTAGCAGGAGATGGAGACAGAAGAAGTGGAACTGAGCAGACATCCAATGGCAACTCTGCTACTTATGCTCATCCGACCAAAGGTACGGATGACATACATGCTCTTGCTTCTATGTCTCCCAATAGACCATCAGAATGGATTGTCGACACCGGTGCATCTCGACATGTGACGGTCAACGCTAGTGAGTTCTCGTCATACACTCACCTAGCATCAGCAGATAGCATCCAAACAGCTGATGGTACATTTCAGCCTGTGGTTGGTAAGGGTACCGTTAATTGTACAGGTTCTGTAACTCTGTCCAATGTTTTGCATGCTCCTTCCTTTCCAGTAAATCTTTTGCCATTAGTGCTATTATCCTCCAACTAAAATGTATCATTTCTTTTGACATTCCTAAGGTGATCTTCCAGGAGAAAGGGACAGGACGGAGACTTGGGACTGGCACGTGGAGTAATGGACTGTGGTACTTGGATCGTGAGGGGCTGGACTCAGCTTTGGTGTCAATGGTAGAGAGACCAGGAGTAGGATCTGAGATGAGTGCCGAGAGTGTGTTGATGCTTCATCACCAGCGCTTGGGACACTCATCCTTTGGTACTTTAAGCAGGTTGTATCCATCTTTATTTGAGAAAGCAAATAAAGAGAAACTTGTGTGTGATGCATGTAAGTTGGGAAAGCTTACTAGAAGCTCTTATGTTAGTTCTGATCATAGGAGTTCTCATGCATTTGATCTGATACATTCAGATGTTTGGGGACCTTGTTCCACAAGTTCTATGAACGGATACAAGTATTTTGTTATCTTCATTGATTGCTTCTCTCGCGTTACTTGGTTATACCTGATGAAAAATAAGAGTGAAGTGTTTGGTTGCTTCCAAAACTTTCATAGGTATGTTCAAACTCAATATGGAGCAGTGGTGAAGGTATTGAGATCTGATAATGGGACAGAGTATACCAACAGAACGCTTGGGGAATACTTGTTAGCTCAGGGAATACAATACCAGACTACATGTCCATACACACCAGCTCAGAATGGGGTAGCGGAAAGGAAGAACAGACATCTTTTAGAGGTTGCTAGAAGTATGATGATCTCCATGAATGTCCAAGAAACATTGTGGGGACAAGCAGTGTTGACTGCAGCGGCGCTGATCAACAGAATGCCCTCGAGAGTACTGGATTGGAAGTCTCCGTGTGAGACGTTGAAAGAAGATAATGGTGGGATTCTTCCACTGAAGGTATTTGGTTGTGTGTGCTTTGTGAAGGATAACAGACCATCCGTCGGGAAGCTTGCCCCTAGAGCGGTGAAGTGCATTTTTATGGGATATTCTGCTACTCAAAAGGGATATGTTTGCTGGAGCCCGGTGGAGAAAAGACTGTTCGTGAGCATGGATGTGTACTTTCGTGAATTTGAGCCATATTACACACAGAAGGTACCCTCATCCGTTGGTGACTCGCCCAATACTGGAAGTATGAGGCGAGAAGGGGAGAATGGTGAGAGGCAGATGAATAATGTAGAGAATAATGTGGAGAAATCAATTTCTCTAACGATTCCTTGGGAAGGAGAATTGGTTGAGGAGGAGCAGGAGAATAAAGAAGAAGAGAATAAGAAGACAAGAGGTGTTAGGCCCACGGCTCAGGGGGAGCTACTTACCTATAGTAGGAAGGGGAAGCAAATTGCGGAAACAGTACCTACAATGCCACTAGTGCCAACAGTACCTACAGCGCCACTAGTGCCAGATCCCTTATCAACGCCTGTCCCGACTCCTGAGACACCTACACCACAATCAGATTCCTCCCAAGGTGATATCATTCCTCTCCTTACTCCTCCCACACCAATGTCAGTACGGAGGACTACTCGCAGCAATGCGGGACATCCTCCCGATAGATATGGTTGGGATCTTGCCCAGTTTGTATCATATTCTAATATCCACCCTGCACATGGAGCATTCATTGCATCATTGGATTCTGTTACTGTACCTAACAATTGGCAGGTTGCTAAGAAGGACCCAAAGTGGAAAGCAGCTATGCATGAGGAACTAGGAGCTCTTGAGAAGAACCGCACTTGGGAGCTAGTAAAACTACCAAAAGGGAAGAGAGCAGTTGGATGCAAGTGGGTCTTCACTGTAAAGCAGAATCCAGACAGACAGGTTGAGCGCTACAAAGCTCGTCTGGTGGCAAAAGGATATAGTTAGACATATGGCATCGACTATGATGAGACTTTTGCACCGGTGGCGAAGATGAGCACTGTTCGGACCTTGATCTCTCTGGAAGTAAATGGTGGATGGAAGCTACACCAATTAGATGTGAAGAATGCATTTCTTCATGGAGATCTGGTGGAAGAAGTATACATGGAAATTCCGCCAGGATTCGATACAGATCAGACAATGGGCAAGGTCTGCAGATTAAAGAAGTCTCTATATGGTCTGAAGCAATCTCCCCGTGCTTGGTTCGACAGATTTAGACGGGCTATGATAGGTATGTGATACCGGCAGATTAACGCCGATCATACCGTGTTTTTTCGACGAAATGAAGGTCACATCACCATGCTTACGGTATATGTGGATGATATGATTATTACCGGGGATGATGAGAAGGAGATTGCCCAACTCAAAGTGAGACTGGGTAAGGAATTCGAGGTGAAAGATCTTGGCTTGCTTCGATACTTTCTTGGAATAGAGATAGCTCGAGGAGCGGAGGGGATCGTCCTATCCCAGAGAAAGTATGCACTGGATATTCTTAAAGAGACAGGGATGTTAGGGTGTAAACCTGCAACTACACCGATCGACCAGAAGTTCAAGCTGGGTGCTGAAGCTGGAGAACCAGTTGATCGTGACAGATACCAAAGGCTGGTGGGCAGGTTGATCTATCTGAGTCACACACGTCCCGATATCTCTTTTGTAGTGAGCGTGGTGAGCCGCTACATGCATGATCCAAGGAAGGGTCATATGGACGCTGTGTACCAGATTCTGAGATATTTGAAGAGTGCCCCCGGAAAAGGGTTGATATTCAGAAAGAATGGACATGTGAGCATTGATGGTTACTGCGACTCTGATTGGGCTAGTTGTGCTGATGACAGGAGATCCACCTCAGGATATTGTATCTTTATAGGAGGCAACTTGGTCTCTTGGAAGAGCAAGAAGCAGTCGGTGGTGGCGAGATCAACAGCTGAAGCAGAATATAGAGCTATGGCCTTAGGAGTTGCGGAGTTGTTGTGGTTAAAGAGTATGTTGGTGGAGCTGAAGCTAGATCAAGGAGTAAAGATGAAACTGTGGTGTGATAACAAGTCAGCCATCAGTATCGCCAATAACCCAGTGCAGCATGATAGAACCAAACACATCGAGATCGATAGGTTCTTCATCAAAGAGAAGTTGGACAGTGGACTACTGGAGTTAAGTCATGTTCCAACTAAGGATCAGACAGCAGATTGTCTGACTAAGGGACTTAGCTCAGTAGATATGATTAGAGGATGTGACAAGATGGGCTTAGTGGATATCTTTCGCCCATCTTGAGGAGGAGTGTTGACATATTAGTATAGTTAAGGGGCTTATATGTAAGATGTGTTTTGTAGGGCTTATATAAGCCCATGTTATCTTATCAATGAGATTAGGGTTTTCTATTCCAATAGTTGGAGATGAACTGCTACTTCCTGGTGTGTTAGGGGTAGTACTTGTAGAGCTGCTATTGTTTGATGTTGAGAAAGTCTCAGGAATTATTGGTAGAGATGGCCCTTCTTTTGGAAATGCTTCAAAGTTTGTTTCTTTGCTGCTGCTACTCCAATTCCACTCAGCATCTTCATTGAATATTACATTTCTGCTAATGATCACTTTGCCACTAAGAGGATTATATAATCGATATGCTTTGGATTGATTACAATAACCAATAAAGATACATTTTTCTAATTTTTCATCTAATTTTTGATGATTCTGTGAATTTACCAAAGCATAGGCAATACAACCAAAAAATCGTAAGTGGCTTACTGAAGGTTTTATACCTCTCCAAGCTTCAAAAGGTGTTTGATTCAAAATAGCCTTTGTTGGTGAAATGTTCAGCAAATAGACTGAAGTTGCAACTGCTTTTGCCCAAAATTGATTGGGAAGTCCCTTTGCTTTGAGCAAGCTTCTAGCCATTTCAACAACGGTACAATTCTTGCGATCCGCTACCCCGTTCTGCTCCGGTGTGTAAGGGGCTGTCAATTCTCTCTGAATCCTATTTTCTTCACAAAAGTGATTAAAGTCATTTGACAAAAATTGACCACCTCTATCCGTGCGGAGAGCTTTTATGCATGACTCACTTTGATTCTCAACAAAAGCTTTGAATTTCTTAAAACTCTCAAAAGCTTCTGACTTGTTTTGCAAAAAATACACCTAGCTCATATGACTAAAATCATCAGTTAAAAGAAAATAATAAAGACGTCCTACAAATGACTCAGTGTCCATAGGGCCACACAAATCAACATGAATTAATTCAAGACAATGTGAAGCTCTCCAGGCATTTCCAACTGGAAATGATTTTCTCACTTGTTTTCCATATACACATCCCTCACATATCCAAAGACTCAATTTTAGGTAAGCCAAGAACCATACCTTTTTTATTCAGTAACCTCAAACCGTTGACATTCAGATGTCCATATCGAAGATGTCATAACTTGGACTCATTTTTTTCACCAATTGCCAAAGCAAATTGTTCCACGTTTGAGACTTCAAGTGGAAACATTTTGTTTTTTTGTCATGTGAACATTGACAATTGTCTGCCCCGATTTTTTGTCTTTAATAACACATTCTCCATCATCAAATATTATAGTGTATCCACCAGCCATTAATTGCCCTACACTCAGAAGATTATGTGCCAATTTAGGAACAAATTGAACATCATGAAGAAGTTTCACTTTACCATTATTAGTTTTGATTGCTACTGTCCCTTCCCCTTCAACTTGAATATTCTTATTATCTCCAAGCTTGACCTGCATCTTTTGGGTCTTATCAAGCTCTCTGAACATTTCTCTTATGCCTGACATATGATTGGAACAACCACTATCTACAAACCATACATCACTTGCAACATCATTAGTATCAAAATAAGCCATAAACAACTTACTTTCCTCATCATTTTGTTCTGCAAAGTTCACTTCATTGTACCAGCAATCTGCTTTTACATGTCCATACCTCTTGCAATGAAAACATTGGATACGACCTCTATTTCCTCTACCTTTGCCTTGACTTCTGCCACCATGATATGAACCTCTGTCACGTTTATAATTTCCTGTTGTTCTTGCTGATTCCTTTTGATTTGAGCTCTCCCCCTTCACTTGAAAGGCTTTTTATTCTTGTGTCTCTATTAACCTGTTCAGCCTTGCCTCATGAGCTTGTAAAGAGCCCATAAGTTCATCAAATGAAAAAATTGACAAGTCTTTTGATTCCTCAATTGCAGCTACGACATGATCAAATTTAGGGGTTAAACTCCTTAAAACTTTTACAACAACAGTTTCATCAGTAATTTCCTCTCCATAAGATCTCATTGGATTAACAATTCCAGACAATCTAGTAAGAAAATCTTGCACTGATTCTCCACTTTTCATATTCAAGGTTTCAAAATCACGACAAAGAATTTGAAGTTTTACCGTGATTACCTTTGTGGACCCTTGGAATGATATCTGCAGTGACATCCAAGCTTCTTTAGCAGTGGTGGCTGCTAAAATTTTTGAGAAGAGTGTCTCATGAACTGCTTGTTGAATGAAGAAAAGTGCCTTTGCATCCTTCTTTCTGTTTTCCCTCAATCTGTTCTCCTCATCAGTATCAACATACCCATTTTCCACTAAATCCTAAAGATCTTGAGACTTGAATAAGGTATTCATCTTGATGCTCCAGAACTCATAACAATCTCCTTTGAAGATGGGAATGAGAGATGTGTTGTGCTCTGATACCAATTGGTGCGCGCCTATGCGGAAGCGTGCTTGCACACCGAACGAATATGTGATCACGGGAGAAGAGAACCAACCACATGCGAGCACAATCCAAAACCAAATATGATAAATGATCAAACCAAACACAGAGATATACGTGGTTCGACAATTTGCCTACGTCCACGGGGAGAGGATGAGGAGATTCCACTAAATCAAAGAGAGTACAAAGGGTTATAATCTCACAAAATCACTCACACAAACCCTAAAGAAAATCTCTCAACTTGCTCACAAGTTCTCCCTCTCTATATGCTCAGTACAATCTAAAATCTCTGATAAGAAACCCTAAAAAATCATGTTTTAATTTATATCAAAACACAAACCCAATACGAACAGGAAACCAAATTCTAGCCCAGCCCGACTCACGGTCGACCGCAGAGACATGTGCGGTCGACCGGACATGTCTCTGCGGTCGACCGGACAGAACGACAGAAACTCAAAAATCATTACAGGGTTTGGCCGGTCGGCCGCAAAAAGTCCAGAGACTTTTCTAGCTTGCGTACACGTTTGCGATCGATCGCCGCGTCACTCTCGGTCGACCGCTGGAAGTCCAAACTTGTTTTCTGCCGTTTTTCTTGTAAGATCTTCAATTCTCCACCTTGGTGAAGTTTTCCCAACACTGAGCCGACACCAAACAAAGAGCACCAATGCGTCATCTCTCCAAAATCGGCTGCACCAAAATGGTTGCCAACGTACCCCCTCTCCCAATGGATCAAGTCGCACGTAGTTCATCCAAATGGCCGTCAATGGCCTTAACAAACACGAATGTGCAACAAGTTTTTATAATGATCAAACTTGTTGCTCGGAACCACCTTAGTGAGCATATCCGTCGGATTATCCTTCATGTGGACCTTCACAATCTCCATATCGCCATCTTCAAGAACATCTCGAACGAAGTGATAATGAACGTTATTATGCTTCGTCCTCGTATGAAAAACCTGATTCTTCGCCAAATAAATAGCACTCATACTATCACAATAAATAGTGACGGACTGCTGCGATATGCCAAGTTCCTCCAAAAGTCCTCGAAGCCAAATAGCCTCCTTCACAGCCTTCGTAATTACCATATACTCTGCCTCCCTCGTTGACAAAGCCATCGTAGACTATAAGGTGCATCTCCAACACACCGGCGTAAGGGTCAAAGTGAACACATACCCTGTAGTAGACCGATGCTTATCCAAATCCCTGGCGTAATCCGAATTAACATAGCCAATGCACAACTGGCCACCTCTAGTGTCCCGCTTAAAAACCAAACCAGCATTGAGCGTACCTCGAATGTACCTCAAAATCCATCTCACGGCATCCCAATGACCCACTCCTGGATCATGCATGTATCTCGAAACCATGCTCACCACCTGTGACTAATCTTGCCTCGTACATACCATCACATACATCAAGTTCCCAACAGCGCTTGCATATAGAGTCTTCGACATTAACTCTCGATCTTTAACTATCTTTGGTGAAAGGTCACTTGAATGTTTCAAATGGGCTCCCAAAGGTACACTAACTGGCTTCGTATCCATGCTGACATGGAATTATTGTAAACTTCTTCAAATAAGTCATATGTGTCAAAAAAATTCTGCTCTTCTCTTTGTCTCTGCCGATCTTCATCCCTAAAATACGCTTAGCCTCACCCAAATCCTTCATCTCAAACTCCTTTGAGAGTTGTGCCTTCAACTCATCTATAGAAGACTTGGAAATAGAGGCAACCAATACATCATCAACATAAAGCAACAAATAGATGTACGCACCTCCTTTCAACTTGTGAAAATACACGCAAGGATCAAACTGGCTCTGAGTGTACGAATGACCAATCATAAAACCATCAAATTGCCTATACCACTATCGAGAAGACTGCTTCAAACCGTATAGCGATTTTTTTAACCTGCAAACCAGGTTTTCCTTCCCTGCAGCTCGGAATCCCAATAGCTGAGTCATATATATTTCTTCATCAAGATCACCATAAAGAAATATCGTCTTCACATCCAACTGATCTAATTCTAATCCATATTGTGCCACCAAAGCTAGCAAAATATGAATCGAAGAGTGCTTCACCACTGGAGAGAAAATCTCATTATAATTAATACCTTCCTCCTGTGCATAGTCGTTCGCAACCAACCTAGCCTTGAACCTCACTAGAGTGCCTTCAATGCCCTCCTTCTTCATGTATACCCACTTGCAACCAATCGCCTTCCGCTTCTTTGGATGCTCAACAAGCTCCCACGTATCGTTCTTGTGAAGAGACTCCATCTCCTCCTGCATAGCCCCCTGCCACGAATCAGCCTCCGAACTCTGCTCGGCCTCTCTGAATGTAGTAGACAACAGCTCATTGATACTCTCCGCTAAAAGTGCATATGCAACTACTGTGTCGGTATACCATGTTGGCATCCGTATGTCTCTCCTCTGTCTCCGAATCGCAATAGAATCCTGAACCTGAGCCATCGGTTCCTGATCCTACACAACTATACTCGTATCCTCCTCGTCATCACCATGCTCGTCTGGCATCACCTCAGTCGGCACTCTAATGGATATTGTATCATCTGGACAATGTGGAGCTGCATCGATCTCCACCACCTACGATATCTCCTCCATCGGGTTGCTCTCTACCTGATGAGAGCTGGGAAGCTTCAAGATAGAAGCCTTATCAAACGTGACATCCCTACCCAGCATAATCTTTCTATCAACTGGATCACATAGCTTGTATCTCTTGACACCACGCTTGAATCCTACAAATATGGTCTTCCTAGCTCGAGGTTCTAACTTATCAGTCTTCACATGATAGTATGCAGGGCACCCAAATACCTTAAGCTGGTCATAGTCATGTGCTGAATCTCCTGACCATATCTCCATAGGGGTCTTCCCCTCAATCGCAGATGAAGGCAGCGTGTTAATGAGGTGGCTCGCATATGAAAGTTCCTCAACCCAAAAGATCTTCTCCAAACATCTATGCGCCAACAAACATCGGATCTTCTCCAGCAAAGATTGATTTAACCTCTCTACTGCACCATTCTACTGCGGTGTATGACTAACTATGAAGTGTCTCTCTATGCCATTATCTTGACATAGCTACTGAAAGGGGTCTGATGTGTACTCCCCGTTGTTGTCGGATCGTAATATCTTGATCTTTCTCCTAGTCTATAGTTCCAAGCTCTTCTTCCACTCCACAAATATATCTAGGACTTCACTCTTCTTTGTCATGGTGTATACCCAATAACACCTAGAATAGTCATCAACGAACGTGACGAACCAATATCGACCATCAAGTGATGCAGTCTTGGTGGGACCCCAAACATCTGTGTGCACATAATCCAGGATGCCCCTCGTCCTATGAATAACTGTCCCGAACTTCACCTTTGTCTTCTTGCCAAGAACACAATACTCACAGAACTCAACCTTTCCACTCTTGGCTCCTTTCAATAGCCCCTGCTTACACAAAGCCTGCAGTGACTTCTCTCCTGTGTGTCCCAACCTGTAGTGTCAAAGTTTGTTAATATCCGCTTCTGAAATAGCTGAAGCAACCTGGCCAATCTCGATGATCCCCTTCAGATAATATAAGTTCTTACTGCGGACTCCCTTCATCATCACCAAAGATTCCTTAGTAACCTTTTGCTACAGTATTCTAAAAGACTACCTTGAATCTCTTCGCTTTCAAAGCTCCAACTGAAATAAGATTCTTCTTTAACTGAGGAACAAATCACACCTCCTTTAATTTACGGACTACTCCATCATGCATCTGAATCCTCACGGTACCTATCCCACAAATGTCACAGGATTGATCATTTCCCATGACCACAACACCCCCATCGAGTCTCTCAAATGATGAAAACCAATCTCACCTAGGAGTCACATGATAAGTAGCGTCAGAATCAAGCATCTAATCTGATGCATCCAAGTGATTTACCTCTAGAGTAATCAATAGAGAAAAGCTCGAATCATCGGAATCATTGTCTATCGCAACATTCACCTCATTAGCCTTCGGGCCCTTCTTCTTGCTATTCTCCTTCTCCTTAACCTTTGGGCAGTCTCTCTTCTAATATCCCTGCTCCTTGCAGAATGCACATTGATTCTTTCCTAGCTGGTGATGGTCTTTTGACTTTAACCTGCCTCTATTGCCACCTCTCAGATATGGGCTTCTACCTCTCATCGACAAGGCCTCTCTTGAAGTACTAGCGAGGAAAGTCTCCTTGTCATTCCTCCTCAAATTATAATTTGTCAAAGCGTTAGTTACTTAACTATAAGTGATAGAAGATCTCCCGTTCAACAAAGTAAGCACAAATGTATCAAACTCCTCATCCGGTAAGGAACCCAACGGAATAATAGCCTTGTACTCATCCGATATCTTCTCATCAACATTGACCAAGTACGATAACAACTTAGTATAGTTGTTCACATGAACTGCTAGTGAGGTGCCCCTGGACATCTGAAATCAGAATAACCTACGCAGCAAGTGCAATCTGTTCTTAACACTCTTCGTAAGGTACTTGTTGTTGAGAATTTCCCACATCTTTATTGCAGACGTCACCCTAATCGCATCATATTTCAGCTCCTGTTCCAAACAAGACCTGATCACCTCACAAGCGTTCTTATTCATTTTTTTCTCATATCGCCTCTTTATATTTTGGTGGCCTCTCATGGACCATGATGGTCTCCTCCAAATTCTGAGTATTGAGCGCATCCTGAACATCGTTCATCCACAAACCATTGCCGTCATACTTCACCATACTAATTTTAGTATTCTGAAAACCAACTTGAATTGTACCCACCATCTTGCTGCTTTCACCAACTTTTTCACCCATAATCACAAACTCCAAATTATAAAGAAAGATTCAAACTTGATAGAATTTAGAAGTTACCCAACTAAACCCTAGAACGGATTCCAAATAGATCTCCTAACCACACGAGGAAAGTAAAATCTTCAATGGTAACCCCAAACACTATCTCCACTGAAGCCTAGAACTCCAAGAATCAAGCTTCCAAGATGAATCTTCCTCCACCTAATGCTAAAACCCTGGATCTAAAATCTGAGCTCTGATATCAATTGTTGTGCTCTTATACTAATTGGTGCGCACCTATGCGGAAGCATGCTCACACACCGAACAAATCTGTGATCACGGGAGAAGAGAACCAACCACACGCGAGCACAATCCAAAACCAAATATGACAAATGATCAAACCAAACACAGAGATATATGTGGTTCGATAATTTGCCTATGTCCACAGGGAGAGGATTAGGAGATTCCACTAAATCAAGGACAGTTTAAAGGGTTACAATCTCACAAAATCACTCATACAAACCCTAAACCAAATCTCTCAACTTGCTCACAAGTTCTCCCTCTCTATATGCTTAGTACAATCTAAAATCTTTGATAAGAAATCCTAGAAAATCGTGTTTCAATTTATATCAAAACACAAACCCAATACCAACAGGAAACCAAATTCAAGCCCAGCCCGACTCACGATCGACCGCAGAGACATGTGCGGTCGACCGGACAGAATGACAGAAACTCAAAAATCATTATAGGGTTTGGCCGGTCGACCGTCGTACCACTCGAGGTCGACCGCGAAAAGTCCAGAGATTTTTCTAGCTTGCGTGCACGTTTGCGGTCGACCGCCGCGTCACTCGCGGTCAACTGCTGGAAGTCTAAACCTATTTTCTGCCGTTTTTCCTGTAAGCTCTTCACTATGATCTGTTAGGATTATGTCTTTGATTCTTTGTATAACTTCATGAGAATTAGATAGGGTTAGAGATCTATCATGATTAGGAGATTAGATTTTATCATGATTAGAAGTTTGAATTCTATTCTAATTAGGAAGTTAGGCTAGAGATAGGGTTTTGGTTTCCCTATATATATTCTTCTATTGTTGGAGGAAAAGAAACAAAGGAGAGAGAACCGATATTCTTGTAATTTAGGGTTAACAGAGGGCGTAGCCTGATTCAAGAATATTGTGCGAGAGGCAAAGGTTTCGTAGTCTTGATTCGTGCAAAATATTACATTATTAGGAGAGGGTTTCACAATCTTTGTCCGTTCAAAAGATTGTAAGGAGTGAGTTTTGGAGAGAATATGAGAGTTGATTATGTATGTGAGGTTGAGAGATTAGGAGATGAGAGTTAAGTGGTTCCTCTTATAGTTCTCCCTGATACATAGTAAATTTCTCGTATTGTTGCCCCGTGGACGTAGGTCGAAGTTGGTCGACCGAACCATGTAAATCTCGGTGTTTTTTCTTCTTTATTGTGATTATTTTATATCTTGTTGATTGTGGGTTGGCTTCCGAGTTGCGAAGATCATAGTACGCGGGGGACTAAAATTCCCCACAAAAGTGGTATCCGAGCCATGATGATGGATCTGGGAGTGAGTTTGCAAGATAGACGTCGTACAAAATTGAAAATCGGCATTACAAGAATTAAGATGAAGAAAAAGAAAAAAAGGGTTTGGAGGCAGATTTTGACAATCCAGGAGTTGATTCCTAGGTTTTGGAGTGCTCTGAACACGATGAGAATGTCTAATTTTTTAGATTTTGTTCAGATTGGTCAAAAAGTACTGATAAGTTTTGATGATGGTAATGAGACAGATCTGATAGCAGATAGGGCAAACGAGTATGCGACAGATGAGACTGGCGTAGAGAATCAGACATGATTCTAGCAATAGAATCGTCAGCATATATTTATTCAAAATCATCGCAGGAGTAGGAGTTGGTTGATGTGTAGACTCGAAGAGGACAATACCAGATTAGGTGGAGCTTGCAAGAAAGCATGACTGAGTGACACACGTGCTGAGGGAGATGGTGACATTGGACTTGAAGACGATGAGCACTCATATTCGGTCCAAGCCAAGTGATGGAGGAGATGGAGGCATCTGGCTCGTAGTGTGGAGTAGGAGAGGTGCACCGATATGATTCGAGATGAGCGATGCAAGTGGAGTACAAGGACAGCAAGTGGGGAGAAGGCTATTGTCAAGTTCAGTTTGGGAGGAGAAGCATGGTTTATTTACTTCTAATGTTAGAGGTGGCCAAGATCTCTTGGAGTACACAAGAGAGGTGGAGGCCCCATGGCGAAGCAAATGATAGCGAGGGTCACGATATGTCCCAGTTGGAGTGCAGGTGCTTCGATTTAAAGTGCAAAAGAAATAGAAGACTCTAGCATGAGAGACAAAGTTTCAAGACAGCGATGATATATTTTCGAGGGAGTTTGGGAATCAAATCCAAGGTGGATATTGTTAGTATTGTGTCTTTGATTCTTTGTATAACTTCAAGAGAATTAGATAGGGTTAGAGATTTATCATGATTAGAAGATTGGGTTTCATCATGATTAAGAGTTTGAATCATATTCTAATTAGGAAGTTAGACTAGAGATAGGGTTTTGGTTTCCCTATATATATTCTTCTATTGTTGGAGGAAAAGAAGCAAATAAGAGAGAGACAATATTCTTGTAATTTAGGGTTAGCAGAGGGCGTAGCCTGATTCAAGAATATTGTACGAGAGGCGAGGGTTTCGTAGTCTTTGTTCGTACAAAAGATTACATTATTGGGAGAGAGTTTCGCAGTCTTTGTCCGTTCAAAAGATTGTAAGGAGTGGGTTTTGGAGAGAATATGAGAGTTGATTATGTATGTGAGGTTAAGCGATTGAGAGATGAGAGTTAAGTGGTTCCTTTTGTAGTTCTCCCTGATACATAGTGGATTTCCGTATTGTTGCCCCGTGGACGTAGGTCGAAGTTGGTCGACCGAACCACGTAAATCTCGGTGTTCTTTCTTCTTGATTGTGATTATTTTATATCTTGTTAATAGTGGGTTGGCTTATGAGTTGCGGATATCGTAGTACGCCGGGGGGCTGAAATTCCCCAACATGATCTTCTCAAATTTGTTGCTTTCTACATTAGGGGAATTTTTCATTGTCTTCTACCTTTCACCAGCAAATGTGCTTATTTCAGTGCATATATGTCATGCCATTTTGAGAAGAAAATTTTATTCTCTCTGTGTTCTTTCTATAAATTTTGTTTTTGAGAGTTCATAGTGAGTAGAATTGTCTTTGATGACAAATCAAGCAGTCTAACGGAAAATGCCTACAATTCAGACAAACTTGCATAAGTTTGATTAACAAAAGTTTCGTCAAGAAAAATTTATGCTCTTCTTGTATGGTTCTTGAGCAACTAGCCTACTACAGTGTAAGAAAATACTACAAGGGATCATTGACCAATTCATTATCAAATCTTAAGAAAGCTAGGACTGCTCAGCTGACACTAGTAGAAAATTAGCATTGGCGACGGGGAAATCCGTCGCCAATGCAGCAAAATCCATCACCAATACACTTTCGCGATAGGGCGGAGTCCGTCACCAATAATCCTGTCGCCAATAAACATTGGCGACAGGGAAATCCGTCGCCAATGTTCATTGGCGACGGATAGGTATTGGCGACGGAAAACATTGGCGACGGGAATACATCCGTCGCCAATGTACATTGGCGACGCCGTCGCCAATGTACATTGGCAACGGGCAATAACCCGTCGCCAATGTTTTCTATCGTTAATACCTATCCGTCGCCAATGATCATTGGCGACGGAATTCCCCGTCGCCAATGTTTATTGGCGACAGGATTATTGGTGACGGACTCCGCCCCGTCGCGAAAGTGTATTGATGACGGATTTATCCCCGTCGCCAATGTACATTGGCGACGGGTTTGTCCCCGTTGCCAATGTACATTGGCGACAGGTGTATTCCCGTCGCCAATGTAAATTGGCGACGAAAAATGCCCGTCGCCAATGTACATAATCAGGTAAAAAAATTATTTCTGCATTGCAAAGCCCCCTAATCGGGAATGCGTACCTGTTACTACCATTATTCACAATATATTAAACAATACTCACAATATCACATTTATCGATTCGCATCCAACAATATTCACGTTCACCGATTCACATCCAACAATATTCACATTCACATCCAACAATACTAACATTTACATTCATCGATTCACATCCAACAATATTAACATTTAACAATTCACATGTATACATAATCAGGAGGTCGTAATATGTTCAACACAATCCAAAAGTCCACATAATCAGGAGGTCATAATATGTTTAACACAATCCAAAAGTCCACAAAAGTTATCAAAAAGTCTAACTCATCACTCACTCATCATAGTCGTGGTCCCTATCGTCATGGTCCCTATCATCGGTGGCGGCTGCATCAGGATGTCGTACCGTACTGCTGCTTCCTACGGCGGTACCTCCTCTAGCCTAAAAAGAATGTAAATCAATATGAGAATATATTCCAAAATACTCATAATAAATACCTATATATAATATGACATATATACCTCTCCACCACTTGCAGCTGCATGCTCATCAAATGCTAACACCATAATATCCGCGTATATAGACTGCGGAAGCAAGTCCTTTATGGGTTGAGAATTGATGAGTCGCTGAACGACATCCCAAGTCGTTTGTGCACCACTTAACTCGTGCTTAATAGTAGGAAGAAAACTTAAAGCCAATGGAATTTCAACATTCTTCATCAAGTATTTTCCAATCTTACCCATGACATATGACGTGTCACCGTGTCGCGTCGATGTCACAGATTGGCTGCTAGGCTTATTGGTGGTGGTGAGTGTCTTAACTCTAGTACTTGACAGAGGCACTCTTCCTTTCTTTCTTGAGTGTAAACCGTAAGCTCCGTCGACAACTTCCATCCACTCGTCTTTGGTCATGCGGTTAGGCTCTACAGGAGTGTCCTCTATACTTCAAGACTACGTGACACGGGTGAAGACATCGTTTTGAGAAGCTTTCAGCATCGCCTGCATATCATATATCATAAAAATTAGAAACTTTGATGAAAAATCATTAAGTATATACAAATCTAAAATTAATCTTATACTTACATTCAATTCATTAATTTTCTCCACCTTTTTGTCATTTCCCTCTACATTTTCATAGCCCTGGGGTGGTGTATAAGCTCTTTTAGCCAGAAGAGTCGGGGGCATAGTCAAAGCGTCCTGTGATATATTAAATTCTAAATTAAATGTAGGAAACTAATCACATGAAATCAGTTTTAATAATATGATCATACTGGGTTTTCGCTCAAATACTTATGCTCGATCTAAGCATAAGAAGTAGCTCCTAAAAAGTGATCGTATTGCTTTGATCTACAATTCGCCGATGCCGTTTCACATATTTTCTACAAAATAAAGTATTTTTTTAGTATGTGCGATGATAATATATAAATGAAAAATAACGTGATGATAATGTCATAAATTAAAAATAATCTACCTTCTTCTCACCCTCCCACTCGATAATGAGAGTCATCCAATTAAATGGAGGAACTCTCTTATCAAGCTCATAGATCCTCTTCCAATCAGTAGATAAATTTGTGAAATATCTTTTCTTTAGATCACTTTTCCAACCCCGAATAAGCTTGGCCATTTTCGGGATAACATAATCCCAAGACTCTGGGTTGTCTTCAAAACAATAATGATCCTGCAAGTTACATGGCAAAAAAATTACACTATAAGAATAATCATTGTGAATTATAAACAAAATAAGCAGCAGTATATTAAATAATTACCATGAGCTTCTCCCAAATCTTTTTTATGCATTTAAATTCTTGCTCCTCAAAATTATGAGCAATATTAATGGAGCGTGGATCTCTTATTAAACAGCCAATCAAGTTATTAAATATGACAGCCCAATGCCCAACAGGAATGTTGTCCTTCCACTCTAAAATGCCCCGGTACCCTTTCAGAGGTACTTTCGTCTTTTCCTCACTCCCATGCCTACCGGGTTTCTCATAATCTTTTTGGCCTACAAAGTCAAAGAGAAATAAATTTCTTATACACTTAGGTAAGCAAATAAGTATGAATTATCCAAAGTTTAAACGAAATTATTACCTTTTCCCCTCATTAGATCTGACATAGCTTTATCTAGTCTCTGTTTTATGGCACGCTCCTTTCTTTTAATATTATCTCTCTTCAATTTGTAGTTCATATCACATTTTTTTTGTAATTCAATAGCTTTTTATGGTAGAGGGATGCGAGATACTGACGGAGTCCATGGGCGGAGACATGCCATCTCTGACTGAGAAGATACAGACATCCTCTCGTGCTCGATCTCATCATCACCAGATCCATCGCAAGCATTGTCTGCAAATATTTATTAGGAATATAAAATATCATTACATTACATTAAAATATATTACAAATGTATAATACCTATACCTGGTAATGCGTCTTGATGTTGCGGTGTACCCATTTGAGATGTCCTCGCAATATCTAACAAATTATAAAATAAGAAATGAGCATATAAATTTATCAATTAAGGTAATTACATGCACAGAAAGTTCAAACTGAATAAAGCAAGCAAATTTTATACCTTCAATTGGTGAGGATCCATGTAGAGATAAATGACTCCGAGATGGTCGTGAGGACGATCCTAGATAAATAAACAAAATAGTAAATATAATGCATATTTATATCAAATATACAACTTACTTAAAACAAATTTTGAATATGCATACCGGATGATGGACCTTCTCGATCCCGAGGAAAAGATAGCCTCCTAACTCTTTGGCTCATCTGCAACTTAAATTGTTAATCTAACATAATTGAAATATTTAATAAATGCATACAAGATATCAAGTCGAATTTGCATAAGGATCTTTGTATTCAATCTCCTACATTACAGATATCAAGTTGAATTTGCATAAGGATCTTTGTATTCAATCTCCTACATTACAAATATCAAGTCGAATTTGTGAAGTATACATATTAAAATTGACATTCTGAGGGTATGAGTAATTAAGAAAAATTTCTCCTTCGGCCTCATTTGGGTCATCAGTATCATCCGAGTTTTCATCAAGAGCAAGCTGAACAAGAGTCCTCGGCTCCTTATACAATACGACCCAGACATTCGGGTGCTTAGGATCTTTGACGTAAAAGCACTGAGTAGCCTGATTTGCAAACATAAACTTCATATCGGGATATATCTCCTTATCTAGATTTACAAGATGAAAACCATATGCATCCCTAGTATGTCTGCATGACACAAACGAACCTTAATTTAAACATCACATAACTACGTACATTTTTGGTACCGTACGCATAGAATATCTCCACAATATCTTCTAATTGTCCGTAATAAATTACATCACCAAGTACCGGGTTTTGATCAGTTGAGCTTGAATAACATTCTTGAGAAAATGCAGCCATGACCCCACTATTTTGAGTAACTCTCTCCTCCTCAAGCCCAACCCGTTGAAATAAACACTCATTTACACGATATCCGCTGCATTGTTTAACTGTGTAGTGCGGTCCATGTGAGTGAATACTTATCTCTTCTGACACTGGCAAACCAGCACATTTTTGTCTTTCTACCTAATGTTGCACATAAACACAAATTAGAGTTAAATAGTTAGCCTTATTTATTCCCAAAGAGAATGTAAAATAAAATACACTTTAACTTACTTCAGCTATGACCCACTCAGTAAAATGTTTTTCATGAATTTTAGCAATTTGATTTCGTGCGGACGCACCAGTAATTTCTAAATGTAACTCCTCCAAATGTCATCTGTTGATACAAAAAATTAGAGTTCAATTATTGATATAATTCAAAAAAATTCATATTTGTTAAAGTTAATTTCTTACTTGCGATAATCTTTAAAGATTTCCAGGTTCTGCAATAAGAAGGCATGAGCCTGATTCAAGTCAATTCTGGAATAGTCTTTGTTCATCTTGGTACTTCCATGAAAGGTGCCATCTCTATTACTATTTATCTCCTTATTTTTTGTATGTACACCATGTATATATCGAGAGGTGAACATCATACATTCATTTGCCACGTAATGATCAGCAATCGATCCTTCAGGATGAGCCCGATTTCGCATTATGCGTTTCAAGAAACCCAAATATCTAAAGATAATATTAATATGAGTTGTTAATATAAAGCAGTTACATGTATTGTAAATAGACTTAATTGAATTTTGACTAACCTCTCCATGGGATACATCCAACGATAGTTAACTGGTCCTCTGAGTAATGCCTCATCTACAAGATTATGTGTGAGATGGACCATGACCGTAAAAAATGTGGAGGGAAGAATATCTCCATTTTGCAGAGGGTTTCATTCATGTCTCCTTTTAGTGCCTTAAATTCATCAATATTGATAACTTTTGAGCATAACTTTTTAAAAAATCCACAGAATTCGATTATAACTTTTGCTACTTCTTCATCGGCCATGTTGTTACGAAGTGCTACCGGAAGCAATTGGTGAAGAAGGATATGATAATCATGAGTCTTAAGTCCTAAAAGTTTTCGCTCTTTCACTTGGATATTATTTGAAATATTAGAGCAGTAACCATCTGGTGACTTCACTGACTTAAGCACCTCACAGAATCTCTGCATCTCAACTTTTGACATTGTAATACGAGCTGAAGGCAAATCAAATTTTCCATTGGCTACTTCTTGTGCTTGCAGATCATGTCGGATGTTCAACGCATTCAAGTCTTGTCGAGCCCTTAAATCGTCCTTTGATTTCTTACCATCTTGAAGGAGTGTGGATAATAAGTTATCACATATATTCTTTTCAATATGCATTACATCTAAATTATGTCGGAGTTTGAGTTTATGCCAGTAAGGCAACTGAAAGAATATACTAAATTTTGTCCATCCTGTCGGCAAAGTCTCAGCATGTGTGACATCCAAACTCCGCACTTGCCTCTTTCGTTTAGGTTCCCTCTTCATGATAGAAGTGCGTCTCGGAGCGAGAATTTCCTCTTTTGTAAATCGGTTCTTTCCGAACTTGAATTTAGGATATTCCTCAAACAAGTTTACAATCTCATCTCCAGTCATTTCACGCGGCTCCCCTCTTTTCTCTTCTTGGCCATCAAACTTATTTGCCCATTTTTTGCCCCTGAATTTATGTCCTTTTCGTAGTGGAGTTCATCGAATCTACTAGCATAAAGAATAAAAATAAATAAATTTAAAAACTAACATAGAATTCCTAATTAATTAAAAATATTTTAACATAAGAATCTGATAACATATGTATCTTTCCATCGCAAATGTTTGTATTGGCGATGGATTTCAAATCTGTCGCCAATACCCCGTCGTCAATGCTCAGTTTTCTACCTGTTAGTGGTTATCTTTAGATTGGTTTTCTTGAAAGTATAAAAATATGACTAGAAAACCACCCTTTTATATTGCTCATTAATTCCACTAATTTTTAAACAAGCAAAAGGTATTTCCACTAATTCCATTCATTTATTAACGAGAAAACTACTAGATTCGTTCTACAAGCAAATTCAAATTCAGGAAGTATATATCACTTCTCCCTAAAGAAGGGACATGCCTCCAGCGACAAAGTTACGGCTACAGCCTCCTCGACGACGACGCTAGAGGGGAGCAGGGGGCCCTTGAGAAGGCCACCAAACAACTGTCCTGGATCATAGTAGACTTCCACGTCCTCAGCTCTCAAGCTATCATCTACCTGCGTGGAACAAAATAGTATTGGACTACATTTAAAATATTATAGATTTGAGGGACTAATATTAAAATAATTCTTAATTTTTTGTAGGGCCACTCATTAACAATGTGATAATCAATCACTAATGTTAATTTTTTACGATGGCGACGGACATTGGCGACAGATTTGATTCGTCGCCAATAAGTATTGGCGACGTATTCGAATCCGTCGCCAATAAGTATTGGCGACGGAACATTAGCGACGACTCGAATCCGTCGCTAATACTTATTGGCGACGGATCGAAGTCCCCAATGTGTATGGCGACGGATAGAATCTGTCGCCAACTAAGTCATTCGGCGACGAAACATTGCGTGACGGGATCCATTTCGTCGCAATCCTTATTGGCCGACAGATTCGATCCGTCAGCCCAATACTTATTGACGACGAATTCAATCCGTCGCCAATAGTATTGGCCGATGGAACATTTCGCGACGGATCTATTCCGTTCGGCCCCCCAATATTGTATTGGCGAGCAACATGTTTCGTCGTCAATACTTATTGCGACGGAAGCAATCTGTCGCCTAATAAGTCGATTTGGGCGACGGTAACATTGGCGACGGCATAGATTCGGTCGCATACATTAAATGGCGACGGCATAGAATCATCGCCAACTGTTTTATTCGGCGACGGATCGGAATCTGTCAGCAATAATATTAGCACGAAACATTGGTGACGGAACACATTCGCTCGCCCAATACTTATTGGGGCGACAGATTCGATTCGCCGCCACATACTTATTGCCGACGAACTTTTGATCGTCGCCAAATAATCATTGCGACGAAACATTGGTGACGGAAATCAATTCCGTCGCTAATACGTGATTGCGCGATGCATCATTTCCATCGCCAATACTTATTTGGCAACGGATTGAATCTGTCGCTATAAGTTCCTGACGAACGGAACATTTGGTGACGGAAGAATTCGTCGCCAATACCTTATTGGCGACGGATCGAATCCGTCGCCATACTTTATTTGGCGACGGATTACTATCCGTCTGCCAAATGTTTGTCGTCGTCAAAGGTTATGGGCGACGAAACATTGGCCGACAGATTGAAATCCGTCGCCAATACAAACATTGGCGACGGGAACAACCCCGTCGCCAATGTTCCGTCGCCAATGTTTGTATTGGCGACGGATTTCAAATCCGTCACCAATACCCCGTCGTCAATACTCAGTTTTCTACTAGTGTGATGGTAGAAATTGAAAAGAAGCCGATGCCCCTATCTATTTTCAAGCTTCACAGGTTAAGGAGAAAATGTAATAAATAGAACTAAATAATACCTCTTACGTGTGAATAAAAAGTAATTGATCAGAATACAATTTTCCCCTCATCTTTTAAGACTGGGAACACGCAATTACAACAACAATATCTGAGATTGTCTGGTAGCTAATTACCACACTTGCCTCAAAAGTATCCAGATTTAAACAAGTGAGATCACTATATCCATGAAAAACCAAATTAATGCTATGCACTAGTTAGCTACAACACTTCTTCAGAAGATTTACTTCTCCTTCTTCTTCTTCTTCTTCTTCTTCTTCTTTTCTTTCCCTTTTTTTTCTTTTTGATAACCCAACATGGAATTGAACGAAGACAATGAGAGCTATATTGGAAAACCTCCCAACTGTCCGACTCACCCACGGTGGGTTTCTTCACAATACTTCGATAACCACCACACTTTTGTAAATTTACGTGCAAGTACAACACCCAAAATGAGCTTTTGTTTAATACATAGCTACAGAAATTACTTCATAAATAGATGAAATAGAACACAAGTCAGATTAGGATATTCCTCTTCAAAAACCATAGTACATGATACTCCTCTCTAGATAGCTACAAAACTTTTCTACAATGTTTAGATAGCTGCATCAGTTTTCATAGCTCCATATGTACATGCATTACATTGCACAATGTGAGCTTGTTTTGGTGAATAGCTACAACATTTCAAAAGTACAGCAGATCAAACACAGGCGAGATCAATACATCACAAGACAAAATATGATCCCGATACCTGCTCACTCGCGCCAGACACTGAATATTTACAACAAAATCAGCATCCAGAAGATTAGACTAGACATTGATATGCATCCTCCCCTTCTTGATGCAAATATTAAGGACAATATCTCCTGACGAAGAGCAGAAGTTTTGGGGGACCACAAGGACGGAGCTCCTAGGGTAACCTTCCTCCCACTTCCTAAAATTTGCAGGAGATGCCTTAAACTGGTAAGAACAGCTTCCACCACTTACCATAAGCTCATACGTGAAATCACATTCCGTGGAACTTGAGCGAATGCAGGCTAACGATAAAGAATTTCCTTCAACATTCTTGTCATTGACGAGGAGGAAGAGGGGATCATTTCGTTTATGAAGTACCACAAATGGTTCGTCTTGCTTCAAAGATATAGTTAACTGTTTTCCATACTGCAAATTAATGATAAAGCTTCCATGTTTGGCCCGAAAGTGTGTTGAGACTTGGATGGGGGAATCAGAGAAAGTGCACTTCGGCATGGGGCAGAAGCAAGGGGCATGAATACATGTCTCTTGATGAGAGAGTATCTCATGATAAGGAAGTGTTCTACTGCAGCCATGCTTTGCATAACAACAAGAGGATATGGTTGATGCTATGATCTTCTCGAGAGCTGCAACGTTAGAGAAGTTGATTGGATGAGAGCAGGATGGGCATTTGTTTTCGGGGAGCTTAACACAGCAGGCAGAACACGCTACATGTCCATTTTGGCACTGAGAGAAAAAAACTTAAAGATTGATCATCTTCAAAATCACGGTTTGATTGCTAAAATTAATATTTAAGGATGAAAGTTATCATGAATGAGTTTCACAAAGCATCATGATTCAGTACCATCATTTGCAAAGCTTCAGTGAACCAAAACTTTTCTCAAGCTCAACTGAGACTGGAGATTCTTTCAAGCAATTGTCAAGTAAATGTAAACCCTATATCATCAAAATAATAGGCAAAGTCTTAACTTCTAGAGAAGACTTTTTGAGGGATAACTTCTAGATAAGAATTATTAAGTAGAATCTTAACTTCTATGAAAAATTACAGCGTATGCATTTAGTATTAACAAGAACCCCAGTTTTTACAATCATCCAACACTCAGGTCACAACAACCCTAGTTTTCACTACAACAAAAATAGCTCCAACATCAACAAACTCTAAAGGCTTAATTGCACTAAAATACCCTATAGGTGCTTATATAACCTAAAGTTTTTAAAATTTGCACGTTAATACCCTCAATTATGCAAACATGAGAATTTCACCCTAGAAATTCTCATGCTCATGCAACACTCACATACTAATTTTACAATATTTTAATTCTTGTTATTTGTTAAAAATTACTAATAGACCTATATCAAAATCTTATTTTAAAACAGTGGGGTTGGCAACCCCGATTGTTTAGGAGGGTGTTAAACCCCAATTAGAACCCTTAAACCCGAAATTTTCATGTCCTAAACAGTCGGGGTTACCGTTGGTAACCCCGACTGTTTAGGAACTTCATTAAGCCCACGTGGCAAAAAGTGGGTGGATTAATTTTGATAAAAAAAAAAGTGGGTCGATTTTGAAAAATAAAAAACTTTTTGGGGCTGTTTTGAAAATTTCCTCTTTAAAATAAAATCAGAGTACTTTTAAAACAGACTTACAGTAGTGTTAACAGCAAATCGAACAAAAATTAAGGATTAAAAAAATACAAGAATTAGCATGTGCACGTCATGAGAATATTCGAGAGGAAAATTCTTTGAGGGTATTTAAGTGCAAATTTTAAAATTTTTAGGGGATGTAAGTGCAGTGAAAACAAGTGAGGCCATATAAGTGCAATGAAGGGGAAACTATAGGGTACTTAAGTGCAAGTAAGCCAATTATAAATGAAGCCATAATCATCAAAATCATAAGCAAAATCTCAATTTTTTTGAGAATAATTACAGTGAGTACCAACACTAACCGTAGTTTCACAGTCATCCAAAGGCCATAAGCAAAATCTCAACTTTCAGCAAACTAAGTGGCATGCACGCTAAATATCAACAAAAATCCCAGTTTCGAGACCCTAATAAATTTCCACAGAAAAAATGAAATCAGAGAAGCCAGTAATCGAATTAACCTGACGCAGAGGAGGCCTCAAGGGCTCGAAGCAAATGAAGCAATCAAGAACATCTGTTTTAATCATGACCAAACTAGATAAATTTCTGCTCCCAACGCCACGAGATTCATCGCGCTCTTCTTCTTCTCGATCTACTCCCTCGAGTTTTACTTGAGTGTTTTGGATTTCTGCGGATTTTTGAGATTTTTTCTGACTCTCGTCATTGATGGTTAATACGTTCTTCCTCTTGTTCGTTCCTCTGGTTTCCATTTTGGTCCCTCTGATCTGGTTCCTCCTATTTCCCTTGTTATATATGGGGTTAATTTCGCAACACCCCCTCTGAGATTTAGCATTTCCCAAATAAGCCCTCTTAACTTTGTTTAGATCATATAACTGTTAGATATAGGTGCCCTGCAGACAATAATTGTATATTGTAACATGACCTATATGAATATAACATCCTTATTCAAAATGATAGTATGCTATTTTGATCAGTATTTATCTAATTTTTTTTAAATACAGACAAAATTCTTAGAATAATACTAGACCATCAGAATTTCGATGTTGATCGTAATGAAGAAGAGATCTGATTAGTCGCTAATGTATATTCTAAAATGTTCCTAGTCGATGAAGTGTCGAGAAAGGACATCATCACTTTGGAAAGACTAGTGTATACTCTATTTGTTCTTTTGAAGGACAATGATTTATCTTTTAGATTATTGATGAGAGACATCAAGATACAGTATATAGGTGACTCATTAGTGAATGAGTTAGCTGAACGACTCACCGAGAATATCTAGTTAGTAATATACTTAACTGTCAAATGGAAGTTCTCAAGTGATATAGTACAAAGTAGTCTCTTGACCTGAGGCATGAGTGCAATATCTTATATGTTAGTATAGGTGTACTTAGACTTTTATCTAACCACGGTTCTCATTGAGTTGTGCATAACGGTTCTTATTGGGTGCATCCCGAGACATAAGTAGATATTGAGATGCCCAGATGGAATTCGTCTCTTCCAGTATAGGGGGTTGGTGTCATAAAATTGTTTGATATAACTATAGTCTGAAAATCCTTGGCCGGGGTAAATATGATAAATTGAGTGTCAGTTTGATCTTATAGATTATGTGTTTAATATTAATAAACACTAATCGAGCTATTAGGGTTTGACAGTTTACCATACCCTAGGCTTGATAGTTTAACATGGTTTCACAAAGAGACCGGATTGTACGGTATTATCACTGAGTTTCCTGATAAAATTGGTTAAGCATCTTGCAGATCTTTATCACAAGTTATACCCGGATAGTCTTCATGTGTAGCTATCACTTCTGTTATATTTGTGGATATGATCCACTGTCGAGTTTTAAGTTGGGCCTTAGAGTCGCACCAAGCACATACTTGAATCCTATGAAATACAATTTATAGAGAAATACGTATAATTGATATGCATATATGATTTTCACCATATACACATAAACGATTATATGTATCGGTAAAATTAGAATGCTATGTGCTTAAGAAATAAATTCCAGAATTTTTTTTCCATAAAGTTGACTTTTAGTCAACTGGTTGACTTTTAGTCAATTGGTTGACTTTTTAGTTAAAGATTGAAAAAATACTGAATATCGTATTTTAGGAAATAATATATTATACCATAATTAATGAGTCATGAGATGAGTCATTAAGGTGCTATGGTTTGGGAACATGGTTTTAAGCACATGGTTTTGATTTTTCATGACTCATTGTATGACTCATGAGATGAATCATTGTATTTGATGGCTCATGCCATGACTCATGAGATGAGTCATGACATATCTCTCTATATATATAAATGAACTCTTTTCATTCTTGAATGGTTAATGAAAAATTGGTTTCCATAAGAGAATAAAAGAGAGCTCTACCTCTTACTAAACTCTAGCATTCTTTGAGTAAGAGGAAGTAGTAGGATTTTAATAACCCCGGGGTGGATATCTTGCCTTGTGTCTGTAAAACCTCAAAAATTTGAGATGTGATTAATTGTGGTAAGTGGATATTTATTTTGATAATTATCATTAAATGATATATGAGTAGGATACCAAGTATTTTGAGTGAAAAACAAGTTCTTACATGAGAAAGAAACGAGTTGAAAACATGCACAAAGGCAAAACTGCATAAACTGGAAAAGTACGGTCCGATCGACCGCCGTACACCTCGCGGTCGACCGCTGATCGGGAAAACAATTTTCCCAGTTTGAGTTGGTTTTGGGTATTTTTGAGCCCAGATCCGTTTCCCTGCCATATATACCACATGTTCATGAATTTTTACATCTTTTTCAGAGTTCTAAAAACCCTAGCAGCCACTAAACCCTCTTTTAAACCCTAGTTTGATTTTTGAGAAAGTTCAAGAGCTTTTGGAGCAGGATTTCAGTTTGTTTTGGGCTTGTGGCTTAGGAATCTGCAGTGGAATTGCATGTTTCACGTTTTTCAACAAGTCCCGGGTGAGTTTCATCTCTGCTAACCCTACTCCTAAGTTTTTAAAGGTTTTTAATGAGTTTTAATATGATTTTATTGAGCCTAATCGACTAATTTGAGTATAAAAGCAATTCTTTTATATTATATGAATAAAGATCAGATCTTTCTATGTTTAAAAGCTTAAGAACGATTTTCCAGAGGTGATTTAAGATCTAAAAGTAAATAACAATGTGGTTTAACTGAGTTTTGATGTTTTTATCGACATATCGATGTTTTCGTGCATGTTTAGGGTTTGAATATGATATATCATGCAATTAATCATGTTTCATTGTTTAATAATCTTTAGAGATGTTAATCTAGTGTTTACAATATTCTACACGTGTTTTATGATGAATTAAACAACTTTGAATCATGAAAATCACGCACGAACACAAAAATCACAAACCTGCAGAGCAGGCTGTTGATCGCGGTCCAATCGACCGCCGCTTAAGGTGCGATCGACCGCCATGCAGGCAGAAGCATGTGCATGTTTTGACTCGCGTGTGATGTTTTCGAGGGATTTTCTCGATCTATATGAGATATAATATTAAGTTTATGACCTGTTTAACACCTGAGGTGTTAGTGAACACGAAATATGGACACACACATTTAGATACGTGCACTAATGCTTGAATTATGTTCTTAAATAAATATATATGCATAGGGGAGATGCACAATACATGTTTGAGTTAATTGTTGTTGGTATAATACATAATAATACATACTTATCTGTTAGGGATATTTCGATATGGACGTTTATCCCGTAATAAGACCTCGGCGGCACCACACTAGGAGTATTTTGTCGTTATCCCATAATGAGACCTCGGCGTTACCAATACTCAAAGATGATCGATGTGTTTTCGGATTGGCTGATAAACCTATACTCCGTAGTATGATCATCTGGATGCATCATCCGGAATAGGGGAGATAAAACCTGTTGCCGTAGAACGATTAAGTAAGGACGTTGAATCCACATGTGAATGTGAGAACCTTACAAAAGTATCGTTATGTGATAAATACATATACACACAGTTGTAGTTTGTTCACATATTAGATTACCCAAGTGTGGGGTATATTTTGGATACATGACATACATGAATAGCCTATGGTGATATTTGAGCTAGATGATATTTCCTTATGACTGCGTCAACTACCCGAGGGTAGTTCGAGATGTGACATTGGTTCATTATGGTAGAGGTTTGAAGTATTTTTTCTTCATGTAGTGTTTTCATTCATAGGATTTGAATTGGTATTTAGCGATTCACAATTTGAGACATGGTATATACATGAGGGTTTTCTTGTTTGGATTATTTTGCTCGACGTACTAATTCTCGTGTTGTGGGTTTCTAAATACCAATCTCCATTTAGAGTTATATGAATGATTTTTATAGTTATATGTACTAACAGTATTTTCTTATATACTCCTACCCCTTCTCCCTAGGGGCGGTGGAATTGATCTCGCTAGCACTTTAACGCTCGTTGTTTTTCCCCCTATCAAGCTGCGAGTCCAGCCCACGAATAGTTACAGGTTGATGGGATTGGATCTTAGATTCCATCTAGTTATTTACATTTGTAGTTATTTCAAAGCTCCACATTTAGTTGTTTATTTTCAGACTCTAGATATTATGATTTTATTTTGTAGAAGTCGAGTGCCTTAGAGAGATTTTATTTAACTCTTGTGATGAGACATACTACATTTATTTCAGTTTTAGAGATATCTTATTTATTTATAGTTGGGCCCTGATGATGTTGTTTATCTATACTTCCTCTGTGATTATTCTTTTCTTTGTACTACTTTTTTATTATTTTCTTATTTGTACCTTCACCTGTTTGTTGATTCTACTAGAGAGATAGTAATTGTGATGGTAAAACATGTTGTTGTACGGTGTTGGTGCATGGCAGGTTTGACAATCCGGATTTTACCTTTGACTATAGCTTTGTGTGAACCCTGGGGTGTCACAATTGGTATCAGAGCTCTAGTTCCGACATCCTTAGGATCATTCATGTGTCATATTGTGGAGCTAGGATAAAGTTTTCTAGGAATCATGTATAGAGTCCATTAGGAATTCCTAGTATGAGTGAGAACGTATTATATATATATACACGAAAATTACAAATTTTTTTTATGATGATGACTATTTGCTTTGAAGTATAAAGCATGCAGTGAATGATAATTGATACTATTTTCTTATTGATATATGTTTTATCTTTATGCCTAAGATCCTATTTACTATATTTAACAAGCTCTACCCCTAAACTTATAGATGTCGGGAAGAGAACGTGGTCGTGGAGGTTGCTCAGGGAGCTGAGCAAGCTGATAGAGAGCCCGAATCGCAACAGGCTCCGTCGTACTTAGTGGATCTCATAGCACCTTTTGCAGCACGACTGGCAGCAATTGAGGAGCAATTGGAAAATCAGGCTCACCAGGAGACACCCATTCGGGAGGTGACACAAGAGGAGACACTGATAGATACCCCACCACCACCAGTTCATAATGGAACTACTGAGCAGGAGGTTTGGCTTCGTTTGGTAGAGAGATACCAAAAGTTAAAGGCACCAGAGTTTCATGGCTCGTCATATTCCATTGCTGCACACAAGTGGAAGAAAGATATGAGTAACATTTTGGATATGCTTAATGTGAACACTGTGCAAAAGTAGAGGTTAGTAGGTTTCAGCCTCAAGGGCGATGCAGGAGGATGGTATCGACTCCGATTTACTCCAGAGCAGAGGATGATGGTTTCATGAGAGACCTTTGTTTATTTCTTCGACGAGCAGTATGTGTCGGCTGTAGCTAAAGCCGGGAAGGAGTTAGAGCTAGCCCGATTGGAGCAGGGGGATGTAGGCATCTAAAAATGCTTATAGGTGTCCGAATACAACTCGAGACGAAGAGAAGACGATGAACGTCATTATCTAAGTCAGAGAGAATTATCCGAGTAAAAGAAGCTAACAAGCGCATGAAGCGTATGAGTCAACTAAACGATAAGATATGCAAAACGACAAAAAATACAAGTCTAGAAGGCCAAAAAGTGGCTAAGTCCCCGAGGTGTCCCACGCCCCCGCGGGACACCATTTGGTGTCTCGCTCCCCTGCTGGACACCGTGGCCTACCGCGCCCAAAACCACCAAAAGTCGTTTTAATACATTTTCGCAGGATTTCTTTGTGTCTAAGCTTCCCAACTGACTTGATATCATATCTAAGAGTGGTTAGGCCGTTGTCAACTGAAGATATGATTAAATCATTCATTCTTATCCAAAGACCTTGCATCCGAAGCCCTATAAATACAAGCCTAGGGCTTTCTTTCATAAGGGGGGAATTTTAATCAAAGAGGGCAAGGTGCTGCTAGTTTTGTGAGTGCATTCCATGAAATTTCAGAGAGGGCTAACAGATCTTGGTGAATCCCAGCATAAAGAAGAAGCAATTCAAAGGATCTGAAGCCCCGCCCACCTATTCCTTGAGATCAGGCTTGGACTTGATCTCGAGAAGAGTCGTAATCTCGCTTGGTCGAGATTATCACCTCTGTTCTTGTTTTCTTTGTGAAGCAATGAACATTTATCCTTCTATCAACTGGATCCGATCCGTAGGCGGTCCATGGATAAAACCCAGCACAGTCAAAGATCCCACACAAACAGAGACTAATAAATAGTTTCTGTGTGTTGTTTGATAAAGTTGTAATCATTTATTTTTCATTGTGTAAAAAGATCTTATAAAAAGATCAACTTTTCAATTTTTTTTGAATTTGTAATTGATAAACGATTGTAACAGGTTTAATGATAATGAAAAAGGTAACTTTTGACCCAAACACACTGGCGACCACAGTGGGAGCCAACAGTCTCGCTTCCGAGGCTGTCGTGTCGTAACCATAGATCGAGATCCTGGTTGAAGAAGACGTCGAATACGATTTCGACCAGGCCAAGTTTGAGGAATACCTCTCCTCATCCTCTTCAAGATCTTCCTCGTCTCGTAAGTGTAGGAAGATATCGGCATCAAAGAAGGCTCGGGGTGACTCTTGTACAATTGTTACTACGGCATCCCCTCGCAACGCCCCTCCGGCATCTAATGAAGCCGAGATTTCAGATCACAACTCAGTCCAGCAGTTGTTTAACGAAGGCGCGCCAAATCTGACAAAGAGGGCTCATCGGAGGCAACGCCAACGCCTCGCACGTCAGCTTGCCAAGGCTTGGAGCCAGTTGATGGGATCTGTTATCACGCGGATCTGAAGTTCAAGGATCACCATGCATCTCAACAGCAAGAAAATGGCCCCTCCTCCAAACCATCAGCCATATTCAACTCTCGAGGAGCACATCCAAAAGCATCACGCACATACCGCACGCACACGTGCCTTAGCACGAAAAGCATAAGACACAAAGGAGGACAAGGCGGCCAAGAAACCACCAAAATCACGCCAAGAATGGAGGCCAAAATCCAAAACAGCGATTCAGACAAGTGTCGGGACACCCGAAAATCGCGAGCCAGCCAACCACTCGACCAAAGCCGAGCCACCTCAAGCTAGCCCGCGCCATGACCGAGCCAGCTCAGCCTGGCCGGCACTCGCCTCGCCTTCCGTGGCCATTTCTGAGTTTCTGACAGCCCCCGTTCTAGTTCCGACTGTTCCCGTACCTTCGGTGAAGTCCCACAGTAGTGTTGACCTGTCAAAATTCAAGATTGTGATGATGGATCACCTTGGTCCTTCATATGAAGATCGAGGCAAAGCTCCGATGAACAAAACCTGAGTAGCTCTGCAGACTGGGAGTCGTACACGTCCTCCCATCAAACCATTTACTGCTCAAAGGTGTTCTACCACCTCCAAACAAACCGGGACACCTCATTGTACAGATTGGTGTGCCGTACATAAGGGAATTCCTGTCACCTCTAGACTGTGAGTGCGTGCAGAAGACTAGGAGCCCGTTAAGGATGCACTCTCATGAGGGTGTGGTCCCAAATGCGAGACTCCTGCAAACGCCAACAAGGCATTACCCATTCAAAAGAAAATGTGTCTATCAAATGACAATGTTATACCTAGGGACTCAAACCAACAGCCGATAGGCTGCTCCGACCATAACGTCGATGAGTTGTACTATCGGGCTGGGGGTACGAAGAAATCTCGAAAGAGAAGTATCCTAGAATCAGACTCTCACTGTCCTTATGAGAGGTTAATCATAACAGTATTATCAGAGTGTAACTACCCTAAGTCTGCTCTACGGAGGGTCTCTATATATTCAAAAGGCTTTCCACTAAAGCGTCAAAACCCAAACCAAGACGCTTCTACAAGAAGAAATTTGTCGCTCAAGATGATGAACTCCCAGAAGTCATCATCAACGTGACCGATAAAGGGAAATCACCAAGGCGTTATAGCCCTGACTCTTTCTCGGAGCATCTCAGTGCATCACTTAGTTATGGTCAGGAACTAGACGACCTAGACCGGATAGAGAACACTCCTCGAAGGACGAAATGTCAGACGCCAACTCTGTGATCGCTTCTGACAATATGATGTCCAGCACAGGACAATCTCGTGAGACGTTCATGATCAATGATGAACAAATGGCCAAGATCCTCGAAGACGCTCTGGCCAAGCAGAAAGAGAATTTCAAATTTGAAATGGAAATGATTGTGCAACGAATAACAAAATTGCATGATCAACAGATTCAAGCCTTATCGAATCAGCGCTGTGAATCCAGTCATCGCCATACTACTAATCAGGTAGATAGCGACTCAGAGGTAGAGGAAACTATCAATGCCGATACTCCTCCCAATGACAAAGATGCTGGGGGTGGCCCCAACAATAATACCAACCCTGGGGGTTGCCCCATCACTAATGACGACGTTGGGGTGGTCCCATCGTTCCTCCTCAAAATCGCCTGAAGAAAGATACAAGCAACGACGAGATGATGAAAGAGTTGGAGAATAAGTTCAATGCCTTAATGTCCACTCAAGAAGTGAGGAAAACAGGTATTACATGTCCCTATCCAAGAGAGTGGGATTCGATTCCGTATCCGGTGAAGTTCAATCTAATTAACTTTACGTCGTTCGATGAAAATGGCTCACCCACTCAACACCTAATTTACTTCAACTCCCACCTGAGTGTGATCTCCGGTAATGAACCTTTGATGGTCCGGTCATTTGTTAGCACCCTTCGCAGAGATGCCTTCGATTGATACCGCCGTCTCAAGCCAGGAAGTATCAATAGCTGGGACGACATGGAAATCTCGTTCCTCAATAACTTCTTTGATGATGACACAGAAGTGTCGATCGAAGCCCTTTTGGACAAGAAGCAAAAGGACGGGGAGTCAGTTGATAGCTTTGTTAAACACTTCTGCAACAAAACAATGAATTCTAGGGATCCTATCATAGAGGAATTTATCTTGCAGACATGTCACAACAATCTCTCCATTGATGTGCTGGAAGCCCTGGGGGTCGTTCCATCCACAACATGAAAAGAATTAAAATTACGTAGGGAACAGACCGAACGCTATCTCAAAAGGAAAAAGCTTGAACGAGGCCAACCAATGACTAAACCCCAGAATTTGAATTTTGCTTCTCGTGGTAAGGGAAAGGTACCTGTAGCAGTTGTTGACGCTAATCAGACGTCATAACAGCAACCTCAGAAGCAGCGAAGGACTCCGGATCTGAGACTCCAAAAAGAGTACTCCTTCAAGGATGAAGAGGTTTCAGCTATCTTCATATATCTCCTTGAAAACAACAAAATCATGCTACCACCTATTACAAATCAGGATGAAGCTAACAACTCCAGTGAGAGTTTTATTATGCGTACCACAGGAGGATTCTTCATCCCACCATGGCTTGCTTCACTCTCAAGAACAACATTCAAGCTTTGGTTGACGCCGGCATCATAATGCCGAAATGAGCTAAATGAGAATAGTTCACTCCGATAAGTATAAGAGTATAAATTGCTTCTCTCTATCCTTCAACACGTGCATGAGGTTAAACTGCTCCCTACATACTCCAATAGGTATACGAGTCTAAATTGTTTCCTACCTTTGACAGGAAGTTCCTGGAGAATTTTATACATAATATTCTTAAGGATAACCCGATCATACAACTGAGTATAATGTTAGACCCAGATTCGCAAAGAAAGTTAGGGGTGGATAATTCATGTAATGAAAAATTTTCGGAAGAATGCTATATGGTGTATTCTTAGGGATAACCCGATTACTATAAAAAAGTGATGAATAAGAAACTCCCACTTGGACTCTAAATGCTTCCAAGAGTGAAACACATTTAATTGTCAGGATCAATTTCACCAACTTCCAAGAACACTTTTGCTGAGACGAGATTTGATCACTTCGTTAGATCAATCTTCTCTCACAAAAAAAACTCTCACTGGTGTTTAATGATTCACAATATTCCACCATAAAAATCCCTCATTGATCAAAATAATTGACGGTGGGGCACTAAATTTCTTTCTGGTTTAATCCACTCAAACTCCCGTTGTGTCTGTGCACTCAACACTCCTATTGTTAGAGTCCAGGTACAATGTTTGGAATTTTAGTCTGCTAGTCTTTGACAATTGTCAAACCCCTTCGTGTTAAGTCCTTATCACTTGACACAAAGAACCCCTACTGAGTGATTGGTACAAGTCAACACTCCCACTGTGATTTGTACTCCCACTCTCATTGTTTATCTCGGTCAAATCTTCATATAGTTAGGGCTACAACCAAAGTATCCTCTCGATTCCTTTCATGAACGAGGGGTCCACTTTCAAATCAAGCGATCAAACCTTCCTATAGTCAGGGTCGTCTCAAACTCCCACTTGGTCAAACCTTCCTATATTTAGGGCCAAAACTGGAGTTCCCTCTCGGTAAACGAGAAATCCACTTCATATTAGGTGATCAAACCTTCCGACAGTTAGGGTTATCTGAATCTTTGTTGATTCTTGAAGTGGAGATCCTACTTTGAGTTTCTTTTGCGATTGGAGATAGAATATAAAATTCTTTTTCTCCAGTACCGGGTTCATCTTTGCCCCAAGAGAAGAAACAATCTTTTAACATCTAAAATCCGTGCCTTACACGTGCGGAGAATTTTATCATGAATCCTAAGTAGGGATAAGTCAGCGCCTGATACGGGTGTATCTTCTCTTCAGGAGCTTAGCGATCCTCATGGGAGCTTGAGGATAGGAGATTCTCATATCTTGGGAATAGGAGCATGAATGGAGCTAAAGAAGACGGTGAAAGAAGTCAACAGGAGCAAAACGCAAAAGAACAGGATAAACTGGCAGATCTCTGGCCGGTCGACCGCAGCACACATGCCGGTCGACCGAAAAACCTGCACGATGCAGGGTTTGAGAAAACTCTCTGGCCGGTCGACCAGACCAAGCCTATCGGTCGACCGGATCGCGATTTCTGGGTTTCCTGTTTCGTTTTGGATTCTGTTTTGACAGGGATTCCTGATTCTTTTGGGTTTGTTTATTTACAAGATTGCCATCCACATTTGCACATCTATAAATAGGATTGTTTTAGGGTTCTAAACAATCAGATCTCAGAGAGAAGTGATCAAGAGAAATTCTAATAATTGTATTAGGGTTTAGAGAGAGAGTTGAGAGGTTGTTCTCGATTCTAGTGAGATTGTGAGGGAGAGATTGTAATCTTTTGTTCTTCATAATCTAGAGAAGGTATTTTCCTTCGCCTTATACTGAATTGTTCTTGTGTTTGGTCATCCTCTTCTCAACCCACCTTTTGGTAATTCCACGACCAAAGGGTGCTCGTACGGCGACTCGTATCAAGTTGGTATCAGAGCACTAGATCCGGTGAAGGGGCATCCTGTGTATGGTCCTTACTCGTTCCTCATACAAGAAGCTTGACGAGATCCTTATTTCATTGGAAGGAGTCCAGGATTTAAAGAAGGAGAAGATGGCTGAAGGAGATAATTCAGCGAGGATTGATGCATTAGATAAGCAGATCGAGACGATAGGGTCGACGCTCACAAAACTCGTCGGTCTCATCCAAGGAGGGAACAAAAAGGGGGAATCTTCTTCTAGGTCTAAGAAGAAACCTATATAGTCCGGTGGAGAGAGCGAGCTTTCAGGCTCCGACGAGGAGGACGAGACCGTCAAGGCTGCACCGCATCAAGGGAGTAAGAATTCTTACCAGAATCTGAAGATTGATTTCAGAGTGGAGATTCCTATTTATGATGGGAGTGTTGACGTCGAGAGGCTTGATGACTGGATCGAGCGGATGGAGACGTATTTTACTCTTTATGGCTATTCGTCAAAAGAGAAGATTGTGTTCGCGACTTTGAAGCTTTCAGGACATGCGTTGACGTGGTGGAAATCCTATTGCAAGCAGGAGAAGAAGGCGGTGTCGTGGAACAAGTTTAAGGAGCTACTTAGGAAACAGTTCTATCCGGTGGGATTCCTTGAGGAGCGTTGGTACAAGTGGTATGGCTTGCGCCAAAGGGTCAATCAAACCGTTTAAGAATACACTACGGAATTCCAGCAGCAGGCGATGGTCCTTAACATTGCGACAGAGGAATATTTCGTGTTTATGAAGTATATGACGGGATTGAGCGATTACATCCGAAAGGAGATGAGGTTATTCACGGTCGAGACTATTGCAGATGCGAGCGTGAAGGCCATTGCCATTGAGGGCAAGCAAAAGAAGAGCAACGAAGCAAAGGGGGATGCAAAGCAAGTTGGAGGCGAGTCTAGTGGTTCTCAGTTTAAGGAGGAGAAGAAGAAGGGTGATCCAGGGAAAACAGGGCTGATTTGTAGTCACTGCGAGAAGACAGGACACGAAGCTGATCGGTGCTGGGAGAAGTATCCTCATCTCAAACCAAGAGGGTTGAAGAAGAAGGAGGAGAAAAAGGCATACATGATAGCTCAAGGTCCGAAAGAAGTCCCGAGGATGACAGAGCCTAATAGCAGTCTCAATCTTATGACGGGGAAACAGGCCACAAAAGAGGACGACGACCCGAGAGAGCAGCTCTTTGTTCTTAAGTTGCAAGTGAAGACCAGTTTGGTTGATGCCATAGTTGATCCGGGCAGCGAGAAGAATTTGATATCCGAAGCCTTGGTTCAGAAGCTGGGTCTAAATACGGTAAAGCATCCGAAGCCCTATCCATTGGGGTGGATTCAGAAGGAGGAGAAGCTATGTGTAGTTGATCAATGCACTGTAAGATTTGCGCTCCATGAGTCGTATATTGACGAGGTCACATGCGACGTAGTTCCATTGGATGTTTGTCAGATTATACTGGGCAATCCGTACTTATGGGATAGATATGCGATCTACGAGAGGCGGGCTCAGAAGTATACATTCACCAAGGGTGGTGAAAAGTTCATATTTCGTTCGGCATCTCTTCCGAGGGAGACAAGCTTGGGAACGGTGACGCGAGCGAAGAGGTTAGTGAATGCAAGCAAGAAGTTTGTCTCGCTGTGCATTAGACTTCCAGAAAAACCATCGATTAAGGATTGCAACTTGGAGCGAGAAGTGCCTACGACGAGACGCTGGATGAATGAGTTATTTCCAATCGGACGTCGAGATCAGATTCCTAGCAAGGCCAGGTGGTTCAGAAAAGGAGGAGGGGCTCGCGAGTTCCCTCAGCTGATACGGGTGTATCTTCTCTTCAGGAGCTTAGCGATCCTCATGGGAGCTTGAGGATAGGAGATTCTCATATCTTGGGAATAGGAGCATGGATGGAGCCAAAGAAGACGGTGAAAGAAGTCAATAAGAACGAAACGCAAAAGAACAGGGTAAACTGGCAGATCTCTGGCCGGTCGACCGCAGCACACATGTCGGTCGACCGAAAAACCTGCACGATGCAGGGTTTGAGAAAACTCTCTGGCCGGTCGACCGGACCAAGCCTGGCGGTCGATCAGATCGCGATTTCTGGGTTTCCTGTTTCGTTTTGGATTCTGTTTTGACAGGGATTCCTGATTCTTTTGGGCTTATTTATTTACAAGATTGCCATCCACGTTTGCACATCTATAAATAGGATTGTTTTAGGGTTCTAAACAATCAGATCTCAGAGAGAAGTGATCAAGAGAAATTCTAATAATTGTATTAGGGTTTAGAGAGAGAGTTGAAAGGTTGTTCTCGATTCTAGGGAGATTGTGAGGGAGAGATTGTAATCTTTTGTTCTTCATAATCTAGAGAAGGTATTTTCCTTCGCCTTATACTGAATTGTTCTTGTGTTTTGGTCATCCTCTTCTCAACCCACCTTTTGGTAATTCCGCGACCAAAGGGTGCTCGCACGGCGACTCGTATCAGCGCCTAACACGTATTGTCGGTTTAGTCTTTTGCCGAGTGAAAAAGATACCAGAATCCAAGTCTGGGGAATTTTATCCTGAAGCCTAAGTAGGGATAAGTCAGTGTTTAACACGCGTTGCCGGTTTAGTCTTTCGCCGAGAGAAAAAGACATCAAAATCCAAGTCTGGGGAATTTTATCCCGAAGCCTAAGTAGGGATAAATCAACGCTTAACACGCGTTACCGATTAGTTCTTGACCGTAACAAGAATGAAAGCTCACATATTCGACATTGTGGCAGGTTGTTATTCACAACACCATAATGCATGCCTTACACGCACGAGAAATTTTATCACGAATCCTAAGTAGAGATAAGTCAGCGCCTAACATGCGTTGCCGGTTTAGTCTTTTACCGAGTGAAAAAGACACCAGAATCCAAGTCTGGGGAATTTTATCCCGAAGCCTAAGTAGGGATAAGTCAGTGTCTAACACGCGTTGCTGGTTAATTCTTGACCGTAAAAAGAACGAAAGCCCACATATTCGATGTTGTAACAGGTTATTATTCATAACACCATAATCCGTGACTTATACACACGGTGAATTTTACCCCGATTCCTAAGTAGGGATAAGTCAACGCTTAACACGCGTTGCCGGTTTAGTCTTTCACTGAGTGAAAAAGACACCAGAATCCAAGTCCGGGGACTTTTATCCCTAATCCTGAGAAGGGATAACTCAGCACCTAACACATGTTGCCGGATAGTCTAGTCTTATAAGAAAGACGAAGTCTACGTATTCAATATCATAGAACTAAAATGGTTAACTCTTTTAGCACAACGTTACATGCAAAACGGATTTAAACAATCTGTATGCTAGCCCGACTCAAACAGTAGTCGGTAAAGGCTCATCAAACCCGTTAACGGCTGAGGGTTTACCAAAAATCCTATAAATGCAAGAGTCATTGATGCACCAGCTTTATTAGTTGGTCTCGTGACTCGATCATCCAATAACTTCAGGATAAGGTCCATACCTACAGATGAATCAGCTTTAATAGTTAGTCCTGCATCCTCGACACTTGGGACTGCAACGCTCTAATGTCTTAAGAGCTTAAACTGTATAAACTCTAGCAAATGTACGAGTATAAGCTGTGTTATCGCTGGTCAACGCGTTATAATAAAGGTCGATGTTGGTCAATGCATCGATAATTTTGCCAAAATAAGGCTAAGAAAAAAATTCCAGGTCAAAGGATGATTCCTAGGAGTTCAATCACATTCAAATACAAACTCCCAACAAAGATGATCAGTTCAAAGTCAACTTATTTACACGAGCTAAGTTCAGAAACTTATACACCAACTTCAGTTCAAGACTTCGATAACGGTCAGACGATAAACGCAGCGTCGGAAGAACTTTATCTATTCGACAAAATACTGAATAGACTGAAGGCTGAAGAAGTCAAGAATTGAAGCAATTCACAGGTCATTCTACGCAATCTCCTCGACAAAATACTGAAGAGGTTGAAAAAGGGCCTATTTTATCCAAAGCATTCCAGACCCCTCTTTAAAAGAATGAATCTGAAATACTTTGGAGGGTGTATCTGTAGGCGTTTAAAAATACCTATAGATGTCTAAATACAGCTCGAACGAAGAGAAGATAATGAAAGTCATTGTCTAAGTCAAAGAGGATTATCCGAGTCAAAGAGGATCATCCAAAGCCGTAAAGAAGCTAATAAGCATACGAAGCGAATCAGCGAAGCGTACGAGTCAACCAAATGACAAGACACACAAATGGCGAAAATACAAGTCCAAAAGGCTAAAAAGTGGCTAAGTCCTGAGGTGACCCGCGCCCACGCGGGACACCATTTGGTGTCCCGCGCCCCCGTGGGACACCATTTGGTGTCCCGCGCCCCTGTGGGACACTGTAGCCTGCCGCGCGCCCGAAACCACCAAAAGCTGTTTTAACGCATTTTCTCAGGATTTCTTCGTATCTAAGCTTCCTAACTGACTTGATATCATATCTAAAAGTGGTTAGGCTATTGTCAACTGATGATATAGCCAAATCATTCATTCTTATCCAAATACCCTACATCCGAAGCTCTATAAATATGAGCCTAGGGCTTTCTTTCACAATGGGGAATTTTAATCAAAGAGCACGAGGTGCTGCTAGTTTTGTGAGTGCATTCCATGAAATTTTAGAGAGGGATAACAGATCTTGGCGAATCCCGAAATAAAGGGAGTCGAAGGATCTGAAGCCTTGTCCACCCATTCCTTGAGATCAGGCTTGGACTTGATCTCGAGAAGAGTCGTAATCTCGCTTGGTCAAGATTATCACCTCTGTTCTGTTTCCTTTTTGAAGCAAGAAACATTTCGCCTTCTATCAACCGGATCCAATCCGTAGGCAGTCCATGGATAAACCCCGACACAGGCAAAGATCTCACGAAAATAGAGGCTAATAAATAGTTTTTGTGTGTTGTTTGATAAAGTTATAATCTTTTATTTTTCATTATGTGAGAAGATCTTATAAAGATCAACTTTTCTATTTTTTTGAATTTGTAATCGATAAATGATTGTAACAAGTTTAATGACAGTGAAAAGGATAACTTTTGACCCAAACAGGGGATATATCCGCTACGGATTTTGAGAGTAAGTTTATGACATTACTTAGATTCACGGGCATATGGCACACTGAGGAGCGATAGGCTCATATATTCTTGATGGGGCTTCGCCCAGGTCAGCATCGATAACTGGTATCCTAGAGGTTTCGGTTAGTGCGGGAGGTGGCGGATGCCACCATATCTCGGGAGACGGAGATATCTATGTTTTTGAAGGGTAAGAACCCTAAGTCAGGATAGCTTGGGGATAAAGGTAAAGGTAAGAGATCGTTTGTAGGACCAAGAGGACTCCAGCAGTAGGGTAAGGGTCCACATCAGCAGGGTCCCCATAAGAAGGGACATCAGTAGGATCAGAGGGCGCAGCAGCAGTGCAAATTTTAAGGGACTTGTTTCAACTGTAATAAGTTCGAATATAGAGCAGTAGAGTGCTGCAACTACCCACAGCAGGCTAGCAGGGCAAGAATCAGCAGCAATAGTAGAACTGTGCTCAGGGCCGAGGGCAGGGCCAACAGTTAAGGTTTGAGACAGCGCCAGTAGTCCCGAGGATTGAGGGACAAGTGCGAGCCATACAGGAGGTCCAGCAAGGACAGATAGTCCCATACATTCTAGGCGATTCAACGCAGTAGCCTTCGGCAACCGGTAGAGTCTATGCAATTGTTCCTCGTGATCATGGCGCGAGCGGGGCAGTGGTGGAAGGTACGCTCCTTGTGAACTTCTTTCCATCACATATTCTTTTTTATTCTGGTACTTCGCATTCGTTCATCTCCTATGATTTTATGATTAGACTTCAGCTTGTAACGCAGCCTTTAGATATTCCATTATCTGTATCTATTCATCTGTGAGAGATGTCTCTTTTAGAGAGTGTTTGTAGGAAATATGTCGTCAGTTTAGACAATTTTGAGTTCGTGATTGATTTGATCAGGTTGCGTATGTCTGAGTTCGATGTTATCCTTAGCATGGATTGGTTATCTTCCTACCATGTGAGTATCGACTGTTTTGTGAAGACAGTCAGCTTGCGAGCTTTTGATGGATCTGAGTTGGTGGTAGCGACCTCGCGGGGCAACCAGTTTGCAGAGTCATTTCTGGCATACGTTGAGGAGGTGATGTTGCAGTATCAGGGTGCAGATTTGAGCAAGACGCAAGTGGTCTCAGAGTATCAGGATGTCTTTCAGGACATACCATGTTTACCTCCAGTGAGAGAGGTTGAGTTTTGCATAGAGTTGCAACCAAGCACCACACCGATTTCTCGAGCACCTTATCGTATGGCATCTGCTGAGATGAGGGAGCTCCATATCTAGTTAGATAAGTTATTGTCTCAGGGTTTTTTTCGCCAGAGTCATTCTCCATGGGGAGCGCCGGTCCTTTTCGTGAAGAAGAAGGATGGTAGCATGCGATTGTGCATAGATTATCATGAGTTGAACAAAGTCACCATTCGGAATAGGTATCCATTACCGAGGATTGATGACTTATTCGACCAGTTATAGGGAGCGTAGTGTTTCTCGAAGATAGATCTTTATTCAGGTTATCATCAGTTGCGGGTCTAGAAGATGGATATTCCCAAGACCACCTTTCTGACTCGATATGGGTATTTTGAGGTTCTTGTCATGTCATTTGGGCTGACCAATGCACCTACGGTATTCATAGATTTGATGAATCAGGTTTCAATCCATACTTGGACCAGTTTGTGATTGTGTTCATCGACGACATTCTTATTTACTCGAGATCGGAGAGGCAGAGCATGAGCACCACCTACGGTTAGCATTGCAGACTTTACAGGAGCACCAGTTGTACACTAAATTTATCAAGTGCGAATTCTGGTTATCTGAGGTCAGATTTTTGGGCCATGTTATCAGCCGGGAAGGCATTGTAGTAGATCCGGCTAAGGTGGAGGCCGTTCTTGATTAGGAGTCGGCGAAGACCGTTACCAAGATTCGTAGATTCTTAGGTCTAGTGGGCTATTACAGGAAATTCATTTAGGACTTCTCAAAGATTGCAACTCCACTTACACATCTTACTAAGAAGGGTGTACAGTTTGTTTGGGGCACGGAGTGCCAGGAGGCCTTTGAGACATTGAAGGCTAAATTTACATTAGCGCCGGTGTTGATTATTCTGAGCAGTTATAAGACTTTTGTTGTCTACATGGATGCGTCATTATCGGGTCTTAGAGGTTTTTTTATGCAGACCCAGAGAGTTGTGGACTATATTTTGAGGCAGTTGAGGACTCATAAGCAGAATTATCCTATGCACGATTTGGAGTTAGCGATAGTAGTCTTCGCACTAAAGATTTGGAGGCATTATTTGTATGGAGTGCAGTTCGAGCTGTTTACAGATCACCGGAGTTTAAAGTTTCTTTTCTCCTAGAAGGAACTCAACCAGAGGCAGCGGTGATGGGTCAAGTTTATTAAGGATTATGAGTTTGCTATACAATATCATCCAGGGAAGGCGAATGTAGTAGCTGACACATTGAGTAGGAAGCGTCGTCGCGGGCTTGCAGCTTTAAGGTGTTCATTGTAACGAGACCTTTATACCCTCAGCCACTATAACTTTAGGCCGGAGGTTGGCAGGAGCAGCGTTTTCTTAGGAGCTTTATCAGTACAGCCATCTTGGAGTGATAGAGTGGTTGGAGTTCAGCTAGAGGATTCGTGGATTCAAACCCGAAAGGGGGAGATTTCCAAAGAGCCTAACGATGATTGGACTATTAGAGCAGATGGAGGCCTTCGAATGAAGGGTTGGATTGACATGCCGAAAAATTCATAGCTAAAGAAGGATTTATTTGATGAGGCACATCGTACCAGGTATACAGTGCATCTAGGCACAACAAAAATGTACAAGGATCTGAAGAGGCATTTTTGGTGGAGTGGCATGCGTAGAGAGATCACAGAATATGTGGCGAAGTGTTTTACCTACTAGCAAGTTAAGGTAGAACATCAGAGGAAGTGGGCAGATATTTCTATGGATTTCATCATAGGGTTACTAAGATCAAAGAAAGAAAATGATTCTATTTGGGTGATAGTAGACTGGTTGACGAAGTCGGTGCACTTCTTACATGTGAAGACGACTCATATAGCAGAAATGTATGTGAGGATTTTTATCCAAGAGATAGTTTGATTGAATGGAGTCCCGGAGATGATTGTATCAGATCGAGGCTCAGTCTTCACATCCTATTTCTGGAGAAGTTTTCAGAATGCATTTGGCAACCAGTTGTCATTCAGTAGCATCTTCCACCCTCAGACAGATGTTCAGACAGAGAGAGTGAATCAGGTGTTAGAGGATATGCTGCGAGCATGCATTATAGATTTCTAGGATAGCTGGAAGGATCACATCCCATTGATTGAATTTGCTTATAATAATAGTTATCAAGCTACCATTAGTATGGCACTATATGATGCATTATACGGGAGGCCTTGCAGATCACCTATTTGTTGGGCAGAGCCGGAGGATAGCCTATTGCTTGGGTCGGAGCTTATGAGACAGACCACAGAGAAGGTGGCATTGATTAAAGAGCATATTCTTGCCGCTTAGAGTCGGAAAAGAGCTATGCGGATCAGAGGCAACAACCTCTAGAGTTTCAGGTTGGAGACTTTATCATGTTGAAAGTATCACCGATAAAGGGTGTTCAGCAATTCAGTAGACGGGGAATGCTTGCCCCGAGATATGTTGGTCCATTTAAGATTATTGAGTGTATTAGAGCTGTTTCTTATAGACTAGATCTTCTAACATCGATGTCGAGTGTACACGATGTCTTTCATGCTTTGATGCTCAAGAAGCATTTGTGCGACGAGGAGCAACAAAGGGTGATTGATGCACCAGAGATTGAGATCCAGGATGATTTGACTACCGTAGAGATTCTAGTTTGTATTCTTGCTAGAGAGGCTAAAAACTTAGAAACAAAGTTATTCCATTAGTGAAAGTTCAGTGGAACCAGCAAGGAGCCGAGGAAGCTTCTTGGGAGCGCGGGGAGGACGTACGTCACGACTACCCACACCTGTTTGAGCAGGTAAGATGTTGATACTTGAGTATGCTTTTATGCATTTATGTTTATGAATATTTGTTCAGCCACATTTATATTTAATGCTAGAATGAGTACTAACACTTAGCTCCTAATCATTCGGAACATAAGATATATATATATAGGGGTTCCTTGTTTGGATTTTTTGCTTGACGTACCGGTTCCATCTAATTGGGGGTTAAGTGGGAGTATACATATTTTAGATTGTTAAGTTTGAATATTTGCTTATGTTTCATATCTGGGGATTAATGGTACGAGAGGGCTTCCTTTTTGGGATTATCCCCTCCTAGTGCTTTTCTCATATTATTAATCTTTAAGATACGACTACAGAATTTTGAGGATTAATTTTTTTAGGGGGGGGTGAATGTAAAACCCCAAAATTTTGAGATGTGATTAATTGTGATAAGTGAATATTTATTTTGATAAATATCATTAAATGGTATATGAGTATGATACCAAGTATTTTGAGTGTAAACTAGTTCTTACATGAGAAAAAAATGAGTCAAAAATATGCACAAAGGCAAAACTGTACAAACTGGAAAATGCGGTCCGGTCAACCGCCGCACACCTCACGGTCGACCGCTGATCAGGAAAACAATTTTCTCAGTTTGAGTTGGTTTTAGGTATTTTTGAGCCTAGATCCGCTTCCCTGCCATATATATCACATGTTCATGAATTTTTACGTCTTTTTCAGAGTTCTAAAAACCCTAGCAACCACCAAAGCCTCTCCTAAACCCTAGTTTGATTTTTGAGAAAGTTCAAGAGCTTTTGGAGCGGGATTTCGGTTTGTTTTGGGCTTGTGGCTTAGGGATCTACCTTGGAATTGCATCTTTCATGTTTTTCAATAAGTGTTAGGTGAGTTTCATCTGTGCTAACCCTACACCCAAGTTTTTAAAGGTTTTTAATGAGTTTTAATGTGATTTTATTAAGCCTAATTGACTAATTTGAGTATAAAATCAATTATTTTATATTATATGAATAAAGATCAGATCTTTCTTCATTTAAAAGCTTAAGAATGATTTTCCAGAGGTGATTTAAGATCTAAAAGTAAATAACAATGTGGTTTAACTGAGTTTTGATGTTTTTATCGACATATCGATGTTTTCGTGCATGTTTAGGGTTTGAATATGATATATCATGCAATTAATCATTTCATTGCTTAATAATCTTTAGAGATGTTAATATAGTATTTATAATATTCTACATAAGTTTTATGACGAATTAAAAAGTTTGAATCATGAAAAACACTCACGAACACAAAAATCACAAACCTACAAAGCAGGCTGTTGATCGCGGTCCGGTCGACCACCGCTTAAGGTGCGGTCGACCACCAGCCAGGCAGAAGCTTGTGCATGTTTCGACTCACATGTGATGTTTTTGAGGGATTTTATCGATCTATATGAGATGTAATATTAAGTTTATGACCTATTCAACACCTGAGGTGTTGGTGAACATGAAATATGGACACGGACATTGAGATACGTGCACTAATGCTTGAATTATGTTCTTAAATAAATATATGTGCATAGGGGAGATGCACAATACATGTTTGAGTTAATTGTTGTTGGTATAATACATAATAATACATACTTATCTATTGGGGATGTTTCGGTGTGGACGTTTATCCCTTAATGAGACCTCGACGGTACCACACTAGGAGTATTTGGTCATTATCCCGTAATGAGACCTCGGCGTACCAATACTTGAAGATGATCGATGTGTTTTCGGATTGGGCTGATAAACCTGTACCCCATGGTACGATCATCTAGATGCATCATCCGGAATAGGGGAGATAAAACCTATTGCCGTATAACGATTGAGTATGGACGTTGAATCCACATGTGAATGTGAGAACCTTACAAAAGTATCGTTATGTGATAAAGACATATACACACAGTTGTAGTTTGTTCCCATGTTAGATTACCGAATTGTGGGGTATATTTTGGATACATAACATACATGATATGGCCTATGGTGATATTTGAGCTGGATGATATTTCCTTATGACAGCGCCAACTACCCGAGGGTAGTTCGAGATGTGACATTGGTTCATTATGGTAGAGGTTTGGAGTATTTTTTTTCTTCATGTACTGTTTTCATTCATAGGATTGGAATTGGTATTTAACAATTCACAATTCAAGACATGGTATATACATGAGGGTTTTCTTATTTGGATTACTTCGCTCGACATACTAATTCTCGTGTTGTGGGTTTCTAAATACCAATCTCCATTTAGAATTATATGATTGGTTTTTATAGTTATATGTACTAACAGTATTTTCTTATATACTCCTACCCCTTCCCCTGGGGACGGTGGAGATGATCTCACTAGCGCTTTGACGCTCGTTGCTTTCCCCCTTTTTAGACAGTGAGTCCTTTGAACGGAGAGTCGTAAATTGATTGGATTGTATCTTATATTCCATCTAGTTATTTACTTGTAGTTATTCCAGAGCTTCATATTTAGTTGTTTATTTTAAGACTTTAGAGATTGTGATTATTTTGTAGAGGCCGAGTGCCTTAAGGAGATTTCATTTGACTCTTGTGATGAGACATACTACATTTATTTCAGTTTCAGAGATATCTTATTTATTTACAGTTGGGCCCTGATGATGTTGTTTATCTATACTTCCTCTGTGATTATTCTTTTCTGTGTACTACTCCTTTATTATTTGCATGTTTGTACCTTTACTTGTTTGTTGATTCTACTAGAGAGATATTAACTGTGATGGTAAAACATGTTGTTGCATGGTGTTGGTACATGGCAGGTTTGACAATCCAGGCTTCACATTGGACTACAGCTTTGTGTGAACCCTGGGGTGTCACGGTGTCTCAAGAAGCCTCCAATTTTTCACGTTTACTTGAAGCTTTGGAGATCCACTACAAGAAGGTTTACTACAACAAGGAGTACGAGCTAGGGGTTGTTCGATCTACCATCGAATCACGCTATGAAAGTAAGCTTTCGAAACTTTTAGATTCTCTATTTATTATAGGGATCATGTTAGATTTAATTAGGATGGTCCTGGTGTGAATTTCATGCTCTCTACATGCTTAGTATTTTTGTACATACAGTCTTCCGCTACATATTTTGCATGTAGACTTAGCACGAATTTCCTTCATGGTATCAGAGCCATGGTTCCATCTAATTGAATCTTTACATGCATATCTAACTCATGGAGAATTTTATACTTGCTTCTAATTACTAGTTTAATTAAAAGATGTTTTAATGAAACTAGTTAACTAATTCAAGTCGTTTTGTAATTAGTTATACAAGTTATTTATTCAAAAATATGATTTTTGGTTCATAAGTTTTTAGGAGTAAAAACACTTGCATAAATTGCAAAACACTTGATCACAACTAGTGTAGTTATATGTTGGAAGCATGATAGTCCTATTTGAGTTTAAATTATCCCTATGTTATCTAGTTTTCCAATTTGTTGCATGATGCGGCATAGTTATGTACCAAAATTGCAAGTGCACAATTTATCAAGTTATAGTATAAAAAATATCAATCCCACGAGGAAGGTGATTTTAAGAGATTATTAGAAATGGTTCTTATGTTTTGTGCATGACAATTAGGAATAAAGAATAAGTGTGATTGTGATGAGTGGTTGTTTTGATTTATGTGCAAGAGATAATAAATTGAATTTTAGAGGAGAGAAGGAAGAATTAAAGAATAAATGAAATCACAAGGCAAGAAATATGAATTAATAAAATCAAGAAATAAAACTAAGAATGAAAAGAAAATTTAAGAAAGTCAAGATGGAGGATTCAAAAGAGGTAAGAAATCTAGAATATAATCCACTAACCAATTTCAATTACAAAATATAAACTATTCTCTTTTTATCATATTTCAACTTAGATTTATTAAGCATAGATTATCAAACCATTTAAGGAAAGTGTAACCTATCAAATTATCATCTAAGTTAAAATTACTATTCATGATAAGAACAACAACATGATAATAATCCTAGAATTCATAAGCATAACCTATCAAACCATTTAAGATAAGCATAGATTATCAAATTCTTCTTCTACCGATTAGTTCTCTAGTTGATTATCCTAAACATGAACATTTTAAGTGCAAGAGAATAATTCATACAATATAAAGGAAATTAGACTAGTTTCATATAATTCTAAACTTCCTACAAGAATTAAATTCACATCTTTAAGAAATAAAAACAAGAAAAAGAACTAATTACAAAAATAAAAAGAAAAGAAAAATCTAAACTATGAACAAGAAATAAATCTAACTACAAAGAAAATAAAAATCTACACTACAAAATATATTACAAAAAATTAAATGCGAGAAAATAAATCTATTCTACAAATTAAAGTGCAAAAAGAAATAAAAAGACAAGAAATTAAATCTACACTACAAGCATGAATTTAAATCTAACTAATAAGCAATAATAAAGAAATTACTAAAAAGAAATAAAAGAGAAAAGAAATGCAAACCTTCAAATTGCTCTTCATCTCCATCCTCATCATTCAACAAGAGGAGAAAGAACAAATTTAAAGAGGAAAAAATTATTTTTATTAATTGCAACTAAAAGTTACAATTTTGGAAGGCCTTCTTAATTAAGAGTAGCCCTCCTCTCCAAAAGGAGTTACAAAAATTTTCACACGCTTAACCCCTCACTCTCTACCCCTATTTATAGTAATCTTCAATGAATATGAGCCATTGGATTTGTCTTGAGCCCCAAGCAACAATCTCCACCTTTGATTTATTTGATTTTTGTTCTTCTCTAGCCCAACCATAGGAGGTCCAATTGATTTTTAAAAAACAAATCCGGTCTAATAAGCAATGAAGAGTTTTTGGCCCATGAAGAGTTCACAATGATTTTCGGCCCATTGAAATTCTGCAGTAATCACCAATGAAACCGGTCTCCTATTTCATGAAATCCAATGCATTTAATTTTGAAAACTAAATCCCAATGCTGCAGCAGCTTGTCCGGCCCATACAAATGGAAATCTTCATCAAAGTCTGCCCCATTGAGCTTCACTTGATTTTCAAAAGAAAATCAAAATGCATCAAGCACGTCCGGCCCAAAAATCAACTCTGCAGTCCACAAGGAAATCCGGCCCAATTCTTTGCTGTGATTTTCAAAAATCAATTCAAGTCCAAGTCCGGTTCCTTATCTGCAGCCTATCATTTATTTGAGGAAAATGACAGGTCCGGTCCAACAAATTGCAAGCAACCAAAATTCCGGCCCAATTTGATATCCAGCTGCAGCAACCAAAATTTCAAACCAAGTCCGGTCTTCTTTGAGTTCATCCTTCAAGCTAAATTCGGTCCAATGCAAGGTTGTAATCAAATTTTTGATGGGCTTTGGGCTTTCAAAATATTTTCCTCTTTTAAGCTTTTGCTTCATGGGCTTCTAAAATGCTACAAAATAGAGAAGAGAGATTTAAGGGGTTTTTACATTTAATAATATTTATTTATATTTTCATTCAATTATGTGGAAACTAAGCTAATAACAATTATTAATGGTATATTTATTCATGTAAAATAGATAATGAGGATATAAAATTGTAATAAAATGTGATTATCATTGCATAACTAGATAGATGCATATTTATTAATGTCGATTAAAATATATACTTTATCATCTTGCGTGGATGTTATGTTTATGGATGGTAGTGGACAACAATTCTTTTGCATTTTATTTTTGTATTGATGTAATAAAGCTAGAATTGTAATAAGTTACGACCTCTTCCCTCCCGAGCATGGGCTATGACCACGGGTTTAGGCACTTTCTTACCGATCATGGGCTACGCCTACGGGTATATGCCCTTGTTCGGGTGTGGGAGGGTATGGTTGTTTAATTAAGTTATTTCATTTATAGCTTTTGTTTTACATTCAATGCAATATTACTACCCATCCTTCGAGATGGTTTTCCCCTATAAATGGGGCTTGCACGTCCTATGTTTATATGGTTGTAATAATACAGAGTTTGCAAGGGAGGTAGCATTACAAGGAGTTACAAATAGCTTGCCAAAATATAATTAGTGTAGTTGTGTTTTATTTCTTTAGTTGTCCACTGCCATTCCATATTGCTTTTACATATGTTGATATGTTAGTTGTGCCCCAGTTGTAGATGTCAATACAATAGGGTGCTATATTCTGCGAAGTTTATATCTCTATCTCACTAGAGAATATTTTTTATTATAAAAACTCATTTTTAAACTCTGTGAGACATGGTAATAAGAGTTTATTGACCATAGACTGGTGAGACCGACATTAACATCGTGTTAGTGTGAAAGATAAATAAACATGAAGCAGTTGAAAAAGATGTATTTAGAACAAACTTTTAACTAGTGTCTAGGAAAGTGATTATAAGATATAGCTCATGGGGTGATGTCGAACTTAAGATTAGGGGTGATGCCCAATCTTTTGCGCTATAGTCTTAAAGAGCTTGGTTACTTAATTAAAGTCCGATGAATATTCCCGATAAATAGCTCGGAATCCTCCCACTAATCTTGCACTTACCTGGCTAGTTTAATTATTGTAAGTATAAATATAGAGCATCTTTAAACTATATCAAGTTTGATTACGATAAAAAATTTATGAAATTGTCCGTAGCCCTCCATCATTTTAGTTGAATACTATTAAGCTTATAAAGACTATGTTTATTGGCTTACGTCAAGGCAGAACTATTCTATGGCTAAGTAGTATTCATCTGTATACAAGATATAAGGATAGCTTAAGTTGGTTATGCGACTTTATTGGCATACGTTAAGAGTCTGCATAAGTTAAATTTAAGCCAATCAAGAAATGATGGGTCCAAACTTGACTAGCATTTTATGATTTGTTGGCATACGTCAAGGTTATAAAAGACTAGGGGTAAAATCATATCAAGAATTATAAGAGTATAAAAGACAAAAGTTGTCTACCAATTATTGTGTGTATCAATTTGTTGGCTTACGTTAAGGTTGATGCATTCAATGATAATTAGACCTCACTTGAAAACAAAGAGTTGTTTTCCGATCACCTCTTACAAGGTTTTAAGAGACTCAAAAAATAGTGGGAGGCATAACTTAGATAAAAAGGGACCAAATCTATTTTACGTATTGAAGATCTGCTGAAATACTTTTTTTCTCTTTTTTAGGCCATTATGTCTAGCTTAAAACTCATATTAGAACAGAACAAGTTAACCGGTCCTAATTACACAGACTGGTTGAGAAATTGCCCAGAATTCTTAGCCTCACTCATCAAGAAGAAGAAAGTTGTTGCTTCATCTTCAGGTGTGTTTTTTACTCGGAACCGTTTTTCTATAAATTCTACATTTTAGGTATTAGATACCGGATCAGGGTCTCACATCTGTAATTTGTTACATGGACTGAGAAGTTATAGAAAACTTAGAGCTGGAGAGATAACCCTACAAATTGGTAATGGTGCAATAGTTGCAGCACTTGCAGTAGGAGATATTTATCTAGCTTTACCAAATGGAAACATTTTGATTTTGAATAGCTGTTATTTTATACCAACTGTGATGTGTAATATAATATCCATATCTTTATTAGATAAAGATGGATATATAATCAAGTTGGGGAACAATGTTATGAATATCATATTTAATCAAAAGTTGATTGTTTATGCAACATTGTTAATGGAATCTATATTCTTAATCAAAATATAATTCTAAATACTCATCACACTAATAAAAGAAAACACTCAGTTATGAACGATGCTTTCTTATGGCATTGTAGACTTAGTCATATTAATAAAGAAAAACTTGGCGAGTTACATAAACATGGATATTTAGATCCTCTTGACATTGATTCTTATGATACTTGCAATTCTTGTCTTAAAGGCAAAATGACTAAGACTCCATTTACGGGAACTGGAGTAAGAGTTACAGAACTCTTAGGACTGATATATAGTGATGTATGTGATCCTATGTATATAATGGCAAGAGGTGGCTACTCCTACTTTATTACTTTTACTGATGATTTTTCAAGGTTTGGACATGTGTTTTTTATGAAGCACAAGTCTGAAGTATTTGAGAAATTTATCGAGTACAAAAATGAAGTAGAGAACCAAACGAGCAAGAATGTTAAATTTATTCGATCGGATCGAGAAGGTGAATACTTGAGCTCAAAAATCTTAGGGTTTTTAAAAGAGAATGAGATTCTCTCTCAGGTCACTCCACCTTTTACACCACAGCTTAACGGCGTGTCAGAAAGGAGAAATCGTACCCTATTTGATATGATATGTTCCATGATGAGTAACACTGAGTTACCTTTTTCATTCTAGAGGTATGCGCTGGAAATAGCAGCACACTTACTAAATAAGGTTCCAACTAAAGTCGTGCCTAAACCTTCATATAAGATATGGAATGGGATAAAACCACATCTTAATTATATTAAGATTTTGGGGATGTCATGCTTATGTTAAAAAGCAAGATCCCAAAAAGTTAGATGCACGCTCAGTATTGTGTAAATTTGTCGGATATCCAAGGAATTCCCAAGAATATTAATTCTACCAACTCGATAAACAAAACATAATTGTTTCTCGGTATACCACCTTCTTGGAGAATAAAATTCTTTAAAAAGAAATTAGTGGGAGCATGATAGAACTGGAAGAAATTTTAGAGATACAAATTAATACTGATAACTTTATAGAATCAGAAAATTCAGTTGTACCAGAACAACCTCAACCACTCTATAAATATCCAAGGTGATCTCATGTACCTAAAAGACATAATGGTTTTCTCGTTGAAGGTTGCATGTTAGATCACGTCATAGATGATGACGAACCTTTGAGTTATCTACAAGCCTCTTAGAGTAAGGACTCTGTTGCCTGACATGATGCAATAAAATCCAATATAGACTCCATGTTCAATAAAGTTTGGATCTTAGACAATACTCCTAAAGGGGTGATACTCATGGGCAACAAATGGTTGTTTAAGAAAAAGTTAGGTGTAGATAAGAAAGTAGAGATTTTTAAAGCTAGACTGGTAGCTAAAGGTTTTCGTTAAAGACCTAGTTTGGACTACGATGAAATATTTTCTCTAGTGGCTATGCTAAAGTCTATTCGGATCCAACTTGCTATAGCTGCTCACTATGACTATGAGATCTGGAAAATAGATGTCAAAATAGCATATCTAAATGGTGATTTAGAAGAGTGCATATATATATGACTCAACCGGAGGGATTTGTAGTCAGTGGGAGTAGTGAAAAAGCGTGTAGGTTACTTAAAGCCATTTATGGATTAAAGCAAGCTTCACGAAGATGGAACATTTATTTTGATGATGCTATCAAAGAGTTTGGTTTCATCAAAAATCCAGATGAACCATTTTTATATAAAAGGATAATTGGGAGTATTGTATCGTTTCTTATTTTGTATGTAGACGATATACTCTTAATCGGTAATGACATACCATCATTACAAGCGGTTAAAATTTGGCTATCAAAAAGATTTTTCATAAAAGATTTGGGTGAAGCATCCTATATACTAGGTATTTAGATCTATAGAGATATATCTAGAAGGATGTTATGATTATCTCAATCTAGATACATTAGCAAAGTGCTAAAGCGGTTTAGCATGGAAAATTCCAAGAAAGGTTTCATACTTACGTCTCCTGGAATCTCCCTCTCTAAAAAGATGTCCCCCCAGACTTATGAAGAGAGAAAACACATGAGTCTAATTCCTTATGCCTCGGCAGTAGGATCGATCATGTATGACATGCTATGTACTAGACCAGATATCACTTATACACTCAGTTTAGTAAGTAGATACCAACTAAATCATGGAGAAGAGCACTGGAAAGTAGTCAAGAATATACTTAAGTACCTGTAAAGGACTAAGGAGTTATTTTTTATATACGATAAAAGCGATCTTCAAATGGAGGCTTTTTCCGACTCAAGCTTTCAGAGCGATATTGATGATAGTAAATCTGTATCAGTATATGTTTTTACCCTCAATGGAGGGGCTATCAGCTGGAAACGTTCCATGGAGGACATAGTAGCAGACACGACTATGGAAGTCGAATACATTGCGACAAATGATGTAGCTAAAGAAGCTATCTGGATGAGAAAATACGTTTCAGAGTTGGAAGTTACTCCCATCATTAAAAATCCAGTACCTTTATACTGTAATAGTAATGTTACAATAGATCTGACAAAGGAACCCCGGTCTTACTAAAAGTCCAAACACATTCTGAGGAAGTATCACTTGATCGGGGAGATAGTTGATCGCCAAGAGATCAATATTGAAAGAGTAGACACAAAAGATAATATAGCAGATCAATTCACAAAGGCAATTGCTCGTACACAATTTGAAAAACTTGTTGAGCAATTGGGTATTAGATACTATAATAATTAGCCTTTGTACAAGTGGGAGTTTGTTAGATATAGGTGCCCTGCAGACAATAATTGTATATTGTAACAGAACCTATATGAATATAACATCCTTTTTCAAAATGATAGTATGCTATTTTGAATAGTATTTATCTGGTATTTTTAAATATAGATAAAGTCCTTAAAATAATACTAGACTATTAGAATTTCTATGTTTATCGTAATGAAAAAGAGATCCGATTAGTCGCTAACGTATATTCTAAAATGTTCCTAGTCGATAAAGTATTGAGAAAAGACATCATCACTTTGGCAAGACTAGTGTATAATCTATTTGTCCTTTTGAAGAACGATGATCCATCTCTTAGATCATTGATGTGAGACATCAAGATACAATATACAGATGACTCATTAGTGAATGAGTTAACTGAACGACTCGCCGAGAACTTCTAGTTGGTAATATACTTAACTATCAAATGGAAGTTCTCAAGTGATATAGTATAAAGTAGTCTCTTGACCTAAGGTATGAGTGCAATATCTTATATGTCAGTATAAGTATACTTAGACTTTTACCTAACCATAGTTCTCATTGAGTTGTGCATGATGGTTCTTGATGGGTGCATCCCGAGACATAAGTAGATATTAAGATGCTAAGATGAGATTCATCTCTCCCAGTATAGGAGGTTGATGTCATAAGATTGTTTGATATAACTATAGCCAGGAAATCCTTGGCCGAGTTAAATAAGATAAACCGAGTGTCAGTTTGATCTTATAGGTTATGAGTTTAATATCAATAAACACTAATCGAGCTATTAGAGTTTGACAGTTTATCATACCCTTGGCTTTATAATTTGACATGGTTTGACGAAGAGACCGGACGGTACGGTATTATCACTGAGTGGTACTGATAAAATTAGGTAAGCATCTTGTTGATCTTTATCACAACTTATGTCCGGATAGTCTTCATGTGTAGCTAGCACCTCTATTGTACTTGTGGATATGATCCACTATTGAGTTTTAAGTTAGGCCCTAGAGTCACACCAAACGCGTACTTGAATCCTATAAAATACAATTTATAGAGAAATGTGTATGATTGATACACATATATAATTTTCACCGTATACACATAAACAATTATATGTATCGATAAAATCAGAATGTTATGTGCTTAAGAAATAAATTCCAGAATTTTTCCTATAAAGCTAACTTTTAGTCAACTGGTTGACTTTTTAGTCAACAGTTAACTTTTAGTCAACTGGTTGACTTTTTGGTCATATGATGACTTCTTAGTTAAAGTTTGGAAAATACTAAATACAGGATTTTTTAGGAAATACTGTATTATACCATAATTAATGAGTCATGAGATGAGTCATTAAGGTGCTATGGTTTGGGAACATGGTTTTGAGCACATGGTTTTGATTTTTCATGACTCATTGCATGACTTATGAGATGAATCATTGCATTTGATGACTCATGAAATGAGTCCAAGAACTCTCTTCATTCTTGAATGGTTAATGAAAAATTGGTTTTCCATAAGAGAATAAAAGAGAGCTCTACATCTTACTAAACTTTAGTAATCTTTGAGTAAGAAAAAGTAGTAGGATTTTAAGGACCCTGGGGTGGATATCTTATCTTGTGTCTCAAGAAGCCCCCAATTTTTCACGTTCACTTGAAGCTTTAAAGATCCACTATAAGGAGGTTTACTACAACAAGTAAAATGAGCTAAGGGTTGTTCGATCTACCATCGAATCACACTAAGAATGTAAGCTTTCGAAACTCTTGGATACTCTCTTTATTATAGGGATCATGTTAAATTTAATTAGGATGGTCCTGGTGTGCTCTCTACATGCTTAGTATTTTTGTACATGCAATCTTCTGCTGCATCTTTTACATATAGATTTAGCACGAATTTCCTTCAATAACCCAGTGAACTTTGGGGTGTCTGACTAAAGATCCTTGAACTTTAGCCGCTTCTCATTGGACTCTCTATCTCTACAATTTCAAAATAACTAAAGTATATAATTTTAAATTTTGTCATTTGTCGATTAACAGACAATGTATCTCGTTAGTCCCTTGCTTAAATTGTTACCTTGTTTCTTACGAGAAAATTTTACTTATTTACATATTACATATAGAGGGGTCTTCTAAGAAAATTTCAAACTTTAGGAGGTTTTGTGTGACACGGGGTACTGCTTCTATACCAGGTATACCTCGGGTTGATGAATGTAAATATTATTTCCAACTAGTTAATGAAAAAGCTTTCATTTACTATAAAAAAACTCTTTGTAACTAATAAATATGAGTGTACATATTATTTCCAATTGGTTTTATTGTTATTTTCATTGTTTTCTTCTTTTTAAATACTATTTTAGAAGATTTATGTAATGTTTTATTATAGAGAGAGGGGAAAAGTGAAACCAACATGAAAAAGAAGGGAGAGATACCTATAGAGAATGAATAGTGGAGAATGAGACCCACATCATTTAAAGACCTAAATTTCTTTTAAATTTTACCGATCTATTTTGTATTTATACCAACCTAAATCTAAAGAAAAAGTTGAAATTTTCTACCATTCCTTTATTTCCACATACTCCCTTGTTTTTCCTTTATAGTGTAGTATAGTTAAAATTTTCATGAAAGGAATGTCAACCATTAGAACCATACATGAATCCTGATGTACAATGATGTGATGATTGATATTGAAACACATTTAATACTATGCACTCGGGACCATTTTATATTTTCTCTCAATATTATCGAGGAGCTTGTGAGGCATGCGCCTAAGGTGCTAGGCGATTTGGGGTGGTGGAACATTGCTTGGCATGTAGGGGTCCGAAAAGCTCGGGTTTCTGGGCCCGACCGGGCTCCAAGCCCGGGTTCAAGTCACCTCAGCTGCATCCGCACCCTACGCGACCCAGCCTGGCTAGGAAAATAGTCGGGTCAGGGCTACCTGGGCCCAGTCCAACGGCCAAAATCTGATTGTTAGACTGGGTGGTTCG
>NC_033801.1:102080996-102084395 GCF_001876935.1 Asparagus officinalis | reverse complement strand
GGGTGGTTCGAGCCGACCCGGACCCGACCTGATCAACCGTCAAAAAATAACCATTGGACCGAGCGGCCCGAACCTGGCCCAGATGTCCTAGTTTAGACAGACATAATGGCTATTTTGGATTATTTAACAAAAATACCCCTAAACGATCAAAAAATGATCAAAATGTGAAGATATTTTAGTCATTTGGCTAGGAGGCTGCCTTTATAAATAGAGGGAGTTTTTATTTATTTTTCTGATACAAGACTCATCTACTTTTCTTTAATACTCTCTTATACTATCTAATATTCTCTTATTCTCTCTTATACTCTCTAATTCTCCAATCAAATGGCTTCCTCCTTCGATTATGAAGTACAATGTCTAACTTCTGATACCGAGAAAAGCCCTACTACACCTATAGAGCCTACAGCTACTCCTACTACCGAGGTTGATCCTAATTCTGGTGGCGATGATCTCATACCTAGAGCTCCCGAAAGACCCAGATCCGATATGTGGAATTTTTTTGAGAAAATAGTAGTCACTAGGAATCAACGCGATAAACTTCTCACCTAGAAAGCCAAATGTGCATTGTGTGGCCATATTTTTCTAGCTCATCATAAGAGCGGCACCAATCACCTCAAACACTATTTGGAAAAATGCAACAGAACACAAGGAGGAATGTCTCAAGGAGACATCCCACAATCTCTACTCTCTCAATCATCCACCTCCGTTAGCCTCGGTTTATAGAACTACAACACAATTAAAGCTAGGGAATGCATCATCAAGTTTATTATTCTTAAAAACCTTCCTTTTAAATTAGTAGAAAATGATGAATTTAAAGATATGATTAGAGATAGTTTTTATCCTTCATTTCAAAAGTTTTATCGTCAATCTTGTCAACGTGATGTTTTGAAATGTTATCACAAGGAACAAACAAAAATAATTTCTTATTTTCAAGGCAACTATAAGTTTTCTCTAACTTTTGATATTTGGACATCTAGAGCACAAACTAGTTTATTTATGTATCACAGCACACTGGATCGATAATACTTAGTAAATATTCAAAAGAGTTGTTTCTTTTATTGTGTTTGAAGATTCACACGCTGATGTTAATGTTATAAATTTAATAATGGAAGAACTTTCTAAATTAGAGATTTAAAAAAACCTCTTTTCTTAGATAATACAGGTAATAATAATACAATTGTAGATCATATTAAATCATCTTTACTATCACAATGTCATAGTGATCTTTTCCATATTAGATACATGTGTCATATTTCAAATTTAATTATTCAAAGTTTATTTAATGAAATTAAACTTATCATAAAAAAGGTTAGGGTTATAGCTTATGCTAATAATGCTTTTGAACAAAGATTTAAAAGATAGAAAAAAATTGTAAAAGAAAAAATTTAAAACCCAAGTTAATTCCAAAAGATGTTGACTACATGTGAAATTCCACCTATGCAATGTTAAATATAGTAATAGAGTATAAAGAAATTATAAATGATTTTATTGTATTCTATGCTTCTAATTTTAGCTATGTTAGTATATATGGAAAAGCTGATGATGAATGGGTAGCTATATGTAGTGTAAAAAAGATGCTACAAGTTTTTTATGAAGCTACTACATTATTATCTAGTTGTTATTATTCAACTATTACTCAATCTTTTTTTTACAAGTTTTAAGTATTAAAACTTTTTTATTAATTATCGCATGGATAATTATTTTGAAAACATGATTTTTGAAATGGAAAGTATATTCAATAAGTATTTTAGACCTATTCCTATTATTTTTATTTTGGGGTTCTTATTGATCCATGTTTGAAGGGTATTAGCCTTTAAATTTTGTTAAATTCTTTGCATGAGAATATAATAATAGACACTAATGATGGTCAGACTGTTACTGCTCTTACTTATCATAACACTATTAAATATTATTTTTACAGATTATATGATGAGTATGCAAGTAGATATGATATAAGTACGCCTCAACCTATAGCTTTTACAAGTTCCGAAAGGGGCAAAGGTAAGATTTTTGATAAGCAATCAATGACAACGAGGCTAACTAGTAGTAGTTGTGGATCTGGATCTGGATCTAGATCATCATCAAGGAAAATTTCTAAAATTGAATGATATTTAGCTGCACCTTTAGTTAATTCTCAAAATAATAATTTCGATATTTGCAATGATGAAAGGTATATGGAACAGTCTCATATCCTATACTTTCTATCATGGCTCATGACTTACTAACAGTACAGGTTTGTATAGTACCTTCGAAATCTGCCTTCAGCACATCTGGACGTTTGATCGACGACCATAGAACATCGCTAGATTCGTCTACCGTACATGCGGTAATGTGCCTATAAAATTAGTGGAGGTCCGAGAAGAGAACTCAAAGTATCGATCGAATAGCTAGTATTAATGTAATGTCCGTGAATTTTTGATACTACTTAAAATAATTTTCTAGTATTTTAAAATATTCAATTATTATTTTTAAAAGAGTATCTATATTTTTCTCTATTTTCTAGAGTTTTCTACGATTTAAAAGTCCAAATTTTATATTTATTTAAATAATTTTGATATTTATAAATTAACTTAGTGCAGTAAAAATTTCTGAAATTAATCCATTGTGTTATCGATACTATTACGTATCATTTTGAATAATCGTTGTATTATTTTTACTATTACGTATTATTTCGTATAATTCATTGTATTATTATTACGTATTATTTTGTACAATTTGTTGTATTATTACTATTATTGCATATTATCTGTTGTATTAGTATAATTGGTAAGTTTTATTGTGTGAATAATTTTTCCATAATTATTTAATTTTAAATGTAAGTAATTATATTTTTATTAATTATATTCGTTTATATCTAAACCATAATCCCTCTCATATATATATGTTAGACCCTAGAGGGGGGTGATTAGGGTCTTATGCTAATCTAATCCGATTAAATACCAATTAAAACTAATTAATAAGTTATCCTAGCAAGTATAAAATACAACAAGATACGTAAGCTAGGATAAGCAATATGAACAAATGAATATATCCTATCAAAGAGATATTACAAATATATGAGCAAGGATATATGAACTAACACAAGGGTAAAATAAACAATCTACACAAGTGATAGGGTAATATGATGAGCAATACACAAAGGCGATATAAGATATGAAAACAAGAATAAGAACGCCAATGCAATCACAAACAAAACGATATGTTTACGAGGTTCGGTCCCCACGACCTACGTCCCCGCTCCTCACCTCGAGGAGATCTCCACTATCACAACCGGGTTTTCTACGTTCACCCGAACAACGTTTACACCTCACAATACAATCACTATGTAATCACACCTCACACACTAAGTGTTGGTCCTAGCCCGTGTCCTCCTCCTCAAGTGCTCGGTTACAACCTCTC
>NC_033801.1:102070996-102078496 GCF_001876935.1 Asparagus officinalis | reverse complement strand
CCCAGATACGCACACCGACGCCCGTTGTCGAGTTCCTCCCTCAACTTCGCCGACGCCACACACAACCTGACATTCACCGTCGCCTTACCCATAACCTCGCGCATCAGTATCGATTCGTTCGACGAAAACCCAAGGTAAGATCCCTCTTGCTCTTTGACTCATCATTTCAATATTAAGATTGGTTATGAATTATATGTATAGATTAGACTGTGATTTAATTACCTTGTAGTATGAATATTGTGATATTATGTGTGGATTTGTTGTTGAATGGTATTAAAGAATTTATTTAAAGGAATTTATTTTGTTAAAAAGGGTTGGTTTTATAATAAATTTGATAAGTAGTATTTTTAGATTAATTATAATATTTTAAAAGAATTATTTATGGCAACAAAATCATTTGAGGAAAATTATGATAAATTATAAGAAGTTATTTTGGAAAAAGAATCATTTTATTATAATACTAAATATTTAAAAGAATTTATTTTGCAAAAAGAATTATTTACTTTGAATTAATTTAGTTTATGAACGTGTAATGGATTGTTGTTGATCGCGATATTTTATGTGCAAAACAATCGTCGATTCCATGATTCTTATTTTAATTATGTGGTATGCTATGACACCGTTGTATATGATTTATTGTTTTATTTATTATTTCTTATTGTGTTTGAGAACCCTTAGTAGTTCATGACTTAGTGGCATTGTGCGTCATGAACAAGACTTAGTGACATGTGTGTGCGTTGACTGAATTTAGGAGGTGGACTAGAGATCTAGTTCAGGTTATGATTATTGACTTAGAAAAGCGAGAAGAGTTGGGATGGGGAAGTCTTGGTTCATGTGATCGGATATGGCTATGGATGTATCTTCTAGGCTCGCACCTGTTAATTCGTGTAGTCACTGGGGTTGGTTTGTTAGGCTAAAGTGAATTCGTATAGTCACCTTGGTCAGTGAATTTGTTTAGTCACCCGAGTCCTGCTTGAGTTCGGACCAGGCCGGAATCGGATTGCGTGTAGTCCTCTGACCAATTCGTGTAGCGGCATTGGATGCACGTAGGAGATTTGTGAACAGTCAGTTATCCGATGATATGAGCGTTGACTCTGTGTGAGATGTGGACCAGTGACATGCTATAGAATGGCTAGTTACATGACCTTGTTACTTAGACGATTGTGGATTCTTGTGAGATACAAACCAGTTATATTTATTTTCATACATAGATCGGGATTAATATTTAATTATCTATAATTTGAGACATATATTATACACATGAGGGTTTCCTTGTTTAGATTATTTTGTTCGACGTACTACATCTCGTGTTGTAGATTTTTAAGTATTAATTCTATCTATTTGTATGACCTTGTTACTTGGACGATTATTCTGATTGTTAGCTGCATGACCTCATTATCCGATTGATTTTTGGATTCTTTTGGTTATTATATACTATTAGTGGATTTCATCTAGTTTTTAGTATTCCAGTTGCATGCTCCTATCATTACTACTATCATCACATGTTCCTATTTTTGTTATCGCATTGGTCACGCTTCTATTATCATTACTGTTATTGCATCTACTATTACCTTGGTCATTCGACCATTCCTATTTTTCCCTTGTGGGATCTTACGGTGTGCCATGCACACTGACGTACACCTGTTTTTTTTGGTGTACGTTAGACTTAGAGGAAGGACAGGTCCAGCTTAGAGATGTGCCAGAGCTAGGATATTCTCAGCAGGAGTTCTTTGTAGATAGAGTTGAAGAATAGGCCGAAGTTCAGTTATCTCTTCTTAGTTGATGGTCTTAGTTTACTTTCCGAAGTTCAGTTATCTCTTCTTAGTTGATGGTCTTAGTTTACTTTTGCAGTATTTCCTTTCTTTTTCATTGAACGATGTATTTTATATTTCTTCTTGATGGTCTTAGTTTACTTTTGCAGTATTTCCTTTCTTTTTCATTGAACGATGTATTTTATATTTCTTCAGTTTTTAGTTGTTCAATTTTGTATAAGGACATGTTGACCTGAATATTATGTCTTGGATGATATTCACTTGTGATATGGATATTCTGTTCTAGTTGTTTATTATATTCTCACTATCTATGATCAGGGACCTGTGCCTTTGCATTTATTTCTTGACGCTTAGCTTATTAGGTTAAGGAGAAATGTTTATTTTATGTATCACACACAGTGTTATATTGTATGTTTTTTATTAAATATATATATTATTACTTATATATTTTCAATTGTTCAAATCATGTTATTAAGTATTTTGCATTGCTCTAGACTCGACATATACATTACATAGCATATCTGATATTCAGATTATTTTCTTATGTTTAAAATATACATTTGCATATCTATATTATGCATGTGTGCATTTTTTGTCATACCATCTACCATTTACTTATGTTCTAAATTATTATATAGTGTTCATATTTCGTGAAATACTTTAATAGATTCATGATTTTAATATTCTACATATGTAGTATATTCTTATCTTTTACATTTTCAGTATATACTTGTGACGCCCCTGGGTTCACACAAGGCTGCAGTCCGAGGTGAAACCAGAGATGTCAAACCTGCCATGCACCACACCGTGTAATAACATGTTTTACCATCACAATTACTATCTCTGTAGTGGAATCAAAAACAGGTGTAGTACAAAGCAAGTAAAAGATTATACAACAATTGCTCAATGGAGTGATAGGACTCAAATAAAAAATAAGCTGAAGTACACGGTCAAAGTCTGAAATGAATAATAAAGATCTGGAGAGCTCAACATGTCTCAAAGTACATAATGTCTGATACAAGAAATAAGGCAAACAGCCTTTATAACTCTAGAACATAAACCTCTCAAGTCTAAAATGTCTCAAGTGGAGTACAAAAATAAATACATCTAAAAAGAGGATAGTAGACACTAGTAAGGGTCATCCTCAACCTGCGACTCTCCGGGCTCCTGGCTCGTTACCTGAAAGGGGGAGGGACAACGAGCGTCAAAGCGCTAGCGAGCAACATCACAACCAACCCCAAGGGATAGGGCTCGTTGCATAAGAAAATATAGTTAATACACAATAATATAAATCATTTATCCTAACAACAATGGGTTTTGGTACTTAGGAAAATACAACACGAGCATAGGTACGTCGAGCGAAATAATCCAAACAAGGAAACCCTCATGTATATACCTTGTATCTCAAATTATAAATCCCTAAATACTAAACCCGAGATCTAATACAAGAAACAATAAAGGAAACGAATACAAACCCATCTCTACCGATAAGTACTGTAATCATGTCATGGCCACAATAAGTGTCATGTCTGAAAACGATTAAGTGTCCAAAACGAGGACTAAATGAATGAAAATATAACCACTACAATTTAATACCTGATAAACAAGGCAACTTCTCATATTCAAGAATGATAAACAGTACCCTCGAACATATGAACACAGTCTATATATATATATATATATATACACAGCATGTGATTTAACAGAAACACAAATAAGACAAGAAAGACTTCGATGAGTCGACTCGTGCTCAGTTATGAGTCAACTCATGTCTCATGGGTCGACTCATGATCTGTTACGAGTCGACTCAGCAAAAAACATATGATAACAGGAAATGACTTCGTGAGTCGACTCATGGTTAGTTATGAGTCGACTCATGACTTATGGGTCGATTCGTATACTGACGAGTCGACTCAGCAGAAGTAAAAAGGCAACACAACTAGACTTCGTGAGTCGACTCATGACAGTCATGGGTCGACTCATGACTTATGGGTCGACTCAGTCGACTTACGGGCTGAAATCTGCATATATCACAACTGCAATCCGTCCATCTCGATCCATACTTCCACTATATTGATCTACACCTCCCTAACTATCAATTTTAAACTATGAGGCAGTGAAAGAAATCATACATAGCATGAGAAAAGATTACTTGCATGTTAAACCTAACTTTTAAACCCCTAATTATGAAAGAGAGCATTCAGTCAAGATAAAACTCATATTTTCATTTCTTTAAATAAATTCCCAGATCTGGGTTTTCATCAAAAACTTGTTGGTGGGAGTTTAAAAAATCTAAAACATACGATCTTTAGCATTTACACTAATAAGAACATCGTTTTATATTTGAAATTATGTCTTAGGATCAATAAAACTCATGAAAAACGTTTATAAATTCATAAAAGCATGGGAGAGAGATTGAGCGAGATGTTACTCGCCTCAGATGTGATGAAGAACGATTCCCTTCGCTGAAATCCAAAAGAAACTGCTGAAAAAAATCCTTTGAAACGTCCCAAAATCACCAAGAACACCTAGGGTTTGAGAGAGGAGAGAGGGGGACTAGGGTTTCTGGGGAGAACTGATGAAAATGAAGTGTTTTCGGGTAGAGCATATATATAAACAGTTAAAACCCGACCCGAAACCCAAACAAACCCGACCCAGAAAAACCAGAAAACCCTCGATGAGTCGACTCATGCTCAGTCGTGAGTCGACTCATGACTCATGGGTCGACTCATAATATAATGAGTCGACTCAGCAGAGACTTATGACAATGGGAGATGATATCATGAGTCGACTCATGACAGTCATGGGTCAACTCATGAGCTGAAAACTGAGTTCTTCGACTCTAATGCTTATGATTTGCAAATTTGCAAACTCAACCTCATAACTAATGCATATATACATTCTCATAAGCTCAAAAATGCTAGATTTCATGCACAACCATGCCATGAAGATATTTTTCACATATTGAATATTGCGTTTCACTAATATCCACATGTATGAATTATCAAATTCAACGGGGTCTTACAATACTTTTTATTAGTTAGTTTTGTCTTATTAGATTGTTTTAGTATGTTCACTTTGGTTTCGTTAGTTCTAAGAGCCATGTATTTCTATTTTGATATTTAAGTAATTATTCATATTGTTAGGTTTGGAGTTTGAGTTACTAATTATATATGTTTTGCTACATTATCTCATATCATTAATTATTATCCTTTTATAATCAATATAAATATAATTCTAAATAGCGTTTGTGAGTATGTATAGTAATTACTCATTGGTTGTTTATAGTACGTATGCGTATTTGTTATTATTGCTTTGTCTTCGATATGTAATATTTTCTCATATCTGCATTATTCATTGTATACACATATTATTTTTCTGTGTTATTTTATAGTATTTTTTTAAATTTTTATGTCCTTATGTGTCATTGTTGTTATTATTCTTTATTCATTATTTACATTTACTTGTGTTGTATGTTACTTTTTCATTCTTTATACTTACTATTCTCTTTTCATTATAGTGTGTTTCTGTAGATTATTGTATTTACGACGTATATTTTTATATAGTCATTTATCAACCTTGTCTGATGATGTTCTGTTTCATGTATTACTAGGGTTTATATTAGCATGTTCATCAATCATTCATGGTATGTTTATCTAAAATATATTAGTGTTTTTATTATACAAAATTATGCTCTTTTTATGTTTTTATTTGCTTAAATACCTATTTTACCTTTCATAGTTTATATTTTTATATATTATACGTCTTTATCTAGTAGTATGTTTGTGAGTGTTAGTATTGTTAGTAAGCATTTATATTTCAGTGTATTCTACGATTTTTGTATGTGTTAATTTATTTTGAGTTTTATACTATCAATTTGTTTGTTACTTATTTTAATGCATTGAGTCTTTCAATTATATTTTTCTTTATCAGATTTGTATTTTTCATTATTTTAATTGTATTGTTTTACATCGTGTTACTCTTCTGTCTCGTTTCTCTTATTTTTGTATTTTTTTTGTAGATCATATTATATCAATATCATTTTATTCTTATGATTTTCTTTGAATAGGTGTTGTTATTTTTTGGTGTGAGTGTGTGATGTTATGGCTTTATAGTTTGTGTATAGGGTTATTAAATGTTGTTACAATGTGTGTGTGTGTTTAGCTTGGATTTTTGTGTTTTTACATATTGTATTTTAGTTACGTATTTAGTCATAATATTTTTGTAGTTAAGTGTGTTTTATATTTTATGCAGTGTGTTCTTGCTCATGTTTTTTTCACGTTTTAATTTGTGTATTGCTATACTTATTGTGATTTAGTATTTATTATGTTTTTGTTATAATTTTTGTTTGTGGTCACGTTATAGCGTGGTTGTTTTTATTTTGTGTTGCATTTGTTTTATTAATTATACATAGTGGACATGTATTTATACATGTTTGCTGCGTGTGTTACCACATAATTTTGGTCATATTTTACTTTTCATGTACGCGTTTTGTTATCGTTATTATTTGGTTATTTATCAAGCTATATGTTTTCTTGTATGTGTTTTTATGTTGTCTTTAATTTTATTAATTTATTAGTTTATTTGTGTTATTTGAGTTATATTGTTTATTAGTTAACATAGTTATTTCTTTTATGTTTCATCAGTAGTTTGTAGTTTATTTTAGGATGTGAAATGTGTATTATAAGTTTTTATAGCTTAGATGCATGTTTTACACATTGTAGATATTTTGTTGTGTTTATTAGTTTTTTTTTCTCTCTTTTCTAGGTTGTGTATGTTTTACTTTAATAATGTATTTTATTGTCTATCCATTAATTATTTTAATTGCTATATTTATTAATTTTCCATATACACAAGTCTCTTTATTACTGTTTTAGTTAACTGTTATTTCTATATTTGATTATTATTTTAAAAATTATTACATGAAAATTCATATGTTGTATTATGTTTATTCTTTATGTATATTGGGTTTATAGTTTTTGTATCATATTTGATTATTCTAATGAGTATAATGATATAATGGTTATTGGTGTATTTTGATATTGTGTTCGTTGTGTAAATGTTGTGAATACATAAATACATGATTGTTGCATATATTTTTATGTCTTTAATCTACGTCTATTATTGATATGCTTTTACTTCCTATTATTAGCTATTATATATATTATTTTTGCTTTACAGATTACTATATGATATTGTGCATATCTTATTTTAATTCTAAGGACGGAATTTGTTTTAAGGGGGGTAGGATGTAATGATCGTGAATTTTTGATACTAGTTAAAAAAATTTTTGGTATTTTAAAATATTTAATTATTATTTTTAAAAGAGTATCTGTATTTTTCTCACATTTCTAGAATTTTCTACGATTTAAAAGTTAAAATTTTATATTTATTTAAATGATTTTGATATTTATAAATTAACTTAGTGTAGTAAAAATTTCTTGAATCAATCCGTTGTGTTATCGATACTATTACGTATCATTTTGAATAATACGTTGTATTATTTTTAATATTACGTATTATTTCGTATAATATGTTGTATTATTTTGAATAATACGTTGTATTATTATTACATATTATTTTGTATAATTTATTATATTATTACTATTATTGCATATTATCTATTGTATTAGTATAATTGGTATGTTTTATTGTGTAGATAATTTTTCCATAATTATTTTATATGTAAGTACTTATATTTTAATTAATTATTTTTGTTTAAATCTAA
>NC_033801.1:102051195-102070239 GCF_001876935.1 Asparagus officinalis | reverse complement strand
CCTCGTCCAAGATCCGTACACTGACGCCTGTCGCTTAGTTCCTCCCTCAACTTCGCCGATGCCGTACATAGCCCGACATTCGCCGTCGCCTCACCCGTAACCTTACGCATCAGCGTCGATTCATTCGACAAAAACCTGAGGCAAGATCCCTCTTGCTCTTTGACTCATCATTTCAATATTTAGATCGGTTATGAATTATATGCATAGATTAGACTGTGATTTAATTATGTTGTAGTATGAATATTGTGATATTATGCGTGGATTTGTTGTTGAATGGTATTAAAGAATTTATTTAAAGGAATTTATTTTTATAAAAAGGATTAGTTTTATAATAAATATGATAAATAGTATTTTTAGATTAATTATAATATTTTAAAAGAATTATTTATGGCAACAAAATCATTTGAGAAAAATTATGATAAATTATAAGAAGTTATTTTGGAAAAAGAATCTTTTTATTATAATAATAAATATTTAAAAGAATTTATTTTGCAAAAAGAAATATTTACTTTGAATTAATTTAGTTTATGAACGTGTGATGGATGGTTGTTGATCGCGACATTTTATGTGCAAAACAATCTTCGATTCCATAATTCTTATTTTAATTACGTGGTATGCTATGACACCGTTGTATATGATTGGTTGTTTTATTTATTATTTATTATTGCGTTTGAGAACCCTTAGTAGTTCATGACTTAGTGGCCTTGTGCGTCATGAATAAGACTTAGTGACATGTGTGTGTGCGTTGACTGAATTTAGGAGATGGACCAGAGATCTAGTTTAGGTTATAATTGTTGACTTAGAAAAGCGAGAAGAATTGGGATGGTAAAGTCTTGGTTCATATGATCGAATATGGCTGTTGATGTATATTCCAGGCTCGCACCAGTGAACTCATGTAGTCATTGGGGTTGGTTTGTTGGGCTAAAGTGAATTCGTGTAGTCACTTTGGTCAGTGAATTTGTGTAGTCACCCGAGTCCTGCTTGAGTTCGGACCAGGCCAGAATTGGACTGCGTGTAGTCCTCTGATCGATTCGTGTAGCAGCACTGGATGCACGTAGGAGATTTGTGAACAGTCATGTGACATCCCAAGTTTCACGCAAGGCTGCAGTCCAAGGCGAAACCCAGAATCTCAAACCTGCCAAGCATCAAATACCATGCTACAACATGTTTTACCATCACAGTCACTATCTCTCTAGTGGAAACAACAAATAGGTGAAAGTACTGACAGGTGAATAATAGAGATAGAACAAACCAGGTGTATACAGAAGCAATAAGAGAATAATCATCAAAGAGCCCAACTAAAATAGAATAGAAATATCTCTGAGTCTGAAATAAACCTCAAGTACAATGAGTCAAATAAAGTATCACTATGGCTCTCAGCCTCTACAAAATAAAATACAAGTCTAGAGTTTGAACATAAACAACTAACTATGGAGTCCTGTAATAACTACTAAAATAATAAATAGCTAGATGGAATCTATGAAGAAATCCCATCAACTTGCGACTCTCCGTGCGCTGGACTCGCTACCTGAAAGGGGGGGAACAACGAGCGTCAAAACGCTATAGCGAGATCATCTCCACCTCTCCCTAGGGGAAGGGGTAGGAGTATATAGAAAATAGAGTCAGTACATATAAGTATGAAATCATTCATATAACTCTAACTGGAGATTAGTATTTAAGAATCCACAACACGAGAGTTAGTACGTCGAGCGAAATAATCCAAACAAGGAAATCCTCATGTATATACCATGTCTCAAATTGTGACTCCCTAAATACCAACTCCAAACTCTATGAATAAAAAATAGCAAACAAAAGGAAACATTCCAAATCTCAAACATGTAGAATAAATATCTCATCTCAAAACTACACTCGAGTAGACAACTCTAATGTAAGGGGGATCTCATCCAAAACAAAAGTTAACCATAAGCCATATCATGTAAGCCACGATCTCAAAGAAAGTACCCTACTCGCGAGAATCCAATATGGAAGCAAAACTACTACTGATAATACTTACATGTGTGCATCTCCTTGTGCAATAGCGATACTCTTGTAATATTCTTACTTAATCGCTCTGCGGCAATAGGTTTTATCATCCTATTCCGGATACATGAAATAACGATACTTTTGTAATATTCATACTCAATCGTCCTGTGAAAATAGGTTTTATCTCCATATTCCAGATACATGAAATGACTATACTTTTGTAATACTCTTACTCAATCGTCCTACGGAAATAGAACAAAAAAGTATGTTAACACAACATATTCTAAACATGCGTACACATATCTCGGTGTGCTTGTCCATATCTGGTATTCACTGACATCCCAGGTGTTAAACAACTCATAATCATTGTATCATAACAGTACAAGGTCGAGAGACTCGCTCGAAAACTCAAACAGTCGAACAAAACATGAACAGGACCAAAGACTGAGACCGCGACGTGTTTCAGGGCCTACCCAGGCCTCTATCCTGCACGCGGTCGACCGTCATTAAGGCGCGGTCGACTATGGGCAGATTTTTTTAGAATCTCATACTGACTGTGTGTGTTGTGTTCATGCCGTGTTTAGGTAATCTAAACATGATTAAAACAACATAATACTTGTATGAAAGCATGTCTACAACTGATAAAAACTTCTAGAAGTAATCTTAATATATATAGCATGATTATTTGCATTAACTTGATATACAAAACCATAAATCATGCATAAAAACTCAAAACGAAGAACAAATCATCTTTCTTCAGATTAAACAACGTTTTAAATCATTTTCAGATCTTAAATATTTCTGTAAATTCATTCTCAAACTTTTTAACATGGAAAGACCTAGACTTTATACATATAATACAAAAGAATTGACTTTTATTCATAAACTAGTCAATTTGGCTCTATAAAACATGTTAAAAACTCTTTAAAAACATTTTAAAAACTAGGAGGAGGATTAGCAGAGATGAACTCACCTGAGATTTGTAGAAAAATGTTTAAGATGCCAAGCCAAAAAAGATCTCCAATCCAAAAGACAAAAATTATACGAAAATCCCGCTTGAAAGCCTCCAATCTTCTCCAAGAATCAAATCAGGGTTTAAAGGGGTTTTGGTGGCTGTTAGGGTTCTTAGAAAACTGAAAATATCATGAACATATGATATATAGATCAGGTAAAATGGATGTGGGCTTAAGAAAACCGAAACCAATTCAAAATAGGAATCTGACTCTCTGCAGGTTTCGCGGTCGACCGTGGCGGGCGACCAGACTGTGGTCGACCGCTACGATCGATCGGACTGGAATTTTCCAGCTTCTCATATTTTTGGCCATTGTGCATGTTTCGACTCTTTTCTTCCTCACGACTGATCTTGTTTATACTCAAAACACATGGCATACTACTCATATACTATTTAACTATATTTATCAAATTAAATATCCATATATTATAATTAATCACATATTAATTATATTAACATAAATTTTTGGGGTTTTACATTCACTCCCCCTTAAGAGAATTTCGTCCTCGAAATTCCGCAGTCGTGTCTTAGGAATTAATAATATGAGAAAAGCACTGAGAGGGGATAATCCAGACAAGGAAACCCTCCCGTACACATCTCGTACCATTAATCCTTAGATATGAATCATAAGCCATATTTAAACTTAACCAATCTAAAATATGTGCATCCTCACTTAACCCCAAATTAGACAGAACTAGTACATCGGGTGAAAAATCCAAACAAGGAACCCCCCATATATATACCATATGTTCCGAATAATTAAGAGCTAAGTGTTGAATGACTCATTCTAGCGTTAAATATAAATGTGACTAAACAACACATATAATCAAATCTGTCAATGCATATAAGCACATTTAGATATCAACACCTTACCTGTTCAAACAGGTACGGGTAGTCGTGATGTACATCCTCCTCACGCCCCCATGAAATATCTTCGGCTCCTTACCGGTTCCACTAAACTTTCACTAATTGAATGACTTTGTTTCTAAGCTTTTTATTATCTCTAGCAAGAATGTATACCGGAATCTCCACGGTAGTCAAATAATCCTGGATCTCAACCTCTGGTGAATCAATCACCCTCTGCTGCTCTTCGTCACGCAAATGCTTCTTGAGCATCGAAATATGAAAGACATCGTGTATACTCGATATCGATGCTGGAAGGTCTAATCTCAATGCGCTCGATAATCCTGAAAGGACCAACATATCTCAGGGCAAGCTTCCCCAGTCTACTGAATCGCTGAACATCCTTCATCGGTGATACTTTTAACATAACTAAGTCTCCGACCTGAAACTCTAAGGGTCATCTCCGCTGATCTGTATAACTCTTTTGCTAACTCTGTACAGCAAGAATGCGCTCTCGAATCAATGCCACCTTTTCCGTGGTCTACCTAACTAGCTCCGGGCCAAGTAATAGACTATCTTCTCGCTCTGCCCAATATATAGGCGATCTGCAAGGCCTCCCGTACAAGGCTTTGTACGGCTTCCATCCCGATAGTAGCTTGATAACTATTATATATGCAAATTTAATCAATGGGATATGGTCCTCCCAGCTACCCTAAAAATCTATAACACATGCTCCCAGCATATCCTCCAACACCTGATTCACCCTCTCGGTCTGACCATCTGTCTGGGGTGGAAGACACTACTGAATGATAACTGGTTGCCAAAATCATCCTGAAAACTCCTCCAGAAATAGGATGTGAAGACTGAGCCACGATCTGATACAATCGTCTCCGAAACTCTATGCAATCTGATAATCTCTCGAATAAAAATCCTCGCATATGTGTCCGCCGTATAAGTCATCCTCACGGGTAAGAAATACGCCGACTTTGTCAATCTGTCCACTATAACCCAAACAGAATCATTTCTTTTCTTTGATTTAGGCAACCCTACTATGAAATCCATAGAAATATCTGTCCACTTCCTCTCGGGAATGGATAAAGGCTGTAGGATTCCTGCAGGTCTCTGATATTCTGCCTTAACTTGCTAGCAGGTAAAACACTTAACTATGTACTCTGAAATCTCTCTGCACATACCACTCCACCAAAACTGCCTCTTCAGATCCTTATACATTTTCGTCATGCCTGGGTGCACTGTATATCTGCTACGATGTTCCTCGTCAAAAAGTTTCCTCTTCAGCTATAGATTGTTCGGCATGACAATCCTGCCCTTCATCCTAAGACCTCCATCTATTCCAATAGTCCAATCATCCTTGGGCTTTTTGGAAATCTCCCTCTTACGGGTTTGAATCCAAGAATCCTCTAACTGAGCTCTGACTACTCTATCACTCCAAGACGGCTATACTGATAAAGCTCCTAAGAAGAGACTGCTCCCGCCAATCTCTGGCTTGAAATGATAATGGCTGAGGGTATAAAGATCCTGATATAGTGAACACCTCAAAGCTGCTAGCCCGCGACAACGCTTCCTGCTCAACGCGTCTGCTACTACGTTCGCCTTTCTCGGATGGTACTGTATAGCGAACCCGTAATTCTTTATAAACTCTATCCATCGTCGTTGTCTCTAGTTGAGTTTTTTCTATGAAAAGAGGTACTTCAAACTCTGATGATCTGTGAATAACTCAAATTGTACTCCGTACAAATAATACCTCCACGCCTTCAGTGCAAAGACCACTGCTACTATTTGGGGTGAAAGTTGATATCTTCATTGCTGAATCTATTACACGTTTATCGATTACAGATTCAAAGTAAAATTTGTCTTTTTATAAGACTTTCTTACACAATGAAAATAAGAAAAATACAACTCTCGTCAAACAGCGCAGAGATCATTTATCGGTCTTCTGCTTGCGTGGGATATTGGCCTGTGACGGGGACGTTGATATCCGTGGACCGCCAAACGATCAGATCAGATCCGGAGCTTTGTCGATTCGCGAAGGAATCAAGAAACTGAAGCGCTTATCTCGGCAACAGCGAGATAATTGCTCTTCTTAAGATTATCGCAACGGGATAATCTTAAGGAACAGACCCGGGGAATGTAGATCTGATGAATATTTCTCTCCTGTGTTGAAGAACTCGATCAATCTCCTCCTTTCTTCTGAAGTTCGTGCACTTTTAATCTTCAATCCGACAGGGCTTCGCCAACTCTCTAAAAAATCCAGATCCGAAAAAATGAAGGCCCTGGGGCTGTATTTATAGGCTCCGGGAATCCAGGTGGTTAAAACTACATAACAACCAAAAAACTGCATTTTAGGGCCCCAGGACACCCTCGGGCGTCTCAGCGAAGCCGAGACACCCTTGGGTGTCTTAGCATAGGCTGAGACTGGTGTTCTGCGCTCTGTTTTGCATTCGCCGTATTTTCCTCATCCGAACTCGGTTTTACATGATTCAAGATGCGTTAGAAAGCCGACGAGGAGATCTACAGGCTCCCATGATTGGATCATCTATGGAATAAATGATACACGAAGGGCGTTTCACCTTTTGTAAGCGACGCGAGGCTCCCGATCAGTTCGTATCCTTGTTATTCTGAAACTCCGTTGCTTCACATAGTTCATCGATTCACGTCAAGCGTTCGTCGATGTCAATCAAGCTTCCGTGACTTGGATAGTGACGTTCATCATCTTCTCTTAGCTTCAAGCTATTTGTGGAGACCTATAGGCAATTTTCAACGCCTACAGATACCCCCTCCAAAGTGTTTCAGTCTCGTTTCTTTTATATAAGTGCCTGGAATACTTTGGATGTGATTGGTCCAGCCTTCAGTCGACGTGAAGGACCTGTAGTTAGCTTCGATTCTTAACTCCTTCGATTTTCAGTCTATTCGATGTTTTGACGAATAGCTGAAGTTCTTCCAGCGCTGAGTTTATCGTCTGGTCGTCGTCAAAGTCTCGAATCTAAAACCGATGAGTTGAGTTTGGGTCATGTCGTTGAGTTGATTTAGAACTGACTATCTCCGTCACATCATGCTGACTTAGGGTTTCAGATCGCCGTACATTGACTTTTTCATCGAAACGCGTTGACTGGCGTTGACCTAGGGTTACGCGTTGACCGGTGTTGACCTAGGGTTTCGGATTGCCCAACGTTGACTTTTTTCATCGCAACGCATTGATTGGCGTTGACCTAGGGTTACGTGTTGATCGACGTTGACCTAGGGTTTCAGATTGCCCGGTGTTGACTTTTTCATCGCAACGCGTTGACTGGTGTTGACCTAGGGTTACGCGTTGACCGGTGTTGACCTAGGGTTTTGGATTACCCGATGTTGACTTTTTCATCGCAACGCGTTGACTGGTGTTGACCTAGGGTACACGTTGACCGGCGTTGACCTAAGGTTTCGGATTGTCTGACGTTGACTTTTTCATCGCAACGCGTTGACTGGTGTTAACCTAGGGTTACGCGTCGACCGGCGTTGACCTTAGTGTTTTGAATCGCCCGATGTTTACTTTTTTATCACAACGCGTCGATTGGCGTTGACCTAGGATTACGCGTTGACCGGCGTTGTCCTAGGGTTTCGGATCGCCTGGCGTTGACACAGTTTATACTCGTACGTTTGCTGGAGTATACACAGTTTAAGCTCTTAAGGTATTGGAGCATGGCGGTCCTAATAGTTAGGGCTGCAGGACCAACTGTTAAAGCAGATTCATCTACAGATATGGATATTATCCCGAAATCGTTGGATGCTCAGGTCACGAGACCAACTAATGAAGCTGATGCGTCAATGGCTCGCATTTATAGAATTTTTGGCAAATTCTCAGCCATCAACGGGTTTGATGTGCCTTTACCAATTACCGTTTGAATCGGGCTAGCATACGGATTGTTTTAGTCCGTTCCGCATGTAACGTTGTGCTAAGAGAGTTAACGCTCTTAGTGCTACGATATTGAATACGTAGACTTCGTCCTTCTCACGGGAATAGACTACCCGACCGCATGTATCAGATGCGGACTCAGGATTTTTAGCAAATCCTCAGCCATCAACGGGTTTGACTTGCCTTTACCGATTACCATTTGAATCGGGCTTGCATGTGGATTGTTTAAGTCCGTTCCGCATGTGACGTTATGCTAAGGGAGTTAACTCTCTTAGTGCTACGATATTGAATACGTAGACTTCGTCTTTCTTTACGAGAATAGACTACCCGGCGACGCGTGTTAGGCGCTGACTTATCCCTTCTTAGGATTCGGGATAAAAGTCCCCAGACTGGTACTCTGGTGTCTTCTTCAATCGGCAAAAGACTAAACCGACAACGCGTGTTAGACGTTGACTCATCCCTTCTTAGGATTCGGGATAAAATTCCCCACGTGTGTGAAGCATGGATTTTGGTGTTATTAATAACAACTTGCCACAATGTCGAATATGTGGGCTTTTGTCCTTTTTACGATCAAGGACTAACCGGCAACACGTGTTAGGCGCTGACCAATCCCTACTTAGGCTTCGGGATAAAATTTCCCAGACTGGTATTCTGGTATCTTCTTCAATCGGTAAAAGACTAAACCGACAACATGTGTTAGGCGTTGACTTATCCCTACTTAGGATTCGGGATAAAATTTCCCGCGCGTGTAAGGCACGGATTATGGTGTTATTAATAACAACCTGCCACAATGTTGAATATGTGAACGTGGGAGAGGAAGAATTTTATATTCTATCTCCCGAAACTGAAGAGGAAAAATTTTATATTCTATCTCCAGTTGCCAAGGAAACTCGAAGTGGGATCTCCACTCTAAGAATCCGGAAAAGTAAAACTAGGGGTGTGATCTTCACTCTGAGAATCGAAAAGATTCCAGTAACCCTAACTTTTATAGGATTGGTTGCTTAATCCAAAAAAAGAAATCCTCATTCATTAAGGTGAAATTCCGATTTCGGCCCTAACTTTTATAGGTTTGGCTGAATAGGAAAAGATGGAAGCCTTTCGTTTATCGAAAGGGGCATCCCGGTCTTGGTCCTAACTATCTGCTGGTTTGACCAAGTGAGGTTGGAGGCAATCCTCACTTTCATAGATTTGATTGCTCAAATTAAAAGTGGACCTCTCGTTCATGGAAGGAATCGAGAGGAGATTTTGGTTGTGGTCCTAACTGTTTAAAGGTTTGACCAAGATGGGAATTTGAGATGACCCTAACTGTTTAAAGGTTTGATCGTTCAATTTGTGGACCTCTCGTTCATAGAAGGAATTGAGAGGGGATTTTGGTTGTGGTCCTAACTGTTTAAAGGTTTGACCAAATTGGGAATTTGAGACGACCCTAACTATTTAAAGGTTTGATCGTTCAATTTTTAGACCTCTCGTTCATGGAAGGAATCGAGAGGGGATTTTAGTTATGGTCCTAACTGTTTAAAGGTTTGACCAAGTTGGGAATTTGAGACGACCCTAACTGTTTAAAGATTTGATCATTCAATTTGTGGACCCCTCGTTCATGGAAGGAATCGAGAGGGGATTTTGGTTGTGGTCCTAACTGTTTAAAGGTTTGACCAAGTTGGGAGTGTGAGTACAAAATACAATGGGAGTGTTGACTTGTACAAGTCGCTCAGAGGGGGTTCCTGGTGTTAAGTGATAAATACTTAACACGGAGGGGTTTGATAATCATCAATGATCAGGAGTTTAAAATTCTGAATACTATGTCCGGACTCTAACAATGAGAATGTTAAGTGCACAGATGTAGCGGGAGTTTGAATGAGAGTTTCTTATTTATCACCTTCTTGTAGTGACCGGGTTATCCCTAAGAACATACTATATAGAATTCTCTCGGGAACTTCCCGTTACATGAATTATCCACCCCCAGTTTTCTTCACGAAACTGGGTCTAATATTACACTTAGTTGCATGACCGGGTTATCCTTAAGAATACCAGGCATGGTACTCTCTAGGAACTTCCCGTGAAAGAAAGGAAACAGTTTAGACTCATATACCTATTGGAGTGTCAGGGAGCAGTTTAATCTCTTATACTAGTTGGAGGATTGAGAAGCAGTTTATACTCGTATACTCTTCGGAGTGGTGCACCGTCATTCGGCTTATTCTAGCTTTATGGCGTCAGAGTCGATTAGAGCTTGAATCTTGTTCTTTAGACCGAAACAAATCTTAGTAGGATGGAGAACTCTCCTGTGGTACGCACAGTATTTTGGGTCTGTAATCCTCTTAGTTCCCTCCTGATCTTTAATCGGTGGTAGCTCAATCTCACCGTTATTCAGGAGGTACTCAAAAATATTCGGAACTTCCTCATCCTTGAAAGAGTACTCTTTTTGGAGTCTCGGATCTAGAGTCCTTTGATGTTTTTGAGGTTGTTGTTGTGACATCTGATAATTATCACCGGCAACCACAGGCATTGACCGCTGGCTTTTGAGGTTGTTGTTGTGACATCTGATAATTATCACCGGCAACCACAGGCATTGACCGCTGGCTTCTTTCGATCTTCTTCCTTCTGAGGAAGCGTTCAATTATCACCGGCAACCACAGGCATTGACCGCTGGCTTCTTTCGATCTTCTTCCTTCTGAGGAAGCGTTCAGCTTGTTTGCCGTGCACCTTTAAGTCTTTCCAAGTGTTGGACGGGTCGACTCCCATAACCTCCAATATCTCAATAGATAGATTGTTTTGACATGTCTGGAGGATGAAGTCCTCCGTGATCGGATCTCGGCAGTTCGTCGCCTTATTCCGGAAACGTTTGATGAAGTCGTCGACTGTCTCTTCGTCTTCCTATTTCTCCTTAAAGAGTGTCCTGATGGATACCTCGGCGTCGTCATCAAAGAAGTTATTGAGGAATGAGCTCTCCATATCATCCCAGCTGCTGATGCTTCCAGGCTTGAGACGGCGATACCAATCCAGGGTGCCGACGAATGACCGAACCATCAAGGCTTCATTACCGGAGATCGTGCCCAAGTGGGACTTAAAGTAGATTAGATGCTGAGTGGACGAGCCCTTCCCGTCGAATGGCGTGAAGTTGATCAGGTTGAACTTCGCTGGATACAGGATCGAATCCCACTCTTTCGGGTAAGAATACGGAATGCCGGTCTTCTTTACCTCTCGAGCAGACATTAGAGCGTTAATTTTTCTCTCGAGGTCTTTCATCTTCTCATCTTCGTCTGTATCATGTTTTGGATGATTTTCGAGAGGAACAATGTGGTCACCCCCGGCATTATTATCTTTAACGGGACCACCCCCAGCATTTTGGTCAACAGGGGGGTTATCAGCATTGATGTGTTCATCCACATCTGAATCGCTAGCTGCTTGGCTGACATCGTCACGATGGCTGGATTCAACTATCTGATTCGATAAGGCTCGGATCTGTTGGTCGTGCATTTGTCTCATCTCCTACATAGCCATTTCCATTTCGATTTTGAATGCTTGCTTCTGCTTGGCTAGAGCGTCCTTAACCATTTTGGTTACTTCCTCAGTGCTAATCATAAACACTTCACGAGATTGTCCGGGACTGGATACGGTAGCCTCTGAAGTGACTACCGACGCCGAGCAAGCATCTGACGCTTCATCGTCTGAGGATAGTCCTCTATTTATCCTCAGATAGTCCCTGCGTCTAGTAGTTCCCACGCGTAGTCGAGTCAGACGATGCGAAATGAGGGGGTTTGAACTTGAAGGTTGTTCAGGCCAGACGGCTTCTAACTGGAGCCGAGACATTAGTTGGGCTATCCCCGAATTGACTCTTCTTCCTGGAGTGAAATTGGGGTTGGAGCTATTTGAACTAATCGGAGACTTCCCCTTATCGACCACGTTGATAGTAACTGCTGGGAGTTCGTCATCTTGAACAACTGATCATTTTTTGCGAAAGTGCCTTGATGTTGGTTTCGACGCTTCAAAGGAAAGCCTTTGGAATACCGAGACCCTTCGTGGAGCGGTCTTGAGGTAGCTACATACTGATAATACTACCCTGATAAGTTTGATACACGGACAATGAGAGTCCGTTTCTCGGGTACTTCTCTTTCGAGATTTATTCGTACCCCCAGCCTGATAGTACAACTCATCGGCATTATGCCCGGAGCAATCTATCGGCTGTTTACATGAATTCTCAGGTATAACGTATTCGTCTGTCTGACGCGTTTTCTTCTGAGTAAACAATACCTTGTTGGCGTCTGCAGGAGTCACACGTTTGGAATCATACTTTTCTGAGGATGAAACCTTAACGGGCTCCTGGCCTTCTGTACGCACCCCCAAGCGGGCGGTTACGGGAATCAACTTGTTAGGAGGTCGCGTACGACCCCCAGTCTGGATGTTTGCTTGGGGTTCCTTCAACGGTCCCAAGCGTTCCTTGACAGGCGCTTTGCCTCGATCTTCGCATAGAGAACTGAGGTAATCCTTCAATGGAATTCTAACTTTCGAGAGATCCACACCACCGTAGGGTTTCACCGAAGGCGTGGGAGCGGAAGGAGTGGGATCCAAAGTTGACGAAGGCTGGGGAGCAACGTCGCGTGCTTTTGCCTTAAGCGTTGATTTAGCTTTTGGCATCCAAATTTGTTTAGATCTCGGCGATCTTTTAACAACCTTTTCCATTTGCATTTCTTGTGCTTTTCGCACAAGGATCTAGGCATGCGCAAGAAGTGCGCAACGCTTCTGAATGCGCTCCTCAAGAGTGGAACAGTTCCGTTTGACACGAATCCATTCGTTAGTAGGTGGTTGGGAGGAGGTTCCCGAAGCTTGCTGTGGAGATAGCTTAGCCACTTGGCGATTTTTGAACTCCAGATTTGCTTGGTAATGGAGTCCATCCACCTGGTCCAAAGCCTTGGTGAATTGGCGCGCGAGGCATTGGCGTTGCCTTTGACGTGCTCTCTTCATCAGCACTGGTGCACTTTCAACGGGCAACTCTTTGACTTTCAAAGAGTTGTCACGAACGTTGGATCTAGTTTCTTTAGAGGCTGGAGAGGGGTCTTTCACTGCATTCGGGTTCAGATCATCAGTCCTGGTCTTCGGATCTGAAGGCACGTTCTTCACGGTAGTAGTTTTCCTGCGTTTGCAAGAAGAAGATCTAGAGGAGGAGGAGGAAATATATTCCTCGAATTTCTACTGGTCGAATTCGTATTCGACCTCTTCGAACACCGGGATCTTGATCGTCGGTTGCGTCACGACAACCTCGGCAGCGAGGCTGTTGGCTCCCACTGTGGTCGTCAGCTTGTTTGGGGTAAAAGTTGATATCTTCATTGCTGAATCTATTACACGTTTATCGATTATAGATTCAAAGTAAAATTTATCTTTTTATAAGACTTTCTTACACAATGAAAATAAGAAAAATATAACTCTCGTCAAATAGCGCAGAGATCATTTATCGGTCTTCTGCTTGCGTGGGATCTTGACCTGTGACGGGGACGTTGATATCCGTGGACCGCCAAACGATCAGATCAGATCCAGAGTTTCATCGATTCGCGAAGGAATCAATAAGCCGAAGCGCTTATCTTGGCAACAGCGAGATAATTGCTCTTCTTAAGATTATCACAACGGGATAATCTTAAGGAACGGACCCGGAGAATGTAGATCTGATGAATCTTTCTCTCCTGTGCTGAAGAACTCGATCAATCTCCTCCTTTCTTATGAAGTTCGTGCACTTTTAATCTTCAATCTGGAAGGGCTTCGCCAACTCTCTAAAAAATCCAGATCCGAAAAAAATGAAGGCCCTGGGGCTGTATTTATAGGCTCCGGGAATCCAGGCAGTTAAAACTACATAACAACCAAAAAACTGTATTTTAGGGCCCCAGGACACCCTCGGGCATCTCAGCGAAGCTGAGACACCCGTGGGTGTCTTGGCCCAAACCAAGACACCTTGGGGTGTCTCAGTTGGGCCGAGATACCTCGGGGTGTCTTAGCATAGGCTGAGACTGGTGTTCTGCGCTCCGTTTTGCATTCGTCGTATTTTCCTCATCCAAACTCAAATTTACATGATTCAAGATGCGTTGGAAAGTTGACGAGGAGATCTACATGCTCACATGATTGGATCATCTATGGAATAAATGAGACACGAAGGGCATTTCACCTTTTGTAAGCGACGCGAGGCTCCCGATCAGTTCGTATCCTCGTTATTCTGAAACTCCGTTGCTTCACATAGTTCGTCGATTCACTTCAAGCGTTCGTCAACGTTAATCAAGCTTCCGTGAATTGGATAGTGATGTTCATCATCTTCTCTTAGCTTCAAGATGTTTATGGAGACCTATAGGTAATTTTCAACGCCTACAGCTACTAGCTCCAAATCATGCGTAGGATAATTCTGCTCATGAGTCCTTAACTTTCTCGAAATATAAGCTACAACTCTCTGGGTCTGCACCAATACCTTGTTGAGTAAACAATACCTTGTTGGCGTCTGTAGGAGTCACACGTTTGGAATCATACTTTTCTGAGGGTGAAACCTTAATGGGCTCCTGGCCTTCTGTACGCACCCCCAAGCGGACGGTTACGAGAATCAACTTGTTAGGAGGTTGCGTACGACCCCCAGTCTGGATGTTTGCTTGGGGTTCCTTCAACGGTCCTAAGCGTTCCTTGACAGGCGCTTTGCCTCGATCTTCGTGTAGAGAACTGAGGTAATCCTTCAATGGAATTCTAACTCTCGAGAGATCCACACCACCGTAGGGTTTCACCGAAGGCGTGGGAGCGGAAGGAGCGGGATCCAAAGTTGACGAAGGCTGGGGAGCAACGTCGCGTGCTTTTGCCTTAAGCGTTGATTTAGCCTTTGGCATCCAAATTTGTTTAGATCTCGGCAATCTTTTAACAACCTTTTCCATTTGCATTTCTTGTGCTTTTCGTACAAGGATCTGGGCATGCGCAAGAAGTGCGCAACGCTTCTGAATGCGCTCCTCAAGAGTGGAACAGTTCCGTTTGACACGAATCCATTCGTTAGTAGGTGGTTGGGAGGAGGTTCCCGAAGCTTGCTGTGGAGATAGCTTAGCCACTTGGCGATTTCTGAACTCCAGATCTGCTTGGTAATGGAGTTCATCCACCTGGTCCAAAGCCTTGGCAAATTGGCGCGCGAGGCATTGGCGTTGCCTTTGACGTGCTATCTTCATCAACACTGGTGCACTTTCAACGGGCAACTCTTTGACTTTCAAAGAGTTGTCACGAACGTTGGATCTAGTTTCTTTAGAGGCCGGAGAGGGGTCTTTCACTACATTCGGGTTCAGATCATCAGTCCTAGGAGTCATTCCATCCATGACATGGGAAGAATTAAAACTGCATGGGGAACAGGCCGAACGCTTTCTCAAAAGAAAAAAGCTTAAAAGAGGCCAACCAACGACTAAACCCCCAAACTCGAATTTTGCTTCTCGTGGTAAGGGAAAGGCACCTGCAGCAGCTGTTGACACTAATCAGACGTCACAACAGCAATCTCAGAAGCAGCGAGAGACCCCGGATACGAGACTCCAAAAAGAATACTCCTTCAAGGATGAAGAGGTTCCAGCTATCTTCAAATACCTCATTAAAAACGACAAAATCAAGCTGCCACCTATTACGAATCAGGAGGAAGCTAATAACACTTTAGATCCAAAGTACTGTACGTACAACTGGATGATCCTTCTGTTAGACCCTAGAGGGGGGGGTGATTAGGGTCTTATGCTAATCTAATCCGATTAAATGCCAATTAAAATTAATTAATGAGTTATCCTAGCAAGTATGAAATATAACAACTATATAAGCTAGGATAAGCAATATGAACAATGAGATATATCCTATATGATGAATATATATATATGCAAGGATATATAAACTAACACAAGATGATATATCCTATCAATATGATATATGTATATGCAAGGATATAAAACTAGCACAAGGGGTAAACAATATGAATTAGATAGTGGATCATATAAATAATGAGCTAATGACAATGGCGACATGAAATATAAACACAAGTATAAATAAACGCCAAAGCACACTCAAACACAAGATATGATCACGGAGTTCGGACCTTTCGTCCTACGTCTCCGCTCCCCACTCCCGGGGAGAAATCCACTATCACAACCGGGTTTTCTATGCTCACCCGAAAAACGTTTACACCTCACAGTGTCGGTTTTTAACGCTCACCGATCAACGTTCACTCCTCACACTCGGTTTTCTAGTTCACCGAAAACTTCACAACACACTCGGTTTTCTAGCTCACCGAAAACCTTACAACACTCATAATGTAACAAATATAAATTTGTTCTCTACAATAGATGAGAACTTAATTAAGCACAACTCAATGTTACAATCTCTCACAACCCTAATATACTATGAATGCAAATACAATAAGCTCATGTGGGTGTGTGTAACAATGAGATTCAACAAAAACTTAACTCAATAAGAACTAGCAATAAGATTGATATGAAATACAATAGTAGAAATGCTAGGAAATAGAGTTAAGGAAACTTCTCTATAAACACAAAGAGAGGATGATGAAATGTTGAAGATGAACTCTTGTTTAAAAACTTCTTAGATTCTTTGAAAGAGAACAGCAATAGGGTATTTATACCCACTCTAAATCTCAGTCAAAACCCCAAGCCAAATGACAAAAACAGCCCCAGCAACGGTAACAAAACTAGCCGTTGGAAACAAAAATGATTGAGCAGCGGTCGATCGGAAATTCTCGCAGTTGACTGCGATCTAGGTCCCAATCTGAGAATCGAGCAGGAACTTCGTCGGTCGACCGGTGCGGTCGACCGAAGGAAATATCGAGCTCTCGGTCGACCGGTGCGGTCGACCGACAAACTCTCTGCTGCCCAGAAACAAATGAACAATTGAGCGGTCGACCGGTGCGGTCGACCGTGTTAGACCCTAGAGGGGGGTGATTAGGGTCTTATGCTAATCTAATCCGATTAAATGCTAATTAAAAACTAATTAATACGTTATCCTAACAAGTATAAAAAACAACAAGATATGTGAGCTGGGATAAACAATATGAACAAGGGATATATCCTAGCAATGAGATATTACAAAAATATGAGCAAGGATATATGAACTAACACAAGGGTAAAATAAACAATCTACACAAGTGATAGGGTAATATGATGAGCAATACACAAAGGCGATATAAGATATGAAAACAAGAATAAGAACGCCAATGCAATCACAAACAAAACGATATGTTTACGAGGTTCGGTCCCCACGACCTACGTCCCCGCTCCTCACCTCGAGGAGATCTCCACTATCACAACCGGGTTTTCTACGTTCACCCGAACAACGTTTACACCTCACAATACAATCACTATGTAATCACACCTCACACACTAAGTGTTGGTCCTAGCCCGTGTCCTCCTCCTCAAGTGCTCGGTTACAACCTCTCCCTAGGCACGTCAACCGACGCCACTCCTCTTGGATTCGACCCCGTCTCTCACCACACACTTCTCTCGGTGTACAAGTGTATTACAAGTGAATCCTCACAATAAGCACAATATAAATCAAATGATTTGTTCTCTAAACAAGGTGAGAACTCAATTAAGCACAACTCTAAGTCACTAATCTCACAACCCAAAATTATACTATGAATGTAAATACAATAAGCTCAATAGGTTGTGTGTGAACAAAGAGATAATAAAATCAACTAAACTCAATATGAACACTAGCTTAATAAAAAGATAATCAAACAATATAAAATATGAAGCTAGATTGAGTTTAGAAAACTTCTCAATAGATCAAGAGTGGAAGGAGAAGAGTTGGATGCTCAAACACCAATAGATGATCTCCTCAAGCTCTTGTGGAAGTGATTCACAAAACCAAAACACTCAAATGCTTAAAAGCTTATAAACACACTTAAACCAAACATAAACCCTTGATTAAAACTCTCTTAAACTTGTTTTTAAACTCTCTTGGCTCACTTGAAAAGACATCAGCAATGGGGTATATATACCCACTAGAAATCTCAGCAAAAACCCCCAAAACAAAATGACCAAAAACCCCAGCAAACAGCTCAGAGAAAGAGCCGTTAAAAAGCAACGGCTATATTGTCGGTCGACCGAAAATTCCGTCGGTCGACCGATGGAAAAATTCGGTCGACCGATGGAAAGTTCGGTCGACCGTTATCCAGGTCGAAAACAGGAAATCAAGCAAACACTTATCCGGTCGACCGGTGCGGTCGACCGATGGAGCTTTCGATCGACCGGACCGGTCGACCGACCAACTCTCTGCTGCATGGTGACGAAAGAACAAATGAGCGGTCGACCGGATCGGAAATACAACATGATATGTGAGCTAGGATAAGTAATATGAACAATGAGATATATCCTATATGATGAATATATATATGCAAGGATATATAAACTAACACAAGATGATATATCCTATCAATATGATATATGTATATGCAAGGATATAAAACTAACACAAGGGGTAAACTATATGAACTAGATAGTGGATCATATAAATAATGAGCTAATGACAATGGCGACAAGAAATATAAACACAAGTACAAATAAACGCCAAAGCACACTCAAACATAAGATATGATCACGGAGTTCAGATCTTCCGTCCTACGTCTCCGCTCCCCACTCCCGGGGAGAAATCCACTATCACAACCGGGTTTTCTTTGCTCACCCGAAAAATGTTTACACCTCACAGTGTCGGTTTTCAACGCTCACCGAACAACGTTCACTCCTCACACTCGGTTTTCTAGTTCACCGAAAACTTCACAACACACTCGGTTTTCTAGCTCACCGAAAACCTTACAACACTCACAATGTAACAAATATAAATTTGTTCTCTACAATAGATGAGAACACAATTAGGCACAACTCAATGTTACAATCTCTCACAACCCTAATATACTATGAATGCAAATACAATAAGCTCATGTGGGTGTGTGTAACAATGAGATTCAACAAAAACTTAACTCAATAAGAACTAGCAATAAGATTGATATGAAATACAATAGTAGAAATGCTAGGAAATAGAGTTAAGGAAACTTCTCTATAAACACAAAGAGAGGATGATGAAATGTTGAAGATGAACTCTTCAATAGTTGATGTAAACTCCTCTTTGTAACAGCAAACCCAAAACAAACTTAAACCAAAACTAAACAAGCTTAAACCCTTGTTTAAAACCTTGTTTAAAAACTTCTTAGATTCTTTGAAAGATAACAGCAATAGGGTATTTATACCCACTCTAAATCTCAGTCAAAACCCCAAGCCAAATAACAAAAACAGCCCCAGCAACGGTAACAAAA
>NC_033801.1:102043331-102051083 GCF_001876935.1 Asparagus officinalis | reverse complement strand
ATTTCATATATATATAAACATAAAAACCTAAAACACATGTATGTATATATATAACTATATATATGCATAGAAACCAAAACTTATGTATATATATAACTATATATATATATATATATATATATATATGAAGAAACCAATAAATGTGTGTGTATAGTTATTGAGCTTAACGTACTTAACACACATAATATAAATCCTAAACTACATTACCCAAGCAATCTTGATCTTCAACGAAGCTCTTCTAGGTAATCTCTCGGATGAAGCTTTAACTTGGATCTTGAACTTTGAATAGCAAGGCTTCACCGACATTCCGCTAACCTCCATTGGATATGATCGTTGAAGCTCTATTCCATCCATCCTCCAACTACGTTGTTTGTCTACAATAAATACGAAAACACAAATACTAGACAAACAACATTAGTGGTAAATTGTTTGTTAAACATCATCAAAACAAGAAGGCCAACAATCTCCCCGTTTTTGATGATGACAAACAATTTACAAAAAGAGATATATGCATGAAGGAAATGAATATATAATTTATAATTCACATGCATATAAACAAGAAAGAATATACTCACAATATTTTTCCCCCTTTGACAACATCAAAAAGGGGACAAAGGAATGAAGAGAGCGAAAGCTCCCCCTATCAATAAGCATAGGTGAGTATCAAACATGTATAGGGATTGCTCCCCCTATCAAAAAGCCATATAGAATATAAGCAATAAAAGATCATGGCAAACATGTGAGTAAGCATAAAAAATATGCTAAAAATCACTCACATTCAAGAGATAATGAGAACATATAAAAATCACTCACATTCAAGAGATAATGAGAACATATATAAATATATCAAGATGAACATATTGTCTCATATCAAAAAACCTAAAAACCATGTATAAAAAAGATTTATGAAATCACAAGAAGGAAGACATGAGAATCATGTAAAAAGTTTTCAAATGAAAACAAATCACTCAAGCGAAATCATAAATCAAATGAGATCCATAAAAACATAAAACCAAACCATTATTGATTTTCAATAACCCATATAAACATTTAAGCATCCGGTAAACATGATTTGGGAATAAACACCCAATAAACCCGGAGGGTATATAACTACAAACCTCTCATTAAAATCTAAATTAATAATCATGAAAACAAAAGAATTTGACCAATAAAAAGAATTGTTTTCATGTACAAAATTTTCAAAGCACATTTTTCAAAACCAAGAAAAAGAAAAAGAAAAATATTAAAATTATTGGTTTAAAAATCAAATTTGTTTTGGTATCCAAGTATTCTTGGTACCAAAAAGTTTAGGGACATGACCCCTATCATTAAGGCTCAAAGCCCTAGGGTTATGAACCCGTTTGGGCACATGTAGTGTACTAACATGGTCAAATCAATAATCACTCAAATGACCCTTCCGATTGCAATTTGTACAATGAAAGAGATCCATTTGTTTTTGTGGACCATTAGCTCGTGCACGGGAATCATTTGCAAATAAAGATTGTCTTTTAGAAATATTTTGCAAATGAGAAACATCATTAAGCAAAGGTGGTTTACTTGAGAAATTTGGCAAGTTTGAATATTTATTCAAATCATAACAAAACTTCGCCAAATGGCCAAATCTACCACAAACATCACATTTAAACTTTTGTGGCTTAATAAAATCATTTGTCAAGGGTAAAGTCTTTTTCAAATCATAGCAAAATTTTGCCAAATGGCCAAAACGTCCACAAAGATCACATTTAAACACTGTTTGTCTATAATAAATAAGAAAACACAAATACTAGACAAACAATATTAGTGGTAAATTATTTGTTAACCATCATCAAAACAAGAAGGCCAACACCTTCATCCTACCAAGGCTTGCTTCTCTATAAAAAATAACATTCAAGTCTTGGTTGACGCCGGTATCATAACTCCAAAATGAGCCGAATGAGAACGGCTTCCTCCGATGAGTATAAGAGGTTGAAATACTGCTCCCATCCTCCAACAGGTATATGAGGTTAAACTGCTCTCTGACACTCCGATAAGTATAATTATATAAACTGCTTCTTCCTATCCTCCTATGAGTATAAGAGGTTAAATTGCTTCTCTCATTTCTCTGATTAGTATAAGAGATTAAACTGCTTCTCCCATTCCTCCGATAGGTATATGAGGTTAAACTGCTCCCACCCTCCGACAGGTATACGAGGTTAAACTGCTTTCCTTATTTTCAACAACGGGAAGTTCCTAGAGAATATTACACATAATATTCTTAAGGATATCCTGACAATGTGGTCGTATACAATTTGATTTAGGTTTGCCAAAGAGCTGGAGGTGGAATACCTCAATGCATTCTAATGGGAAGTTCCTGAAGAATACTACACATGGTATTCTTAAGGGTAACCCAAAACCGGCTGGTTATTCAAGGTGAAAACCAATCATCAGAATAATTCGTTCTTAATCATGATTAAGAACCTCCCACCGTGGCTATTTAATCCTTTTCAAGATGACTAAAACCCTCCCACTGTGACTTTTTAAGCACTCTTTCGTTGAGATGAGATTTAACGACCTTATTCGGTCAATCTTCCCTCACGAAATTCCCATGATGTAGCTATGGAGTACTTGATGATTCACGATCCTCCATCATAAAGTCCCTTACTGATCAAATTAACTAACAGTAGGTCCACCAAAATTATTTCGGCTGAGTTCATCCAAACTCCCACTGTGTTGGTGCACTTAACACTCCCAATGTCAAAGTCTCAAAACGGTATTCAAAAATTCAAGTTGTTGATCCATGGTAATCATCAAATCCCTTCGTGTTAAGTCCTAGCCACTTGACACTAAAAAACTACTGAGTGATTTGTACGAGTCAACATTCCCGGTGTTATTTGTATCTTCACTCCCACTGTTTTTGGTCAAACTTTCCTATAGTTAGGACCAAAGCCAAATCCCCTCTCGATCCCTTTCATGAACGAGAGGTCCACTTTTAAATCGAGCAATCAAACCTTCCTACAGTTAGGGTCGTCCTAAACATCCCACTTGGTCAAGCATTCCTACAGTTAGGGCTAAAACTGGAGTTTCCACTCGATAAATGAGAAATTCACCTTCAGATTGGGTAATCAAACCTTCCGACAATTAGGATTATCCGAATCTTTTTCTGATTCTAAAAGTGTAGATCCCACTTTGAGTTTCTTTTGCACCTAGAGATAGAATATAAAATTTTTCTTCTCCAGCATCGGGTTCGTCTTTACCCCAAGAGAAGACACCACCTTCCAACACCAAAAACTCGTGCATTACACGCACGGGGAATTTTATCCTGAATCCTAAGTAATGATAAGTCAGCGCCTAATATGCGTTGTCGGTTAATCCTTTACAGTAAAAAGGACAAAAGCCCACGTATTCAACATCGTGGCAAGTCGTTATTAATAACGTCAAATACCGTGCCTTACACACACGGGGAATTTTATCCCGAATCTTAAGTAGGGATAAGTTAGCGCCTAACACGTGTTGTCGGTTAGTCTTTCACCGTAAAAAAGACAAAAGCCTATATATTCGATATTATGGCAGGCCATTATTAATAACACCAAAATCCGTACCTTACACGCACGGAGAATTTTATCCCGAATCCTAAATAAGGATAAGTCAACGCCTAACATACGTTGTCTGTTAGTCTTTCACCGTAAAAAGAACAAAATCCCACGTATTCAACATCGTGACAGGTCGTTATTAATAACACCAAAATTCGTGCCTTACACGTACGAGGAATTTTATCCCGAATCCTAAGTAGGGATAAGTCAGCGTCTAACACACATTGTCGGTTAATCCTTTACTGTAAAAAAGGATAAAATCCCACGTATTCAACATCATGGCAGGTCGTTATTAATAACGACAAAATAAGTACCTTATACGTACGGGGAATTTTATTCCAAATCCTACGTAGGGATAAGTCAACGCCTAACACGAGTTGTCGGTTAGTCCTTCTTCGTAAAAAGGATAAAAGCCCACGTATTCGACATCATGACGGGTCATTATTAATAACGCCAAAATCCGTGCCTTACACACACGAGGCATTTTATCTCGAATCCTAAGTAGGAATAAGTCACCGCCTAACATGCGTTGTCGGTTAGTCCTTCACCGTAAAAAGGACAAAAGCCCATGTATTCAACATCGTGGCAGGTCGTTATTAATAACGCTAAAATCCGTGTCTTACACGTACGGAGAATTTTATCCCGAATCCTAAATAGGGATAAGTTAGCGCCTAACACGCGTTGCTAGTTAGTTCTTCATCATAAAAAGGACAAAAGTCTACGTATTCGACATCGTGGCAGGTCGTTGTTAATAACACCAAAATTTGTGTCTTACACGCATGGTGAATTTTATCTTGAATCCTAAGCAGAGATAAGTCAACGTCTAACACGTGTTGCCGGTTAACCTTTCTTCGTGAAAAGAATGCCAGGATTCACGTCTGGGAGATGTTATCTCAATCCCTAAATAAATATAAGTCTATGCCTAACATGTGTTACCGGTTAGTCTTTTCCTGTAAAAAGGACGAAGCATATGTATTCAATATGATAGCACCAAGTCTAAGAGAGTTCATTCTCGTAGCACAACGCCACATGTGGAACAGACTTAAATAATTCATATGCAAGCCCGATTCAAATGGTAATCAGTAAAGGCATATCAAATCTGTTGATGGCTGAAGGTTTGCCAAAAATCCTAAAGTCTGCGCCTAACATGCATCGCCAGATAGTCTATTCCCGTGACAAATAACGAAGTTTATGTATTCAATATCATAGCATCAAGTCTAAGAGAGTTCATTCTTTTAGCATAACGTCACATGCGGAACGGACTTAAATAATCCGCATGCTAGCCCGACTCAAATGTTAGTTGGTAAAGGCCCGTCAAACTCATTTATGGGTGAAGGTTTGCCAAAAAATCCTATAAGCATGATAGCCACTGACGCACTAGCTTCATCAGTTGGTCTCGTGACTTAAACACCTGGAAGAACATCAATTCCAACCGAAGTTTCCACAAAGGACTTTAAACGTGTTGCAAATCAAAGTTAACGCCAGTCAACGCGTAGTCAACACGTCGTCAATTCTCGCCAAAACAAGGCTCAGATCAACCCCGAAACAAGGATAATCTTAAGGATTTCAACCGTAGTTCAGATACGAATCCCCGATGAAGATAGTTAGTTCAACGTCGACTCAACGACACGAGCTAAAATCAGAAATCAACACACCAGTTTTAATTCGAGACTTCGACAACGGTCAGATGATAAACGCAGAGCCGGAAGAATTTTAGCTATTTGACAAAATACTGAATAGACTAAGAATTAAAGAAGTTAAGAACTGAAGCTAATGACAGGTCCTTTTACACCGACTGAAGGTTGGACCTATCACATCAAAAGTATTTTAGGCTCTTCTATAAAAGAAACGAGACTAAAACACTTTGGAGGGGGTATCTGTAGTTGCAAAAAATTACCTATAGGTTCCCGTACACAGTTCAAGATAGAGAGAAGACGATGAACGTTATTATCCAAGTCAAGGAGGATTATCTGACGCCGACAAGCGCATGAAGTGATTCGGCGAAATGTTGATGACGCAACAACAAGCCACCGGAACGGCAAAGCAAGGGAACGCGCACTCATCAGCCAGCTCCAAGTGGTCCATGCACTCACCGACCACCTCCAAGTGGCCTGTGTGCTCATCAACCAGCTCTAAGTGGCACGTGCACTCATCTGCCAGCTCCAAGTGGCTCACGCGCTCACCGGCAATGTCCAAGTGGCACGCGCGCTCATTAACCAGCTCCGAATGGCCCGCGTGCTCATTAGCCACCTCCAAGTGGCCCGCGTGATCACCGGCTACCTCCAAGTGGTCCGCGTGCTCACCGGCCACCTCTAAGTGGTCCGTACACTCATCAGCCACCTCCAAGTGGCCTGCACGCTCACCGGCCAGCTCCAAGTAGTCCGCATGCTCACCGGCCACCTCCAAGTGACCCACACGCTCATTAGCCACTTCCAAATGGCCTACACGCTCACCGATCAGCTCCAAGTGGCCCGCGTACTCACCGACCATCTTCAAGTGGCCCGCACACTCATCGGCTAGCTCCAAATGATCCCCGTGTCACTCCGCTAGCTCCGCATAGTGGTCGTTCGCTCATCAGGCTAGCTCCAGAAGTGCCGCTGCTCATTCAGCTCACCTCCAAGGACCCGCGTGCTGTCAGCCACTCTAAGTGGCCCCAAAATTCATTGAAGTGAATCAGTGATAAGCGTACAAATGCAATGAAAATGATAAAACACCGTAACGACGGAAATAAGTCCCAAAAACCCGAAGACCGGAATAATCTCCCTAGCCGCGCCGATCGACCGAAATGACTTGACCAAAGCCAGTGTCGCATGGCGCTGAGGCCACCCTTTGGTGCTAGCGAATAGATCCGAGTCCACCGTTGGGCTTGCTCGTGCCAGAAAAGAGCACCAAAACGTGTTTTTGCGAACGGTTTTCTCCAGGATTGTGTTCGTTCAGAGCCTGCCGCAACGTTAAAAGCTATCCGCTAAACGTGGTTAAAGTGGTTATTAACTGAGATAACCTTAATAATCAATTCTAATCTGAAAACCGCTGGGGCATATAACCTGAAGCCTATAAATAGACAAGCTCTAAGGCGCTCTACGTACTGTAGGATCTAAAATCAGAGGGCGAGGTGCTGTCAAATGTGAAAGTTAGAACATCATTTCCAGACGGAGGGCTTAGCTAGATTTGATGAACTTCAGCATAAAGAGGAAAGCTATTCAACGAGAGATCTGAGGCTACCCCCTCTTCTGCCCCCTTTACTGCCAGACTCAAACTGTTTTGATATCGAAGGGAGAGGTCGTAATCTCGCTTGTGTCGAGATTATCACTCTGTAATGTTTCTTGTGAATGGCAAGAGCATTAAATTTTTATCTAATGTCAAACACGTATCTAATCCGCAATTTGATCCACGGACTAACGGCATCTCTGGTAACATGGAAAAGATCCCACCGCAAGCCAGCGATTAGTGATAAACGTCTCGGCCGTGTGTTTGAAAGAGAGTTGTAATGTTGCATTTTATTTGTTGTAACGTAGAGGTCTTATAAAAAGATACACGTCTCTTGAATCTGTAAATTGAAAAACAGTTGTAAATGGATTCAGCAATTGAATAAAACTAACTTTTGAGCAAAACAGTATGAGAAAAATTTAAGTCCTAGATGTGCTTCTCAAATGTAGACTTTGAAAAAGGCAATATGATTTGTGAATTGGATTTCTAATGATATCCTTCTTGGTCCTAGTTTTACACTTGGATTATGAAATTGTGTCCCAAACAGATCTTAATTCGCGCTATCTGTTAATGGCCAAATGAGTAGCCGTTGTTTAAAGTAGGTGCTATAGGCTTAGACAATGTGGATCTAATGTCCTCTATCTCTTGTCTATTGATGGAGTATCTGAGTAGGTATCTTTTTTGGCTAAGGCTGAATACCTCTATACACGATTTCAAAGTCGCATATCACTATTACGTGGTGCTTGCATATCTCACAATCTTGTATTGCAGATGACTTGTGCTTTTATAAGGAGGGATAATTAATGTTCTGTCTTTCTTGCTAATTCAACAAGTTTCCTAATGCTTATTCAAATATTCGATTTATGTGTTAATGAAACCAAGTGCCAGTCTTCTTTGGGGTGTAATTATTAAGATGCAGGCTAAAAGATTATATGGGCCATTGGAAATTTCTGAAGTTTCTTTACCTGTGAGATTA
>NC_033801.1:102024776-102043306 GCF_001876935.1 Asparagus officinalis | reverse complement strand
GGTTTGCCAAAAATCCTAAAGTCTGCGCCTAACATGCATCGCCAGATAGTCTATTCCCGTGACAAATAACGAAGTTTATGTATTCAATATCATAGCATCAAGTCTAAGAGAGTTCATTCTTTTAGCATAACGTCACATGCGGAACGGACTTAAATAATCCGCATGCTAGCCCGACTCAAATGTTAGTTGGTAAAGGCCCGTCAAACTCATTTATGGGTGAAGGTTTGCCAAAAAATCCTATAAGCATGATAGCCACTGACGCACTAGCTTCATCAGTTGGTCTCGTGACTTAAACACCTGGAAGAACATCAATTCCAACCGAAGTTTCCACAAAGGACTTTAAACGTGTTGCAAATCAAAGTTAACGCCAGTCAACGCGTAGTCAACACGTCGTCAATTCTCGCCAAAACAAGGCTCAGATCAACCCCGAAACAAGGATAATCTTAAGGATTTCAACCGTAGTTCAGATACGAATCCCCGATGAAGATAGTTAGTTCAACGTCGACTCAACGACACGAGCTAAAATCAGAAATCAACACACCAGTTTTAATTCGAGACTTCGACAACGGTCAGATGATAAACGCAGAGCCGGAAGAATTTTAGCTATTTGACAAAATACTGAATAGACTAAGAATTAAAGAAGTTAAGAACTGAAGCTAATGACAGGTCCTTTTACACCGACTGAAGGTTGGACCTATCACATCAAAAGTATTTTAGGCTCTTCTATAAAAGAAACGAGACTAAAACACTTTGGAGGGGGTATCTGTAGTTGCAAAAAATTACCTATAGGTTCCCGTACACAGTTCAAGATAGAGAGAAGACGATGAACGTTATTATCCAAGTCAAGGAGGATTATCTGACGCCGACAAGCGCATGAAGTGATTCGGCGAAATGTTGATGACGCAACAACAAGCCACCGGAACGGCAAAGCAAGGGAACGCGCACTCATCAGCCAGCTCCAAGTGGTCCATGCACTCACCGACCACCTCCAAGTGGCCTGTGTGCTCATCAACCAGCTCTAAGTGGCACGTGCACTCATCTGCCAGCTCCAAGTGGCTCACGCGCTCACCGGCAATGTCCAAGTGGCACGCGCGCTCATTAACCAGCTCCGAATGGCCCGCGTGCTCATTAGCCACCTCCAAGTGGCCCGCGTGATCACCGGCTACCTCCAAGTGGTCCGCGTGCTCACCGGCCACCTCTAAGTGGTCCGTACACTCATCAGCCACCTCCAAGTGGCCTGCACGCTCACCGGCCAGCTCCAAGTAGTCCGCATGCTCACCGGCCACCTCCAAGTGACCCACACGCTCATTAGCCACTTCCAAATGGCCTACACGCTCACCGATCAGCTCCAAGTGGCCCGCGGACTCACCGACCATCTTCAAGTGGCCCGCACACTCATCGGCTAGCTCCAAATGATCCGCGTGCTCACCGGCTAGCTCCAAGTGGCTCGTGCGCTCACCAGCTAGCTCCAGAAGTGCCGCTGCTCATTCAGCTCACCTCCAAGGACCCGCGTGCTGTCAGCCACCTCTAAGTGGCCCAAAATTCATGAAGTGAATCAGTGAAGCGTACAAATCAATGAAATGATAAAACACGCGTAACGACGAAATAAGTCAAAACCCGGAAGACCGGAATAGCTCCTAGCGGCCGAGTCGCACCGAAATGACTTGACCAAAGCCAGTGGCTCGGCCATGGCTGAGCCACCATTTGGTGGCTAGCATAGATCCGAGCCACCGTGGGGTTGCTCGTGCCCGAAAGAGCCCAAAACGTGTTTTTCGACGGGTTTTCTCGGGATTTGTTCGTTTCAGAGCCTCCCAACTGTTTTAAAGCTATCCCTAAACGTGGTTAAATGGTTATTAACTGAGATAACCTTAAATAATCAATTCTAATCTGAAAACGCTGCAACCGAAGCCTATAAATACAAGCCTAAGGCCCTATACGTAGGGATCTAAAATCAGAGGGCGAGGTGCTGTCAAATTGAAAAGTAGAACATGAATTTCAGAGGAGGGCTAGCAGATCTTGATGAACTTCAGCATAAAGAGGAAGCTATTCAAGAGATCTGAGGCCTACCCCCTCTCCCCCTTCCTCCAGATCAAACTTGGTTTTGATATCGAGGAGAGTCGTAATCTCGCTTGGTCGAGATTATCACTTCTGTAATTGTTTCCTTTGTGAAGCAAGAGCATTAAATTTTTATTCTAGTCAACCGGATCTAATCCGCAATGATCCACGGACTAACGCATCTCTGGTACAGGAAAAGATCCCACGCAAGCAGCGAGTGATAAACGTCCTCTGCGTGTGTTTGAAGAGAGTTGTAATTTTCATTTTATTTTTGTTGTAACGAGAGGTCTTATAAAAAGATACACTCTCTTGAATCTGTAATTGAAAACAGTTGTAATGGATTCAGCAATGAATAAACTAACTTTTGACGCAAACAGTATGGGAGGAAAAATATAAGTCCTAGATGTGTTCTCAAAGTAGACTTTTGAAAAAGGCATATGATTTGTGAATTGGGAGTTTCTAAATGATATCCTTCTTGGTCCTAGTTTTACACTATGGATTATGAAATGTGTCCAAACAGGATCTTATTCCGTATCTGTTAATGGCCAAATGAGTCCCTTGTTTAAAGGTGCTATAGGGCTTAGACAATGTGGATCTAATGTCCTCTTATCTCTTTGTTCTATTGATGGAGTATCTGAGTAGGTATCTGGCTAAGCTGAATACTCTATACACGATTTCAAGTTCCATCCTAACGTGTGCTTGCATATCTCACATCTTTGTTTTGCAGATGACTTGTGCTTTTATAGAGGGGATAATTAATGTTCTGTCTTTCTTCTATTCAACAAGTTCCTACATCTTTATTCAATATCGGGATTATGTGTTAATGAAACCAAGTGCCAAGTCTTCTTTGGGGGTGTAAATTATAAGATGAGGCTAAAAGATTATTATGCCATTGAAATTTTCTGAAGTTTCTTTACCTGTGAGATAACTAGGTATACCCCTCACTTCTAACTCATTATCAGCTCAGGAATGTGGGGTACTGGTTGGAAAGGAAGATCAAAAGAATTACCCACTGGACTCTAGGTGTGAAAAAGGCGAAGGAATTGAGAAAAACGTGAAGAATAAGCAAAACAGACTCCACCACACCCTGGTGTGGTGTCTGTCACACCGGTGGTAGAATCTGCCATGTTTGCCATGGGTGTGGTGTCTGCCACATCCTAGTATGGCAGAATCTGCCATATTTGCCATGGATGAGGTGTGCCACACCAGGGTGTGGCAGACTCGTTTTTAGAATCCTAATCTATTTGGTATTGTGTTTTATTATAAATAAAACCATATTTTTTAGGGTTTCAAAAGGAGAGAATTAGCATTGTTTTGAGCACTTTAAGAGGGAAATATTATGAGGCGGTTGAGAGCTTTGGTTAGGATTATATTTGAGTGATTTTGTGAGTTGTAACCCGTTATATTTCTCCTCCATATAGTGAAATATCCCCATCCTCTCCCCGTGGACGTAGGCAATTGCCGAACCACATAAATTCCTATGTTTGTGTGTGATTTTGGTCGTTATTTTGTGAATTGCACTCGTGTTTGGTTTTTGTTTTATTCTCTCATCGCTCACCGACTCGTTTGGTTGTCGAGCACGCTTCCATAAGAAGTGGTATCAGAGCACAACAATTAGTATCAGAGCTCAGATTTTAGATCTACAGTTTTGGATTAGGTGGAGGAAGTTTCAGTTGGAAGCTTGGTTCTTGGAGTTCTAGGCTTCGGTGGAGTTAGGGTTTGAAGTTGCCGTTGAAGATCTCGCTTTCCTCGTGTGGTTAGAAGTCCTATTTGGAATCCAATCTAGGGTTTAGTTGGGTAATTTCTAAATTCTATAAAATTTGAATCTTTATTTGCAATTTGGAGTTCATGATTATGGGTGAAGTAGTTGGTGAAAGCAGCAAGATGGCAGGTATAGTTCAAGTTGGTTTTTAGAACACTAAGATTAGTATGGTGAAATATGACGGCAAAATCAATTTTTGTTTGTGGATGAGCAACGTACAGGATGTGCTCAATGCTCAAAATTTGGAGGAGACCATCATGGTCGATGAGAGGCCACCTAAATATGAAGAGGCGATATGAGAAAAGATGAATAGGAATGCTTGTGGGGTGATCAGGTCTTGTTTGGAATAGGAGCTGAAATATGATGTGATTAGGATGACGTCTGCAATGAAGATGTGGGAAATTCTTAACAATAAGTACCTTACGAAGAGTGTTGAGAATCGTTTGCACTTAATGCAAAGATTATTCAGATTTCAGATGTCCAGAGGCACCTCGCTTGCCGCTCATATGAATAACTACACTAAGTTGTTGTTGGACTTGGCGAACGTGGATGAGAAGATCACGGATGAGTACAAGGCTATTATTCTTTTGGGCTCCTTACCGGATGAGGAGTATGATACTTTCGTGCTTACTTTGTTGAACGGGAGATCTTCTATCACTTATAGTAAAGTGACTAACGCATTGATAAACTATAATTTAAGGAGGAAGGATAAGGAGACTTCCCACGGTAGTATTTTAGGAGAGGCCTTATCGATGAGTGGTAGAAGCCCATATCCGAAAGGTGGAAATAGAGGAAGGTCAAGGTCAAGAGGTCATCACCAGCTAGGAAAGAACTAATGTGCTTTTTGCAAGGAACAATGACATTGGAAAAGAGATTGTCCAAAGGTCAAAGAGAATGAGAATTGCAAGAAAAAGGGCCCGGAAGCCAATGAGGTGAATGTTGCGAAAGGCGATGATTCCGATGATTCGAGCTTTCTCTTTTGATTACTCCGAAGGTGAACCATTTGGATGCATTGGATTGGATGCTTGATTCTGGTGCTACTTATCATGTGACCCCTAGGCGAGATTGGTTTGCATCGTTTAAGAGACTCGATGGGGGTGTTGTTGTCATGAGAAATGATCAATCCTATGGCATTTGTGGGAAAGGTACCGTGCAGATTCAGATGCATGACGGAGTAGTCCACGAATTGAAGGAGGTGAGATTCGTTCCTCAGCTGAAGAAGAATCTTATCTCAGTTGGAGCTTTGGAGGCAAGGGGATTCAAGGTGACCTTTGAGGACGTTGTAGCAAAGGTTACTAAGGGATCTTTAGTGGTGATGAAGGGAGTCCGCAGTCAGAACTTATATTATCTGAAGGAGAGCATCAAGGTTGGCCAGGTTGCTTCAGCTATTTTAGAGGCGGACATGAGCAGACTTTGGCACTACAGGTTGGGGCATACAGGAGAGAAGTTACTGCAGGCTTTGTGCAAGCAGGGGCTATTGAAAGGAGCTAAGAGTGGAAAAGTGGATTTCTATGAGCATTGTGTTCTTGGCAAGAAAACGAAGGTGAAGTTCGAGATTGCTATTCATAGGACGAGGGGCATCCTGGACTACATGCACACAGATATTTGGGGTCCCACCAAGACGGTATCACTTGGTGGTCGATATTTGTTCGTCACGTTTGTTGATGATTATTCTAGGCGTTGTTGGGTGTACACCATGAAGCATAAGAATGAAGTCATAGATTTATTCGTGGAGTGAAAAAATAGATTAGAACTGTAGACTAGGAGAAAGATCAAGACGTTAAGATCCGACAACGGCGGTGAGTACACTTCAGACCCCTATCAGCAGCTATGTCGAGACGAGGGCATAGAGTGACACTTCACAGTTAGTCATACACTACAGCAAAATGGGATGGCAGAGAGGCTGAATCGGTCTTTAGTAAAAAAGGTCAGATGCTTATTAGCGCATAGTGGTTTGGAGAAGATCTTTTAGGCTGAGGCACTTTCATATGAGAGCCACCTCATTAATAGGTTGTCTTCATCTGCGATTGAGGCGAAAACCCCTATGGATATGTGGTCGGGAGAGACAGCACATGACTATGACCAGCTCAAGGTATTTGGTTGCCCTGCATATTATCATGTTAGAACTAATAAGTTGGAACCTCGAGCTAGGAAGGCCATATTTGTAGGATTCAAGCGTGGTGTCAAGGGATACAAGCTTTAGGATCCAATTGATAAGAAGATTGTGCTGAGTAGGGACGTCACATTCGATGAAGCTTCTATCTTGAAGCTTCCCAGCTCTCATCAGGTGGAGAGCGACCCAGCAGAGGAGATATCACAAGTGGTGGAGATCGATGCAATTCCACAGTGTCCAGATGGTGCAGTATCCATTAGAGTGTCGACTGAGGTGACGCCAGGTGAGCGCGAAGGTAACACGGAGGATACAGGTACTGATGTGCAGGATTAGGGACCGACGGCTCATGTTCAGGATTCTATTACGGTTTGGAGACAGAGGAGAGACATACGGGTGCCAGCACGGTATGCCAACATAGTTGTGTATGCACTTCCGATGGAGAGTATCGATGAGATTGTGCCTACTACATTCAGAGAGGCCGAGCAGAGTTCGGAGGCTGATTCGTGGCAGGTAGCTATACAGGAGGAGATGGAGTCTCTTCATAAGAACGATACATGGGAGCTTGTTGAGCTTCCAAATGGGCGGAAGGCGATTGGTTGCAAGTGGGTATACACGAAGAATGAGGGAATTGAGGGTACTCCATTGAGGTTCAAAGCTAGGTTGGTTATGAAGGGCTATGCATAGGAGGAAGGTATTGACTATAATGAGGTTTTTTCTCCAGTGGTGAAGCACTCTTCGATTCGGATTTTGCTAGCTTTAGTGGCACAGTATGGATTAGAGTTAGATCAGTTGGATGTGAAGACGGTATTTCTTCATGGTGATCTTCATAAAGAAATATATATGACTCAGCCATTGGGATTCCGAGCTGCAAGGAAAGATAAGTTGGTTTGCAGGTTAAAGAAATCGCTATACGATTTGAAGCAGTCTCCTCGACAGTGGTATAGGCGATTTGATGGTTTTATGCTTGGACATTCGTATACTCGGAGCCAGTTTGATCCTTGCATGTATTTTCGCAAGTTAAGAGGAGGTGCGTATATTTATTTGTTGCTTTATGTCGATGACATGTTGGTTGCCTCTACTTCCAGGTCGGCTATAGATGAGTTGAAAGTTCAGCTTTCAAATGAGTTTGAGATGAAGGACTTGGATGAGGCCAAACGCATTTTAGGGATGGAGATCGGCAGAGACAAGAAAAATGACAGAATTTGTTTAACACAGGTGGCTTATTTGAAGAATGTTCTACAGCGATTTCATGTTAGCATGGATACGAAGCCAGTTAGTGTACCATTGGGAGCCCATTTGAAGCTTTCAACTGGTCTTTCACCGAAGTCAGTTGAAGATCGAGAGTTGATGTCGAAGACTCCATATGCGAGTGCAGTTGGGAGCTTGATGTACGCGATGGTATGTACGAGGCCGGATTTGTCACAGGTGATGAGCATGGTTTTGAGATATATGCATGATCCAGGAGTGGGTCATTGGGACGTTGTGAGATGGATTTTGAGGTACATTAGAGGTACGCTCAATGTTAGTTTGCTTTATGAGCGGGATACTATAGGTGGGCAGCTATGCATTGGCTATGTTGATTCGGATTATAATGCCGGGGATTTGGATAAGCGTCGGTCTACAACGGGGTATGTGTTCACTTTGACCCGTGTGCCGGTGTGTTGTAGATGCACCTTACAGTCGATGGTGGCTTTGTCTACAACGGAGGCAGAATATATGGCGATTATAGAGGCTGTGAAGGAGGCTATTTGGCTTCGGGGACTTTTGGAGGAACTTGGTATATCACAGCAGTCCGTCACCATTTATTGTGATAGCATGAGTGCTATCTATTTGGCGAATAATCGGGTTTTTCATGCGAGGACGAAGCACATTGACGTTCGTTATCACTTCGTTCGGGATGTTCTTGAAGATGGTGATGTGGAGATTGTGAAAGTCCACGCGAAGGATAATCCGATGGATATTCTCACTAAGATGGTTCCGAACAACAAGTTTGATCATTGTCAAAACTTGTTGCACATTCATGATTGTTGAGGTCGTTAACGGCCATTTGGATGAACGACGGGCGGCTTAATCCCTTGGGAGAGGGGGTACGTAGGCAACCACATTGGTGCAGTCGAGTTTGGAGAGATGACGCATTGGTGCTCATGTTGGTGTCGGCTCAGTGTTGGGACTTCGTTGAGGTGGAGAATTATGAAAACGACGAAGGAATTGAGAAAAACGTGAAGAATAAGCAAAACAGACTCCACCACACCCTGGTGTGGTGTCTGCCACACCGGTTGTAGAACTACCCTGTTTACCATGGGTGTGGTGTCTGCCACACCCTGGTGTGGCAGAATCTACCCTGTTTGCCATGGGTGTGGTGTGTGCCACACCAGGGTGTGGCAGACTCGTTTTTAGAATCCTAATCTATTTGGAATTGTGTTTTGTTATAAATGGAATCACGTTTTTTAGGGTTTCAAAAGGAGAGAATTAGCATTGTTTTGAGCACTTTGAGAGTGAGATATTGTGAGGTAGTTGAGAGCTTTGGTTAGGGTTATATTTGAGTAATTTTCTGAGTTGTAACACGTTGTATTTCTCTTCCATATAGTGAAATCTCCCCATCCTCTCCCCGTAGACGTAGGCAATTGCCGAACCACGTAAATTCCTGTGTTTGTGTATGATTTTGATCATTATTTTGTGAATTGCACTCGTGTTTGGTTTTTGTTTTCTTCTCTCATCGCTCACCGACTCGTTTGGTTGTCGAGCACGCGTGGTATCAGAGCACAACACTAGGCTTATTTCGTCTTTTGCAGGAAGGCTCCAACTAATTAAATCTGCCCACTACAGTGTGCTAAATTACTGAGGAAGGATTTTTCATGCTCCCTAAAAAGGTGATCAAAATGGTGGAAAAAATGTGTAGGAATTAATCCTAACAATCGTCATAAATCCAAAGTGGCATGGGACAAAGTTTGTAAACCTAAAGATCAAGGAGGGCTTGGCTTGCATAATATCCTGTTCTTTTTTGACAAATCTCTCTTGATGAAGCATGTTTGGGCTCTGATCTTAAAGCTGATTCTCTACGGGTCAAGTGGATAAATGGGCTATTTTGACTGGTCCAAACGGTTCCAATAACCGTTTGGACAGACCCGTTTTGTACTACGTACGTCGCACTGTGTGGATTGCTCTGGTGATGCAAGTATCTGGAAAGGATCCATACCTGATCATACAATTGCTTCTACTTACTACTATATGCTTACTGAGGCTGGAGAAAGGAAATTTTGGGCTAAGCAGATTTGGAGCAGGTACGCCATTCCGAAGCATGTATTTGTTGCATGGGTTACTTCTTTAGACAAACTTTTTGAATGAGGATACATGCCCTATGTGTGGATTACATGATCTGAAGATAGAAACCATCTGTCCGTTGAATGTAATTTTAGCTCACAAATTTGGACTCAAAACAAGGGCTTTTGTTCAAGTCCAAAACGTCCCTGTCAAAAGGCCTGGAGTGATAGATTACGCAGGGGAAGTTCTTCAATTTCTTGCATTAGAAGAGCAGCAGGAGCTGCTTGTATTTACTGCATATGGCGTGTTTGCTTGTAACGGGGCGGTGTTTCGGAGTAAAATAAACACTAGATTGAAAGATGCATGCAAAACAGAAAGAGATTAAAAGGAAGCAATGTGTATAAATCCTACTTTTTGTGCTTCAGGTTTAGTATAGCTATGGGTATAGGATTGTTTCTTTTCTCTTTATCTGAGTGGTTTGTTTTTCCAGAGATTTTGTTTTGAGTGCTTGTTTTATCCTCGGCTTGTGAGTAATCAAATCGGAGCTTGTACAATTTGTTTGGACTTCAGTGATACTTGGTAATAAGAAGAATTACTTACTTACCCCAAAAAAAAGTAAATATTATATTAAATTGTAAAATATTAATGTTTAAAGTATTAAATATTTTAACTTTTAATATTTAATATTAAATAATTTAAATATAATTTGAGAAGAACAAATTTTCACTGTAGACTCAAACCAAGTTTTAATTACCAAAATCGACCCATTTTTTTTTAATTACCAAAATCGACCCACTTTATGCTACGTAAGCTTAATCTCATTTCCTAATTAGTCAGGGTTACAAACCCCGACTGTTTAGGAGATTGTTAAACCCTAATTAGAAACCTTAAACCCGATTTTTAATATCCTAAACAGTCAGGGTTGGTAACCCCGACTAATTAGGAAATGTGATTAAGCTTACGTGGTATAAAGTGGGTCGATTTTGGTAATTAAAAAAAATGGGTCGATTTTGGTAATTAAAAGTTGATTTGAGTCTATTTTGAAAATTTGTTCAATTTGAGAAATGTTTGAAATGAAGTTCTAATATATTTAATTTTAACATATTTAAATATACAACTTAGTAAAAAAAATTATTAAATAATTCACATTTGATTTAGAAATTTATTAAAAAATAATTATTATGTAGTACAATGGCAAATGAATATGCATATGAATATGAGCATGAAGATTAAAATTTTACTCTTTTTTACTATAATTGTGCAAATCTTCAAAGTATGTTCTACAACAATGAAAAGTAGATTTATGGGGTTAATAAAAAAGATTGCCCTGTCTTGTAGGATTTTAGACTTAAGAGGACATTAGTTGAAAGAGGTCATAAAACTTGAGTTGCTAAAAATTTCCTTCCTCAAATCACCAGCTATGACTACTTAACGAGTTTATAGAAATTTTGACAAACAAAGAATTCCTTTTTATAGATAACATCTCTTGAGATGTAAAAAACATAACAAATGAATTAACTTCCTCTAGCAAAACTTGACCACCAAAGAAAACAAAAAGAAATCAGATAATAAACACCTAACATTCAAGGTCATAAACAAAATCTATAACAATTAACAAACAACAGCATCTCAACTGAAAAACTCATAAGCTTTCTGCTGAACTAGTTCCATCTGTTCTTTGCCTCCACCATGGAGTTCCCGCCTCATAACAAACCTTGCCACCATCCCATGATATTTGAGAAGCTTGGAGACCGATAGCGGTGTTTGGTTCTTTTCCATGACAAGAAACCCATTCTTCAATAGCTTTTTCTTTATCCTCTTCACTTGTATACTCTCTTTTGCTAGCGCCAACTGGATTGATATGAGGATTCTCAATTTGTGCCATGGCTGCTGGTGTGTATATTGAATCACCGACAATTGGTGCACCAATGGCAGCAAATTGTGCTCGTATCTGCGTTAAAAACAAGTATTAATAAGGGAAAATGTTTTCCCCATATAATCAACAGTTTCTTTTTTTTTTCTTCCTATTTTGATTATTTCCATGAAAAAAAGCAGTCTGTAGTCTGTTACTGATAATAGTTTTTAGGTTGAAAGTTGAATTGTTGAAGTCATATGCAAGTTGATACGTCAGAAGATGCTTAAACAATTGGGTTAATTGCAGATGCAACCCATGGACTATGACAGTACTTCTAAAACTAATTTTTCAGCACTTGCACCCCCTGAACTCAAGACAACAATACTCTTCAAGGTAGGTTGAGATGTGACAGACTAGAAACTACATTATGCCTTCAGTTTAACTGGAGGAAAAGTTAAATTACCTTCCAAATCAAGGGAAGAAAAGTAAAGTCATCTGAGATTCGGGGTTGCAAGTGCTAATAAAAATGTTCAGGGGGTATAAATGGGTAACCACCAAGTACATAAGATGCATCTGACGATGAGTGAGAAGATGCTTAAGCAATTTGTGGATAAGGGCTCTACGGAATCAGAAACCCCCAAGATCCCCTAAAATTACATTAGATGCTGAAGCAATCCGGTGAATAAGGAGTTCAACAAAGAGAGGAAAACACGAGCGCAGAGTGGCGAATCTAGAAAAAATTTCATGGGGGCGGGCAAGTGTTTATTTATTGGAAATAATAATATAATATTGCTTAAGCAATTTGTGGATAAGGGCTCTACGGAATCAGAAACCCCAAGATCCCCTAAAACTACATTAGATGCTGAAGCAATCCGGTGAATAAGGAGTTCAACAAAGAGAGGAAAACACGAGCGCACAGTGGCGAATCTAGAAAAAATTTCTTGGGGGTGGGCAAGTGTTTATTTATTGGAAATAATAATATAATATTGTAAAGTATAGTATGTAATGGGAATTCACTCGGTACAATTTATTGTTCGAAATTTAAATTAGCTTTTACCTTACAATGGGTTAATTCAAACTGTTACTAACTTCTTTAGTGCGTTTAGATAGCTTGGGTCTGGGGGAGCAAAGTTTTTTTTTTATTTTATATATGAGTTTTACATGCAAATTTGAAAATGCCTACCAACCCACCCACCATAAAAGGACTAAGTGTCTTACAATAATTTAATCTAGATTTTTAGGGGCTATTTGGATTGCTGAAAAAAATAAATTGTAGCAAATGTTGCGGCAACAAATGTTGCATGCAGCATTTGTTGCTGGAAATCAACTTCAAATTCAAGTTCTTGTTATTTATAATTATATTGTAGGAAATGTATTTCCAAATACAAGCTTAGTGTTTGGTTGAAAAACAATTAGGTAAAAGCTAAAAGATTTTGACACATAAGAAAACTTGGGTGTTGATGGTTTTCCTATTTGGATTAAACTGATTTTTTGATGAGGTGGAATTATTATTTTTGATTCCCTTTTTTAAGCCTGTAGTTTTTCACCAGATTGGCCTTAGTATTTGCTGCACCTTTTTCTACAAATGCAAGTTCATTTACTTTTTCTAATTACAAAGTTTTAAGTCAAACAATATATTTATAAATTTGGTTGCTCTATTACATTTGCAGCTCTATTTCCATCCAACCAAACAGCCCCTTAAATTCATAATATATCCAATCGTCTGTAAAATTTCGGGAATCTATACCTCCGAAGCAGCATTCCAAAACAATATGCTAACAATTAAAAGAAGTGGAAATGGATTCTTGAAATTAACAATACTAACATCCAAACATAGCCAGTGCCACCTACATGTAGCAATCGGAAAAAAAGAAAAGAAAAAAAAATAGAAAATATCAAGATTATGCACCTGATGAGTTTTTCCTGTTATGAGATTGATTCGACATTCATATGCAGAGGTTTTCAAAGGCCATCCACAGTCATCAATATTGTAGTTCTTGTCAGTATTAGCATTTGGCCATGGGACCTCCTTGCATTCTAGCACCTCTAGTTGACAGAGATGCCAACTATCAATAGGATCTAGAAATGCTAAATCAATAAGGATTAGTAGGAACAGATGAGCAAGATAATAAAATTAAGCTGTGATATAGGAATCCATGCCCTTTCACATGCGTGATGTATCACCCAAATGAAGAACATACCATGCATCTAACATATTAAAGACCAATATTGCAAATAAACAAATAAGAGACTTAAAAATAAGCGACCAAGGAACATAAAGAATAGAGAAGAAATTTAAGATTTTGGTCCCATGCCTGGATCAGTGGCCTCATGCCTAAATGAATGGTCCCATGTCAATTAAGGATCCACCTTTTTCACACCCAATATTACATCAGAAAAACTATAGAAATCACAATTTTATAATACTTCCATCATGTCATAATTGAAGAAAAACTAGTCGAAAACAAATCATAATTTTTTTAACATGTTCATCATGTACTTATTGAAGAAAAACTAGTTGAACACTTAATCCCCAAGAAAGTAATCCCTAATTAGAAGGACATTTAATCGTACTAAAACAAGAACTCTCCTAATGCTTTACATTCAGAAAGGATTCCTAGATCAATTAAAATTCATAAGTTGCAAGTAATCTTTTAAACATAAGTCTACATGAAAAATTTTATTTGTCAAAAGTCTCTGCCACTACACCACAAATCTGAAATTGTGGTGAGGGCTGCGGGCTATAATTTTATACTCTAACTGCCTAACATTATTAAAATCAAACCTCTAAGTTTTTACCATTTTTCCCCTTCATGTTCTTTCATCTCTTCTTCATGATTTTCCAAAAGAAATTGTCCTTCATCAACTAGTGATCAAATTCCTACACAGGAGACCATATAGGTACGCGCATGTATTTTATCATAAAAATGGTGGAAGAAATCTCTGCAGAAAATAAATATTGCATAGGACAGCTAAGGATTTGTAAATTATTAGGTAAACATTCCAAAAGTACCTTCAGAAACTATTCTCGGAGCACGATTAACTGGGCGCATGTAGTGAGAAATTATTCCAACTGGCACAGGAGCAGCAGCAAGAGCAAGATAGAGCTTTTTCACCTCTTTGTCCTGAAATCCATGCTTATAGTTCCGATCAGGATCGACAGGATGATTAACTCTTTAGATATTGTTTAAATAAGAAGTCAGATTCTTCTAATTGTGTAGCACATTATTTAGTAGGAAACTTAATAAAAGAATATAAAGGTAAATTTCACAACCCCCCCTGAACTTTGGGATATTTTGCACAAAACTGTACTACAACTTAGTACACCATAGGAAAAACCCCTTGAAATTTCAAAATTACATGGACCCCACATCCCCCACCCCCGAAACAAAAAAAAAAGACGTGTCCCCCAGAATGTCCTCTGAACACGTGACAACTTACAGTGAGTGCAGTTAGTCATGATATTTAAGTGAGACAAGTTCGGAGGGTTTTCTATAAATTATAAAGTTCAGAGCCGTTTTGTGCAAAACCCAACAAAGTTCACAAAGCTTTGTGAAATTTACCCATAAAAATATACTACATAATAATAAATGGACATACCCTAATCATTCCATGAAAAGCAGGGCAGAAATCCTTGTTTCTGGCAAATACCACACTGCAATATTAATACATTAGCAGTTTGTATTCTGATTAGTGAGAATCAATAGAGTTTAGAAAACAAACCATCCTTCAGTACAGTTATCTATCTGATGGGTTGTCCACAAAGGAGTTTCTGGTCCCAGGGCACGAGAAGCAAATGTTGCACAGCATTCCTCAATGTTATCCGTTGTTCCTCCTACCTAGAGTATCGTCAAAGAATAACAATAAAACATACTTAATATGAATTCATAGTGGGATGAAGGTTGAAGATGTAAAGCTGCAGACTTAAAATGACAACCTAATGGTCAGAAGTATATCCCTTCTATACTACTCGATAATAGTACTATGCCATGTGTGTTTAGAAAATAATGTTGTATGCATTAACTTCGTGAACTTTCATGTTGATGTCACAGAAATATAGCCTTGTTTATAGTAACTACCTTGTGCCCGTCCACTGGACAGATAAGTGATAATTAGCCAGCTAAGAGTATCAATGTATTATAAAGAAATCAGCAATTCATCATAACAGAATTTAGTCGCATATATTTCAAAATGTAAATTCGGTATGTAAATCATGCTAATATGGTACAGGAATCCACCAGTGCATAAAACATAGTTAAGGTGGACGAGGTAGGAAACTCCATACAACAAGATGGTATGAAAAGAAAAAACTGCCTCAAATAAGGGGTTTGAGATTCAATATAATTCTAAAAGGACAAACATCTACAAATCCTATTAAGTCAGCTAATCTCAAATAATACAATACTCCGCTCCCCAAGTTTTACATTTAGATCAATCCATTTACTGTGGACAATTACATTTTCACATGCAAAATATGTTAGAGCATGCTACTATAGATTTATTATGGAACAAATCAAATTTACAAAGCATGAGGCTTCATGGAGGCTCACGGTGATTTATCTCTTATTAAATCTTCCCTCTAGGTAGCAGTTCTCCCTGTTTCATCTGGTGATGTCCCTCTTTTGCCGCCGACTATGGGTCTTTCTCAAATAAAAAAAATTAGAAGTCATGCTTTTTAAGAGCTTCTGAATCTACGTAAAAAAAATTTGATTCTAAAATCTCTAATTTCTTACTTTTCCCAATCAAATGTGGAGAATGCAATCAACTATTAACAAAAAGATGTTGCTGTTGCAGATCTTCGTTTATCTGTTCATAGTATGGGTTGGACATTCTAAATGCCTTAGCATTTAGGGGCATTAAAGACCTTAGGAATGTTTATTAGAAAAATCAGAAAAAAGTATTTTAGTAGCACAAAGCCTCAAATGATCAAACCCCAAAGAGATTTTTTTGATTCATAATAATAATTCTTCCAAAGAAACAAGTGAACAACACCATGTAAACACCAGAACAACTAAGAAAACCACTAAGTAGATGAAGACCAATACGATAAATTAGGAGATGAGAATGTTATCAAACAAGAGACTACATACTGAAATCGCAGCTGGTTTATCAAGGACCACATATAAATCAGTGACTGCAATGATTCTGGACTTCCAGTCAACTTCGTAACACCTGAAAAGTTTGTCCACATCGGTAAGCAAGCTCAGGATATTATTTACATAAGCAGTATGAATAACATGCTATTTTCCACCAACGTTGCTACGAATACTGACAAAATAGATACTGCTAGGCGTTTAGTCAAAGATGAAAGTTAGGGACGAACAATAAATAACATAACAATATGACATAAGATTAAGATACAGGTAAGAAGAAGAGAAAAAAATGTTACCTTGGAAAACGTTTCGGGTGCACATGCACACGAAGATAAGTGCCAGTTTCAACAAACTCGTTTACATCTGTTATCCTAAATGTCTTCTGCGCTTCCCTCAAAGTTTTACCTTTGATGGATGGTCTCTTCCGAAGAACTGCTGGCTGTGTAAATTCTCTGTAAATTTGAACTTCTTCAGGACTCGCACTCGGTGGTGGCTTCGGGCACACCAATGCATAATGCACAGCTCCAAAGCGGACCAGATCTGCAACATACCTTCATATATAAAAATACATTTATTATAATCCACTATGCAACTACAATAAGCATGCAAGATGTGCATGCTAGATGGCAGACTAGTTTAGGCTGGGAGGACAGATATTTTCACAGCATAGAGGGATCTCAACAATATATCCAATTAATCCTTCCCTGCGGGAATATGAAGGGGAGTGCCAATTCAGAGTTTGGTTGTCCAAAACAACGCAGATGAGATCGGTTCTACTATTGAAAAACTCAGCACTATAGTTTACTTATTTATCATTTTTAGTCACATTCAATATATATACGGCTACCTGAAAAATCAAGAAAAAAAAATAACATAACCATTAAATTGTCTATCGAATTACAATACCCTTAATTTTTGCCTCTCTTATTTTCAGTGTAGAAGCCTAGCACAGTTCATATATATCTATTCTCTTATTTTCTAAGCATTATGCCGGGTAGGGCCGCGCTGGCATAATTAGAGGCCCAAAGGTGGGCCCATGAGATCCTTCATTTACTTTCCTACATGCAAATCCATTCCGTAAGTAAGCTGTCAAACTTCTGAGATACCTTTTCCTTTTTTCTCTTTATGATAACATTATTGTTATATACAAGAAAAAGGCACATGTGAAGAGAGTAAGGTGTGTGCCCTGAACGCAAACACTAAGCTTAGATTCTAGGCAGAGAAAAGGAGAGTCTTTAGAGAGGGGAGAGAATTGAAGGAAAGCGTGAAGGTGATGTGTGTTGTGAAGCTGACAATATTGATCTCAAGAGCTTGGATGAGCAACTAAAAAGGCATCTCACAAAAGCTTATATCGCTTGAGAAGAGAAGAAAGCACGAATGAAGAGAGGCAAAGAGAGGAGTGGAGAATTGATCCTTCGAAGCTCATCATAAAGACCGCCATTGCCAGAGAACTTTTGGTACTGCTTTCAGTCGTGGGGCGTCTATGTATGGCAGAGTGTCGCAGGTCAACAGTTCTTCTGCCAAGATTGCTTTTTGATATATTTTGGGTTCCCTTGATCCAATTTTAAATACCATGTTTTAATTTTGAGGACTTTTGTCCAATCAAATATTCATTTGTGTTCTTAAAATTTCTATGATAGTTTGTTTTTTGGTCCTGTTTTCGTTCTCGCTTCTAAATCCGATATGCCATGCTTCCAGTTCTGGGATTGTATCATTATCGTTGATGTTATTTGTTATTTATTCCTTTTCTGGATCCTTGTAATCCTTGCGCTATGAAGCTGTACGAGTTACCGCATTTATTTACTCTCCGTGTGACTGCATGTTTTTCAGTTTAATATATACGTTTAAATAAGATTCCATTCCCCCCTAGGAGATCACCCATTCCCTTTCAGTTCACGTTTTGATTTAAACTATGATTATTTGCTTTATTTTTGGTTCTCAAGTCTATTTGGTACACAGGTTTTATATTTTTTCCCTAGAATCCATTTTGATTTCTGCGAAATTTTTTTGTAGGTATTGTAAGATGTAAAACCGTGGAATTTTTTCTGCTTAAGCACACATGCAGTTTCTGAGAGAGAACTCTCCCCATCTATTGTTAGTGTATAATTTCCTTTTTAAGACCTGATAAATAAAAACACCCGCTAAATTTCTGGAGACGCAGTTAAGTAGTTTTTCGGAAGCAAATATGGAATTATTTTTCATATACCCAGTTGGAGCATTTATTTCTCCTTTTTCTTCTAGCTTTGTCCTGTCTCTTCCCACAAACGCAAGCAGTTAATTTTCTGACAAGCTGCACCTTTCTTGTGATATTAATGGACGTATGCATCCTTTAATTGTCAGTAACTCCTTTTTGGAGAATTTTCATTTATCTCGAAAAACGTTGGCATGCAG
>NC_033801.1:101971073-102024751 GCF_001876935.1 Asparagus officinalis | reverse complement strand
TTTTCTATATTAATCAGCAAACGAGTTAATATTGGAATCTTCTCCTGAAAAAAGAAAAAAATCAGAAGATAGTCTAGTGATCCCTTAAGTTTTGCCTCTCTTTTCTTAGAAGCCAGCAGTTATCTTTCTTTTCTAAGATAGTCTAAATAGCCCCTAGGTTTTACTCTTCTTTTCTAAGAAGCTCTCAACTTTTTTTCTTTTTTCCTTTTTTTTACAAGGAAACCCTTAAGTTTTGCCCCTCTTTGACAATGAAGCCTCTAATTACTCCTTCCTTCTAAGACGTCCTCAACTTTCTTCTTTTGACAATAAATACCCCTAAGCATAGTTGCGTGATTCCCTGGACCTCCCTCGAACTGTCGAACAATTCATGCGAACCGATTTCCTATACATTTTCAAACTGACCCCCTCCGATACACGAATTAGTTCCCCAAAATTAGCGTACCGCTTACTAAGTACCAAAGTTGATTTACAAATCTATTTTCGTGCACATCGGCAATGATTTTTTATATGTTTCGATAATATCATTGAAAATATTCTTTTAGTAAATGGAAGTTATCCAAAATTAATAACTAATTCTATACCACTATTTCTTTAACTGAAATATATATAGAGACAAGATAATAAATTACCAATATGAGCGAATGACTTTATTACAACTTACAAAATAGCTATGTTAATAACACATGAAATGAAATAATCATCTCAGTAAATGAAATGAAATAATCATCTCAGTAAAAACTATGTGAAAATGATTTTTTTTATTAAAAATGAACTATAAAGAATAGAAAAAAGAAAAAAAAGAATTGAAACACATAATTAGTTTTCTAGTGTTTTTAGTTTATGTATTCAGAAACTTTAAAAATGAAGTATTGAAGAATTTTATATGGGAAAAATATTGAAACACATAATTAGTTTTCTAGTTTCTAACTTTCTACTATACACTTTGAAAAATGATAAACATACCCAAAAAAATTACACCATACCCTATATCGAACTTGCGTATCGAAGCCAGCTACCCCCCATTGAATCCAAAATTTCAAAGTCTCGAATTGCGTTCCCGAATTCATATGACGACTCGCTACGTATTGCAAACCATGTAACTATGCCCCTAAATTAAAAAGAATAGCTGGGGGCTTCTTAGAAAAGAGGGCTAAACCTTAAGGGTTTCATTGTCAAGAAAAGAAAGTTGGAAACCTCTAAGAAGAAAGAGGCAAAACTTAAGGGCTTTGTTGTTAAAAAGAAACGAAAGTTGAGGCTGGAAAGATGAGTAAAACCTAGCTTGTTTTAACAATAAAAATCCTAAAGTTAAAAAGAAAAACTAGGGCCTTCTCAAAAAAGAGGATTAAAACTTAAGGACTCCCTTGTCAAGAAAAGAAAGCTGGGAACCTCCAAGAAGAGAGGGCAAAACGTAAGGACTTAATTGTTAAAAAGAAAAGAAAGTTGAGGCTTCTTACGAAAGATGAGTAAAACCTAGGTGCTCTTTAGACTATTTTCCGGATTCGCCCTCATAGGCCACGAATCCGTGTCCGACTCGAATCGGACACAGATTCGTCACGATACATGCACGACACGTGTCGGACATGATCAATCCGTATCCGACACGGGTCAACGGTCAAATTAGGCTCGGACACGATCAAAGGAGCTCGGACGCGGCTCGGATTCGCCGAAGGCCGATTCATTCGGGTTACGGGTTACGGGTTTGGTTGTTAAAATCCAACCCGAACCGTTCGATTAAAAAACTCATCCCTATTTCTCAAATCTCTCGTTCGATTCGATCCTCAGCTAACTCAAACGAAAGAAAAAAAGAAAAACACCTAACCCTAATCCTCTCTCTCAATCTCTCAGCTCACTCCTGTTCGATTCGATCACCTCCGCTGTTCCGACCCGATCCTGCCGACCGCTCCGCTGTTCTGACCTGATCTCGCCGACCAACTCCTCCTTCCTCCGACTCCTAAAGTCCACTGTCCATTCCTCCTCCCCGTCCAACACAACCACCACCAATGTCATCATCATCTCCTCTGGTTTTTGAGTTCGAGCAGCAGCCCAACATCATATTATTATCATAAATCTGATGGAGAAAGTTACTCATTTACACTAAATCAAGATTTTCATATTACATTCCATCTATATATAATAATAATTTTAATAAAAAATCCTTGTCGTATCCCCGTATCCTATTTTTTGGATTTTGCCGTATCTCGTATCCGTGTCCGTGTCGTATCCGTGTCCTATATTCGTATCCGTGCATCATAGCTATTTTCTCAAAAAATAAATCACATAGGAGGAATTTTAAAAACTAAGAAAATTGTTTCTTAACAAATTACACAAAGTTGGTCGTTTGTAAACCGACATCCTCTTTCCCCTTGAACAGATGCATGTGCATGTGAACCCCCTCTGGTAATGATTAGGAAGCAAAACTCTTGGGTATATTTCCATGCACATGCAGATCAAGGTTATCGATAGCGGATAGCGTCGCGTAGCGGTGAGGCATCGCTAAGGTTATTTCGGGCTATTGCGGTAAAATAGCAGTAAAATCGCAAAGTCAAATAGCGGTCTAATTTAAATTCGTATAAATACTAAAAAAATTTAAAAAAATCTAAGAAATCTAAAAGTACATATTGGATGATTTAAAGAGATCCTAAACATGAAATAGAATGTAACCATCACGTAATACCGAAGATGACTGGAGGAGTCAAAAAGTCGTCGTCTTTGAGAAAAAAAGCTTAGCAGTGACAGGACTGCCCTAAGAGGAGCTCACGGTAAAAGAGGTGAGAAGAAGTATCAAGTTAGGTGCCAGAGTCTATGAGAGGTGGCAGGAATATGCTGAAAATCACAGGAGACGATGGAATGCAATGGTCACGGGTTGAGTTTAATTTTAAAAAAAATAAGCCTTAAACCGCTTTTAAATAGAGTCAAAAAGCAAATTTCGAATGCAATCGCTCACTATTTACGTTATGACACACTATTGACCGTTTTTACGAACAGACATATTCCCTAATATGTCACCGCTATTGCGCGATAGCGTAGTGGGTGATAGCGTCGCGGGAAGGGACCGCTAACGCTATTAGCGCCGCTATTACGGGGCTATTTACCGCTATTTATAACAGTGATGCAGATCTTTGGAGAATTAAGAAACTAAACATATATCTAATTGAAAGGGAAAAGACATGGTTAGAAGAGAAGTGGCAGTAACATGAAATATGAAATTACCCAAAGGACAAGGTCACAAGCTTATGGATGACATAAAAAAATTCCTAATATCATCAGATTCAACTTTCAGCTAACTAAAGATAAGACCTTTAAGTTGCTTATATGCAGTTATCTCTCACTAGCTTCCAAATACAAAGGAAATTAATCAGTAGCTTCAGTTTCTGAATACTGAATATAATGTGGTATGCAAATATGCACATAGCACTAGATGCAACAGAAAAAAATATTGATACTCACAGAGGAGGAAGACGCAAAGCTTTACAAATGTAGTCAAGAACAATTCCCCCCTCAGAAACTACAAGATGTTCAACCCGATATGGACTATGTTGTAAGGTACTTGGAAGCAAGCGATCATATTCAGGGTACCTACAAAAAGTAAAGTTCAATAGGGAAAAATATCCAAACGAGGAGCAATATCCATAGCATATCCTAAGCAAGATAAATCATTCATATCTATAATGATGAAATGCAAGAAACACAATATAATTAAAGTTAGATTAGCACAAATACAATAACTTGGATCTTTAACTCAAGGCGGTTAGTCCTTAAATCAAAGAGCACCAAGCTCTGATACCAATTGTTAGACCCTAGAGGGGGGGTGATTAGGGTCTTAATCTAATCTAATCCTAATTTATAGCAATTTAAAATTATGTTGATCAATTAGTTCTTGCAAGAGATAGATATGAATAATAAGATCACGGGAAGGGACCGCTAACGCTATTAGCGCCGCTATTACGGGGCTATTTACCGCTATTTATAACAGTGATGCAGATCTTTGGAGAATTAAGAAACTAAACATATATCTAATTGAAAGGGAAAAGACATGGTTAGAAGAGAAGTGGCAGTAACATGAAATATGAAATTACCCAAAGGACAAGGTCACAAGCTTATGGATGACATAAAAAAATTCCTAATATCATCAGATTCAACTTTCAGCTAACTAAAGATAAGACCTTTAAGTTGCTTATATGCAGTTATCTCTCACTAGCTTCCAAATACAAAGGAAATTAATCAGTAGCTTCAGTTTCTGAATACTGAATATAATGTGGTATGCAAATATGCACATAGCACTAGATGCAACAGAAAAAAATATTGATACTCACAGAGGAGGAAGACGCAAAGCTTTACAAATGTAGTCAAGAACAATTCCCCCCTCAGAAACTACAAGATGTTCAACCCGATATGGACTATGTTGTAAGGTACTTGGAAGCAAGCGATCATATTCAGGGTACCTACAAAAAGTAAAGTTCAGTTGATAGGCAGATTTTTCTCTCTTTTGGTCTTTAAGATTCATATATTTTTAGCATAACCAAAAGAAGGAAATGCGCTCCAGCATTTAGCATAATAATTTGACACCATATATACAACTCTTGCTATCCTATAAAAAAAATTGACTTTAAGTTGTGCATCCATGATATCATAGAGATAATGGAAGCATAAGAGAAAGAAAATTTGAGAAATGATCTTTGACTAGAAAGAGATTGTAAGAAATTTAATCAAAAATAATCATGAAAAGCAGTCAACTCAACAGAAACCTCTACATGGCTTTCCCAACCTCGATCAATCTTTTCTATCTCTAACTTGTGTGAATACACTTATTTGAGGCCTTAACTTGTTATAATTTATAGAACATTTATTCTAATAATTTCAATTCAGAACTAAATTACGGAGCGGTATTTGACAACTCTTGGGTTAAAAGATTGGTTTTTAGTTGAGTGCCTTCGTACCCTACCATTTGAATGTTGAAAGAAATTGACAAAGGGCTAATAATTTGTGGTTACCATTTGAGTATGAGAAGATTTTAGCCAAAACATCAACCCGTTAATTACAACAGGGACTAATTATAGTCACTTCATATCTTGACCTTTTCTCCCTGATTCTTCCAGAACCAGATATTTTGATCAATAATAGATATTTATTATTCCACAATTCACCACACAATCTCTGATAACCTTCACCATATTATGCATACATCATTCACCAAATTCAGATTGACTTTTAGTACCTCAAACAAAGTTCTACAAAGTAATGCATGAATTATATTGACCTAAGAATGGTTTTAATAACACGTTAATCATGACTCTTAATAATTGTGCCACTTCATTAGCCAACTGTCCTTCTATCAGAGGTTTCTTCCTTGTTTCTTTCCATTCTTCTATAGCTCTACTCAATATGGATTATGCAAGGATGAGAGCTATGAAAAATAAATGTTTAACAAATTTATCAGTGATCGGCTTACAGAGAACAGGAGAAAGAGAATATCTTTGAGGGAGGCTCTGGTAATGGGTAAGGGGTTTGATTATTCTTTTGTTTTTCGTTGTTTTCTCTCAAGGAGATTACTCCTCTATTTATAGGCCGAAATCTCATCATCTCCATCCCCCTCAAACTACCTTTGAGAGATTTTCTCTCAACACACCCCATATCCCACGTTTCTCTCAACTTGAGAAGCGTTGATTTGGTCACAGAAGACCAAATCAGACTAACATCTCTCACTTGACCAAATCAACCAAGTGATATGCATCCCATTATCTGTGAGATTAAATGTTTTTCTTATAATTACTCCTACTATTCATAAAGAGTCATTCTTATTTCATTATTCATGAAATTTTACTCGGACTTATTTATTCCTAAGTCCCATCAAACTTACATGTTTGATAAAAGATTCCGTTGTTATTCCTTTTGTCAAAGGATCAGCAATCATATCTGTAGTAGGGATATAAGTCACTTTAACTTCTACCTTTTCTATAATATCTCAAATATAGTGATACTGGATCTCAATATGTTTTTCTTTGGAGCTATTCGCGCCACTATTGATTAAGCTAATTGTTGTTTGATTATCACAATAAATATCAATAGGTCCTTCTAACAAATTAAGATCAAGATCAATCAAAAACCGTCTTATCCAGACAGCATGTGTAGTTGTCATACTGTAAGCTATATATTCAGCTTCTTGCGTATATCTAGCAACACACCCTTGTTTCTTGCTACTCTAAGAAACAGTTCATCCTCCAAAGATGAATAAGTGTCCCAAAATGGACTTTCCATCATCTTTATCACCTCCGAAATCAGCATAGGAATAACCGAGGAGTTCAAGCGAATCAGCTTGATAAACTAATCTGAGTCAATGTACCTCTGATGTACTTCATAATCCATTTAACAGTTTTCCAATGTGTTGATCCTGGATTATTTTGATATCGACTGACTAGACTCATAGCATAAGCTATATCAGGTCTGGTGCACAATATTGCATACATTAAGCTTCCAATTGCTTGGGCATAAAGAACATCTAATGGCTTCTGCCCCTCTAGGGTTTTGCTCTTTACATAATCTCTTTCTCATAACCAATGAAGTTGGTGCCGGATTAGAATTCTCCATTCCAAACCTTTTAAGAACTGATCTTAAATATTTTTCTTGGTTTAAACATAGCATTCTAGACTTTCTATCTCGAATTATTTGAATTCCAAGAATATATGATGCATCTCCTATGTCTTTCATCTCAAACTTTTCGCTAAGATCTGCCTTGATTTTATTCAATATTTCTATGTCATTTCCAGCGAGCAATATATCATCCACATATAATGCTAATATAGTAAATTTGCTCCCTCTTTTTAAGATATATAAACAATTATCTAATTTGTTTTGAATAAAACCAAGTTTAGTAACTGCATCATGAAATTTAAGATACCATTGTCTAGAAGATTGTTTTAACCATATAGAGATTTCATTAATTTGTAAACTTTATGTTTCTGACCTTTCACCTGAAAACCTTCAGGTTGTTACATATATATCGCTTCCTTCAACTCTCCGTTAAGGAATGCTGTTTTAACATCCATTTGAAATAACTCCAAATCAAGATATGTAATAATAGCCAAAATAATTCTAATGGATGTAAATTTAGCTACAGGAGAATACGTCTCCTGAAAATTTATTCCTGTCTTCTGGTTATAACCTTGACAACTAACCGTGCTTTAAATTTATCAATAGATCCATCAACACGATATTTCTTTTTGAACACTCATTTGCATCCTATGGCTTTTTTATTTTCTGATAGATCACATAACTCCCATACCTTATTCTTTTCTATAGAATCAAGTTCTTCTCTCATAGATTCTAGCCATAAAACTGATTCATGCGATTTCATCGCATTAGAAAAGTTTAAGGGATCTTATTCTTCTACATTTGTATCTACCGAGAAACAAGATAGCTCACATGACTACAAATAGTAATCATCCATTCATGAAGGTTGTGTTCTTGACCTTTTGTTACCTATAACCGGTTGATTAGGTACATTATTTTCCATAGGTATTTTATCATTTTTAAGGTTAGGTTCATTCACAATATCAGGGTCATTAGTGGGAACAACACTGTAATAATCATCATCTATTACAGTTAGAGGTTCTGTTTCCTCTCGAACTTGTTCCTCTTCCTCTAGATTCTCTAGAAATGTAGCATCTTTGCTTTCAATGACTACTTTTTCTTTATTATAGAACATGTAACATTTTGACTTTTCTGAATACCCTATGAATCTACACTTTATTGTTTTAAAATCCAACTTATCTCTAAGTTGACATGAAATGAGAACATGGGTTATAGATCCCCACTTCATGAGATGACTCAAATTAGGTTTTCTCTCATTCCATATTTCACAAGGTGCAGATACAACTGATTTGGTGAGAATTATATTTAAAATGTAATTTGCAGTTAATAATGCTTCTCCCTAAAAGTTTTTAGAGAGACCAGAGTGAGACAACATGCATCTAACTATATTTAACAATGTTTTGTTCTTTCTTTCAGCAACACCATTCTGTTGTGGCGTATACGACATTGTTGTATGTCTTTTAATTCCATGTTGAATACAATAACTTTCATATTCTTTAGAATTATATTCTCCACCTCCCAGTCCTCAAAATTTTGATTTTTATTCCAAGTTGGTTTTTAACTTTTGTCTTATATCTCTTAAAACAGTCAAGAGCTTCTAATTTTCTAGATATAAGATAAACGTGTGCAAACTTAGAATAATCATCTATAAAAATAATAAAATATTTTTTATTACTATGAGTTTTGACACTTAGGAGACCACAAATATCCAAGTGTATCAACCCTAAAAGTTCATTGGTTCTTTGTCCGCCAATAAAAGGTTTTCTAGTCATTTTACCAGTTAAATAATGTTCAAATTGTGGTAATTGAACATTAGATGGTGCAGAAAGCAAGTTCATTCTGATAATTTTTTTTTTTTTTGAAATACTAGCATGTTCTAGTCTAGAATGCCACAATTCAGACTCAGAAATATAACAATACAAGTAGTTCAAATTTAAAATTTTATTATCAGAATTATTACAAACTACTAGAAGAATGCATAATTCATGCTCGGGCACATATTTTTTCATTGCATATACTTTATTATTCTTACCTATAGAAACCTTGTTATTATAGAACCTAACTTTCAGTCCTTTCTTCATCAAGCTGGTAATAGAGATCAGATTGTGTCGTATTCCTGACGCATAGAACACATCTTTAAGGACAAGAATACTGTCCCCAAGATCCAATCTATACGAACTAATATCTTCTACATCGAGATAGGTATTATTTCCCATATAGATTCTTTGTTCTTCTTTCTTCAGCTCGGTGAATTCTATGACTTCATTCTGGTCCTTTGCGATATGCCTAGTCACACCGGAATCGATCCACCAATCACTGATATCCGTCATCACAACATTATATTCTGTCACACCGACGAATTCTCTTTTGCTAGTATCTCCTTGTTGTGGATCTTATAGCCTTCCTTATTCTCCTGCTTTTCACCTTGTGGGCAATTGGGCTTGAAATGTCCGAACTTTTCACAATTGTAGCAGACTTCGCGGGGTACTTTTTTTTTTTGAATTACTGCAACTTCGGTCCTCGCGGTTGTGGTTTGCTAGAAACAGGGTTTTTATAGCTTCCAGTATTATGCGGCCTCTAGCGGACATAATTCAGCTCTTGATGCACCATATTCAGTTCTGATTCTTTCCTACTGGCTATTAAGTCATGTTCTATCGCTAGGTGCATAGGAAGATCAGTGACAGACTTAATGGCAGTTCCTACTGGCTATTAAGTCATGTTCTATCGCTAGGTGCATAGGAAGATCAGTGACAGACTTAATGGCATGATTCATTCTTAATGAAGTCATGTTCTATCGCTAGGTGCATAGGAAGATCAGTGACAGACTTAATGGCATGATTCATTCTTAATGCGGTGGCAGCCACAGCAAAGGAAGGGGGAAGATTATTTAGAATGGTTGCCAGTTGTATTCTTTCTTGGATTTCGGTCCCAGCAGTGATATGCTCTATGATATTGTCTCCCTCTTGTATACGATAAGAATTATACTTATGCAAGAGTAGTTAGATGTTAACTTCAGAGGCGGTGTCGTATTTCTCTTTTATTGTATTCCACATGTCCATGGAAGTCTTATAAGTTTCAAAAAGTTTGATTAAGTTATCTTTCATGAACATGAGCATAAGGCTTTTCATCTTTTTATCTTTCGACTTTCACTATTCAAACCATTTTTTTCTTTAGGTGTTGATTTATCAGTAAGTGTTGGAGCAGTGGTTTCGATTACGTCATCAATATTATCATGGATAAGAGCATATCCTATTTTTCTATGTCACATATCATAATTACTGTCATTAAATTTGTTAATTTTTTCTAGTTCTGATAGAACGAGTTCACTAGTCATTCGGTAAAGAACTAAAACTAAGTTTCAATTAAAATATATATAAGGTTGGTATATAAACGGTTATAGAATAAAATTAGACAAACAATAAATAAATGAATTAAAATGAACCTGATTGTTCTGAATTGATGAAAGAGGCTCCAATTTGAGCGAGATTGTCACTTAGCGGTGTTGATTGAACAAGTAACTCTCTGATCTGAGTTGGTGTAGCTTGTATTTGAAAAGAATCCAGTCGATAGAACAAGTAACTCTCTGGTGGGTGTTGAATTTAACAAATGAAGAAAAAAAACAAAATCGGCCTTATGACTTGATGACTTGGTGAATGTAGGGGCCTTGTGACTTGGTGAACGTGGGCCTTGCTTTGATGCAACAAATAAAATGGAAGCAAGCAGAGTACTGAACAACGAGGCAAATATAAGGCCCAAAAACCCACTGCTTCAGTCACGAGGCAAAAAAAAATCTCCAGCGAGCTAGGGTTTTAGACGCAAAATGAAAAAGGGTGGCTAATATATCTCTCTTAATCGCCGAGGATGGAGACGACTGCGTTGAGATCGGCACGGCTCTGTCATCGTCGTTGCAGAGTTGTCGAAGCGTCGTCGTTGTCGACCGATCGTCCTAGCAGAGTTTAAGAGGACGGCGTTGAGATCAACGCGGCTCTGATACCAGTGATCAGCTTACAGAGAACAGGAGAAAGAGAACATCTTTAAGGGGGGCTCCGGTAATGGGTAAGGGGCTTGATTATTCTTTTGTTTTTTGTTGTTTTTTCTCAAGGAGATTACTCCTCTATTTATAGGCCGAAATCCCATCATCTCCACCCCCCTCAAACTGCCTCTGAGAGATTTTCTCTCAACAAACCCCATATCTCACATTTCTCCCCACTTGAGAAGCGTTGATTTGGTCACACAAGACCAAGTCAGACTAACATATCCAACTAATATTATGTACAAATTAAGTCCATTATGAGACCACTACATCATTATTGTACCATACACTTTCATATATGGACAACCAAATCCTCATTTTTCAAGTTTGTAAATGACTTGAGGCACTTCTTATTTTAAATCTAAAAATTGAAATATGATAGCTCCATATGCATTAGAATGGTGAAAACAGGATGTTACAAAGCATTAGAATGGTGAAAACAGGATGTTACAATCTCTATCGCCGATTTTGGTCTCAGCATTTTCTATCTGTATTCGTTGGATGGATGACTAACTATGATCAATGGTTCATGACGCCACATCAATTTTCAGAGAGTCAAGCAATTGAGCTCTATCCTATCACCTTTGTTCACCAGGCTCTACAAGCTCAGCTCACCATTTTAAATTATTTGTTGATCATCAACTGTAGGGATGCCCAATTGCCAAATTCAAATGGGTGGTTCTCTTCCAGTCAATCACAATGTCACTTGTCTAATGACTGGATAATAACTAGTCCATAATCTTCTTTTGTCTCAATCTTACTTGCTCTTAGATACAAATTTTTATATTAATTAAAATTGCATAAATTTGCAGTAACTAAAAACCGAAAAACAGAAATTAATGAAATTAACAACAATATAACTATTTTTCTACCCATTTATTAAATGGGGGAATCACCAATAAATCATCAAAACAAACAAAACCCAGATATAAAACAACAATACTAAATGTGAAAACTGCTTCAGAAACAAAATTAAGCAAAAACACAGAAGAGAGGAAGCACCAAAATAGAACTAACAAATTCAAATATTACCCACTGGAAGAATCTTTGGGAACTTCCACCTCCTTCAGCTTCGAAGAGAGAGGAGTAGAAGCTTTAATCTCCTTAGTCTTCGAAACCCGGCAGAGATCCTTGTTAAAGCGACGAGTTTTGACATGAGAATTAGTGGAGAGAGCAGAAGAGGGAATAAAAGATGCAGCTTTTAAGGATTTTTGAGCTGATGATGCTCGACAAAGAGATGGAAGCAGGGAGTTGGAGAGCAAGAGGGAAGCAAGAGATGAAGAAGGCCTCGGCATCTCTCTCTCCCCCACGCTCTCTGAGATTTTTGCGAAGGCTTTGCTTGTGAAATTAAGGTATGAACTTGTTCCGGCCCAATGGATATGCATGGTTCGGTTCAGACGAAAAAACCGACCAAAAATTAGCGGTTGAGATCGGTTTTGTTGGTAGGTCGGTTCGGATCGGATTGAAATTTTTTAAAACTGAACCGTCCGAACCGACTACATCACTAATACTATAATTTTTAATCCGAACCACTAATACTAATATCTCTATAGACATCGTGTTCTGCTTGCTAAATTCTTTCGTCTTAGCTTGAAAGCAGGGGCAAATTATAGCACAACATCAAAGTCTTTTTTTCCTGTTGATCACTTGGTTAGAAAGTAGATATTTTTCATGTTTAAAAAGGTATTTTCATTTCTACTGCTTGCATAACAAGATATTTTAGAAATTTCCCCTATATAATTTTTTTCCTTTTTCTCTTGCAATTTCTTTTCTATAGGGCATGACACGTAGGTTTTTTTAAAAAGCACTTCTCATTTGACAAATCTCATCATTTTTTAAAATAGTCCAAAACATGAAAATGAACATACTTAAAATTTGATGCTTTGACTAAACCATGTTTTGAAACTTTATAAAATGATTATATAGACTTTATAAGAGATATAAACTATTGTTATTAAGTCTATAAACCAAAAACACAATGTTTTATCAAAATACACATATTATGCAATAAAACATGATTTCATTGAATAAAATAAACTTGATATTGATGAAATCATATGTAAGCATGTATAAACATGAAACAAAAAAGTACTTTCCAATTATATTCAATTGTTTCATATTTAAACTTGAAAACTTATAAAACCAAAACATGTATATATAACTATATATATACAAAACCAAAAACGTGTATGTGTGTATGATTGAGCTTAAAGTACCAACACACATAATATAAAACCTAAACTAAATTACCCAAGCTATCTTGATCTTCGATATAGCTCAACTTGGTACATTTTGCGGATGAAGCTTGAACTTAGATCTTCAACTTGAATTGCAAGGCTTCATACCATAATTCCGCCAACCTTCATTGGATATGATCGTGAAAGCTCGATTCCGTCTAACCTCTAACTCATTGTTTGTCTAGAATAAATAAGAAAACACATACACTAGACAAACAATATTAGTTATAAATTGTTTGTTAAAACATCATAAAAACAAAAAGGCCAACAGGAATTGGTGGTAAAATAATCTTCTTGTTCATCCATACGAAAGAGTATTCCTTCTTCTTGTCTCCATGCTTAGCATCAACATCATACTGCTACGGCCGCCTCAACAAGACATGGCACGCGTCCATATGTAGAACTGATACGGGTGTATCTTCTCTTCGAAACTTAGCGATCCTCATGGAAGCTTGAGGATAGATGATTCTCATACTAGCATGGGAATAGGGGGTGTCAAACAGTATAAGGGAACACAGGAGGAAGCGTGGAACAAGACGACGAGCAGAAGAATCGAAGTACCCAGTTTTCAGCCTGTGAGTCGACTCATGACTGTTATGAGTCAACTCATCAGGTTGAGTCGACTCATGACTGTCATAAGTCGACTCATCGCTGGTTATTGAGATTTCTCTAGTTTCTGTCGAGTCGACTCATCTCAGTCATGAGTCGACTCATCGCTGGTTATTGAGATTTCTCCAGTTTCTGTCGAGTCGACTCATCTCAGTCATGAGTCGACTCATCGCTGGTTATTGAGATTTCTCCAGTTTCTGTCGAGTCGACTCATCTCAGTCATGAGTCGACTCATCTCAGTCATTTCCTGGTTCGTTTGGGATTCTGTTCACACGAATTCCTGTTGGTTTTGGGTCTGGTTATTTACCAAATTGCCATCCACGTTTGTACACCTATATAAGGGATTGTTTTAGGGTTTCTAAACGATCAGGGAGTTAAATCAAGGGAGATTAACTTGTAATTGAGATTTGGAGAGCTTGTTCTTCAATTCTAGAGTGAGATTGTGAGAGATTGTAATTTACATACTCATAATCTAGAGGAGGTATTTTCCTTCGCCCAAAATCTGAGTTATTCTTGTATTCTTATTATTTCTCCTCAACCCACCTTTGATAATTCCGCGATCAAAGGTGCTCGCATGGCAACTCGTATCAAGTTGGTATCAGAGCAATCAAATCCTACGAAGGGGGCATCCTGTGCATGGTCCTGACTCGTTCGCAATACAAGGAGCTTGGCGAGATCCTTACTTCCTTGGAAGGAGCCCAAGAGTTAAGGAAGGAGAAAATGTCTGAAACAGATAACTCAACAAGACTTGATGCCATGGAGAAGCAGATCGAGACGATCGGTTCGACGCTCAGTCAACTCGTGGGTCTCATTAACAAAGGGGACAAAAGAGAGGAATCTTCTTCGAAGGGTAAGAAGAAAATCATCGAGTCCGATGAAGAGAGCGAGAAGTCTGATTCGGACGGGGGAACCGAGGTTGTTAGGGCTGCTGGACATCAAGGGGGTAAAAATAATTACCAAAATTTAAAGATAGATTTCAAGGTGGAGATTCCTGTCTATGATGGGAGTGTCAATGTAAAAAAGCTCGATGATTGGATTGAGCGTATGGAGATGTACTTCACCCTCTACGGATATTCATCCAAGGAGAAGATTGTGTTCGCGACATTGAAGCTTTCAGGACACGCGTTGACGTGGTGGAAATCCTATTACAAACAGGAGAAGAAGGCAGCGTCGTGGAATAAGTTTAAGGAGCTACTTAGGAAACAGTTCTATCCGGTGGGATTCCTTGAAGAACGTTGGTACAAGTGGTACGGCTTGCGCCAAAGATTCAATCAGACCGTTCAAGAGTACACGACGGAGTTCCAGCAGCAGGCGATGGTTCTAAACATCGCAACGGACGAGTACTCCATCTTCATGAAGTACATGGCGGGACTGAATGATTACATCCGTAAGGAGATGAAGCTGTTCACGGTCGAGACGATTGCAGAAGCGAGCGTGAAGGCAATTGCCATTGAGGGAAAACAGAAGAAGGGCAGCGAAACAAAGGGTGACTCCAAACAATCGGGAAACAAGTCGAGTAGCTCTCAACATAAGGAAGAGAAGAAGAAGGGTGATTCAGGGAAGGCAGGATTGACATGCAATCACTGCAAGCAGACAAGGCACGTGGCTGATCGTTGCTGGGATAAGTACCCTCATCTAAAGCCGAAAGGGTTGAAGAAGAAGGAGGAGAAAAAGGCGTAGAAGATGACGACCCGAGGGAGCAGCTCTTTGTTCTGAAATTGCAGGTCAAGACCAGCTTAGTGGATGCTATTGTAGATCCAGGGAGTCAGAAAAATCTGATATCTGAGGCATTAGTACAGAAGCTGGGATTGAAGACGGTGAAGCATCCAAAGCCCTATCCATTAGGGTGGATTCAGAAGGAGGCGGGATTGAGTGTAGTGAACCAGTGTTCATTCAGATTTGCACTCCACGAGTCGTATATTGACGAGGTCACATGCGACGTGGTTCCGTTAGATGTTTGCCAAGTTATTTTGGGCAATCCTTATTTGTGGGATAGATACGCAGTATATGATCGGCGAGCCCAAAAGTATACGTTCACCAAGGATGGCGAGCAATTCGTTTTTCGTTCGGCATCTCTTCCACAGGAGACGAGCTTGGTGACAGTAACTCAGGCTAAGAGGTTGGTGAACGCGGGCAGGAAGTTCGTTTTATTGTTCATTCGGCCGTATGAAGAGCAGCTGAGTAGGATGTGCTTGTCTACCTTGAGCAAGCGCCAGGAGGGAGATCTTGACAGGTTGAAGGTCAAGTATGCGGACTTGTTTTCGGAGATCACGGGACTACCACCACGTCGAGGTGTAGAGTATGAGATTATGTTGACCGGGGAGAGTTCCTTACCTAACATAGGCCTATACCGCACATCAGTACTAGAGTCCGAGGAGATCAAGAAGCAAGTTCAGGAGCTCTTGGAGACAGGAGTGATTGTGCCAAGTTGTTCGCCTTGCGGGTCACCAGTGTTGTTGGTGCCCAAAAAGGATGGAGGTTGGCGCATGTGCGTAGATTATCGGGCACTCAACAAGATCACAATCAAGAATCGCTACCCATTACCGCGGATCGATGATCTTATGGACCAGTTGGAGGGAGCGAGGTTTTTCACGAAGCTGGATTTGAAGTCTGGTTACCATCAGGTGAGGATTCGGGAGGAAGACACTTGGAAGACTGCGTTCAAGACCAAGCAAGGCCTGTTCGAGTGGTTGGTGATGCCGTTTGGATTATGCAATGCTCCGGCGACTTTTATGAGGCTTATGAATGATTTGTTGCGACCCTTTATAGAGGATTTTGTTATAGTTTACCTTGATGATATCTTGGTGTACAGCAGGACCTGGGAGGAGCATCTTGTTCATGTGGAGAAAGTATTTAGAGTGTTGCAGGATGGACAGCTGAAGCTCAACGGGAAGAAGTGCGAGTTTGGGAAGGACGAGTTGGTGTATCTCGGCTTTATCGTGGGGAAGGGCCAGAGGAGGATAGATCCGAGTAAGGTGGCGGTGATCACAAAGTGGCCGACGCCGAAGACAGTGACTGAAGTGAGAAGCTTCATGGGGGCTTGCCAGTATTTGCGCAAGTTCATTCGACATTTTTCGACTTATGCGGCACCGTTACATGGCCTCACAAAGGCTAAGGTTCAGTTCGAGTGGGGAAGGACGCATGAGGAGGCTTTTCAGTTGCTAAAAAGAAAGATCTCGGAGGCACCGGTGTTGGCATTGCCGAATTTGCAGCGGACTTTCGAGGTAGAGACCGACGCGTCTAATTATGTGATGGGCGCGGTGTTGATTCAGGATGGGAAACCGGTGGAATACCATTCTGAGAAGTTTTCGGGTGCTATTGCGAACTACCCAACCTACGACAAGGAGTTCTATGCACTATATCAAGCAATTAAGCATTGGAGGGTGTACTTGTTAGGGAAGGAGGTGGTCGTGCATTCGGATCACAAGCCGTTGGAGTTCTTACATGCTCAGACAAAGCTACAGCAGGCACGACACATGAAGTGGATGTCGTATTTGATGGCTTTCAACATCATTATTAGGTACAAGAAGGGGGCGACAAACAAGTTGGCCGATATGTTGTCTCGTCCGCCGGTAAGAGCTTTATTGGTGGCGACGCGTATTCATCCCTTGGTTCCTTTGGAGTATGTACAGCTGTATGCATCCAGTAGAGACTTCGGTAGTGTGTTCGAGCAGGGCGACATGTGTTTTGGCCACGGATGCTTGATGATGTGACCAAGTATGTTGGAGGGTGTAAGTTATGCTAGATTTCGAAGCCTTCTAACAGAAAAAGGGGATTGTACCTACCACTACCGGTTCCTTCTAGGCCATGGGAGAGCATATCTATGGACTTTCTAGGAGGATTGCCGACTACCAAGCGTGGGCATGACTATTTGTACGTTGTGGTGGACCGGTTCAGTAAGATGGTGTTTTTGATTCCTTGTAAGAAGACCGTGACGGGAGCGGGCGCAACATAATTGTTCTTCGAGCATGTGTGGAAGCATTTTGGGTTGCCAAGTTCGATCATTTCGGATCGGGACAGCCGGTTTCTCGGGCATTTTTGGGATTCTTTGTGGAGTCTGATGGACACTAGATTAAAGAAGAGCACAACTTTTCATCCACAAACAGACGGGCAAACGGAGGTAGTCAACCGGACTATGGTGCATATGTTGCGGGGGTATAATTCCAGGCATCCCAAGACTTGGGATGAGAGCTTACCATATTTGCAGTTTGCTTTTAATCGGGCGATTCATGGATCTTCGGGAAAGTCACCGTTTGAGACTTGTTATGGATTCTTACCACCGAGTCCGTTTGATCTCGTGTTTTCAAGTGAATCTACGATGGACGGCAAGGAGGGGAATGAAAGACAACGGGCTCAGCGATTTCTGGAGAAGATTGCACAGATTCATGCCACGGTTGAAGCACAATTGAAGAAGTCACAAGCAAAATATACGGCGAAGCATGATCAACATCGGGTTCCTTGTAACTTTGGCGTGGGCGATATAGTGTGGATGAAATTGAGTAAGGAGAGGCTAAAAGGAGAAGGCAAGAAGTTGAAGCCTATTCGTTATGGTCCATTTCGGATTCTCGATCAGATTGGCGACAATGCTTTTAGGCTGGATTTGTCGCCGTACTTAGGCATGTATTCGGTGATCAATGCTGAGTACTTAAAGTTGTTTGAGCCTCCATTACTGGATGATGAAGGTGATGACAAGGTGATCTTACCGCATGTTGATGACTTATGGTTTGATAGAGAGGAGCCGCTGAAGGAAGACTGCATTTTGGAGCGAAAGACGACCACAACAAGAAGGGGAATGAAGGAGTCGTTTCTCATCGGACGTCAAGGTCAAGTTCCTAGCAAGGCTAAGTGGTTCAATAAGGAAGGAGGGGCTCGCGGGGTTCCTCAGCTGAAGTTCTAACTTGAACGGGACTTCAAGTTCTTAAAGAGGGGACACATGATACGGGTGTATCTTCTCTTCGGAACTTAGCGATCCTCATGGAAGCTTGAGGATAGATGATTCTCATACTAGCATGGGAATAGGGGGTGTCAAACAGTATAAGGGAACACAGGAGGAAGCGTGGAACAAGACGACGAGCAGAAGAATCGAAGTACCCAGTTTTCAGCCTGTGAGTCGACTCATGACTGTTATGAGTCAACTCATCAGGTTGAGTCGACTCATGACTGTCATGAGTCGACTCATCGTTGGTTATTGAGATTTCTCTAGTTTCTGTCGAGTCGACTCATCTCAGTCATGAGTCGACTCATGACTGGTTATTGAGATTTCTCCAGTTTCTGTCGAGTCGACTCATCTCAGTCATGAGTCGACTCATCGAGGGTTTCCTGGTTCGTTTGGGATTCTGTTCACACGAATTCCTGTTGGTTTTGGGTCTGGTTATTTACCAAATTGCCATCCACGTTTGTACACCTATATAAGGGATTGTTTTAGGGTTTCTAAACAATCAGAGAGTTAAATCAAGAGAGATTAACTTGTAATTGAGATTTGGAGAGCTTGTTCTTCAATTCTAGAGTGAGATTGTGAGAGATTGTAAATTACATACTCATAATCTAGAGGAGGTATTTTCCTTCGCCCAAAATCTGAGTTATTCTTGTATTCTTATTATTTCTCCTCAACCCACCTTTGATAATTCCGCGATCAAAGGTGCTCGCACGGCAACTCGTATAAAGTTGGTATCAGAGCTATCAGATCCTAACATCAGTCGACTGACTGTATCGGTCGACACATCACTCGACTGATACACTGATTTCTAGTTTTTCAGGTTTCGGGTCTGATTTGATTTGGTTCGGGTTTGGGTCGGGTTTAACTGTTTGTATATATCCCCTCTCACCCGAAATCACCCCCTCTCACCTTCAGACCAGAGAAAACCCTAGCCCCCTCTCCTTATCTAAAACCCTAGGTTGTTCTTGGTGATTTGGAGGAGAACTTGGAGGATTTTCGGCGAAATCTCCACATTTCAGCAAAGGGGATCCACACTCTCTCAGATCCAGGAGTTGTTCATCACCATGAGGCGAGTAACATCTCGCCCAACTCTGTCCCTTTTGTTTTACACGAATTTATTGAGTTTAACGAGTTTTTATTGAGCCAAAAACGTATTTTTAGTATAAAGAATGAATCTTTATGGTATATGAGGTGAGGTATTGAGCATCTCAGTTTATAAAAAGACCAACAATGTTTTATTAATTGGATCTAGATCTGAAAAACGTTTGACAAGAGTTATTTCATGATTTATTGATTTCAAAACGTATTAAACATGTTTTTATGTGCTTAAGGTTTTTGATAAATGTTTATATGTGATCTTTCATTCCAATTTAGTGCAAATATGTTGATATCAGTATTTTTCATGCTTGGGATTGATGGGGACGAGTTTAGATCGAAGTTTGGGTAAATAAAAACCTGTACAGAGTTTCTGCAGTCTATCGGTCGACTGATCAGTCGACCGACGGGCAAATTTCCAGTCGTCGGTCGGCTGATCAGTCGACTAACGGGCTGATTTTGTTTTCTCAGCTTCTCAGTCGACTGGTCAGTCGACTGGTGAGCTGAGGTTGTGCTGTCTGAGCCTTATCAGTCGACATAGGAGTCGACTGACGTCATCAGTCGACATATCAGTCGACTGATGAGCTGTTTTACATATTGTTGATCTGTTTGAGTTGCTTTTCGGGGTCGCCTCGATGACCTGACCCTAGTTTACCATGTTAATGCTGTTTGAGTTGCTTTTCGGGGTCGCCTCGATGACCTGACCCTAGTTTACCATGTTAATGATTTATCTGAACATGTGGGATGACTTTTGAAACAAGTTTAGACATGTACACCGAGATGCGGATGATTTTAGATTATGTATATCTGCCCACATATGCTTCTCACAGTTACACAGTCCTCGTGTTGGACTATAATCCATTTCAGTCCTCGTGTTGGACTATGATTTATAGAAGTCCTCGTGTTGGACTAGATTCATCTTAGTCCTCGTGTTGGACATGCATTGCTATTTAATCCTCGTGCTGGATATGCATTAACATCCGGTCCATGCGTTGGACAACGGTCACATCCGGTCCATGCGTTGGACAACGGTCACATCCAGTCCATGCGTTGAACAACGGTCACATCCGGTCCATGCGTTGGACAACGGTTACTTTCAGTCCATGAGTTGGACGTTTACTTCATGCAGTCTATGGGTTGGACGTTTAATTTATATAGTCTATGTTTTGGACATTTAATCGTTTTCTGACATGTCACTCATGTGAGTTTGACATGACACTTGTTAGCCCTTATGTTTTGATAATGTTTTACAACCACCATTATCGGTACTAATGGCTTATTGAGTACAAATGTAGTAAATTCATTTATCAAGCTTGTTAGTGCCATAAATGGAGGATTGGATGGAACATACGCTACAACGATGATATCCAAAGGAGGAGGAGGCATAATGATGAAGCAATGTTATTTCAAGAACAACAAATTCATATAGAAGCTTCATCAAAATTAAAGCTATATCAAGACTCAAGAACTTTATTCTATGTGAGGATATTAGCTAGTTTTTATTTTCTCTCTAGTGCTAGAACGTAGGCAAAGAGTTATTGATTTCACTTGAAGCTATTGGTAATCACACACACGTTTTCATACTTATGTTTTTAAGCGTTTTTCACAAAATACTATTTTTCACAAGTATGAGGACCTATCTGCAAAATTCTTTTTCCAAACAGTTTGTTTTTAATATTAAAAATATTTTACAAAGTTTCATAATTTTCAGAGGTCAAATAAATATTTTGCAAATATTTTAGTTAAGACAAAAATTAGTTTCTGCAATGTATCAGAATGCGGTCGACCGGACCGGTCGACCGCACACATGATCATTCGTTACTGGACTCCAGAGAGTTTGTCGGTCGACCGGCCCGGTTGACCGAAATCTCGATTTTTTTTATCGGTCGACCGCGTCGGTCGACCGATGAAGTCTCTGTTTGTTTTCTGGGTTTTCAAAGTTGTTCGTGGTCGACCGTATTTTCGGTCGGTCGACCGAAGTATTTTTTCGGTCAACCTAAAATCCCTTCGGTCAACCGAAATTTTCTTCGGTCAGCCGCGACTTTTTTTTTCAAACGGTCGATTACCTCGTTTGCTGTGCTTTCACTTAACCGTGTTTGGCACAGTCTGTGGTAATGGTCTGAAAAGGAGATTATTTTCTTAATTGGGAAGATTGGGTTGTGTTTTTAAAATGATTAATCTCTTCTATTTAAACCCTTTCCCCTTCATCTTCCCAGTTGCCCTGACGTTTTGCAAAAACCAGAGAGAGACGCTATCTTCCTGAGAAAAAATTTCAAACCTGTTCTCTGTGTTTTTCTCTGTGGTTTTGTGTGTGTTCACTTCCCAGCTTCAGTAATCCTTCTCTTTGCCATAGGGGCTGTGTAAAGAGAGAGTCTTGCATATTTTTTTCTCCTGTGTGAGTGAGATCTTGTGTAGATCAACTGTGAGGGAGTGTGATCTGTTGAGATCAAACTGTGTAGTGAGAGATCGTGTGGGATCGCTGTGTAGACGAAGTTCCGGCTTCCAAACCGGGTGTGTAGTGGATTTCTCCTCAAGAGTGGGGAGCGGGGACGTAGGTCAGCGGGCCGAACCTCGTTAACACATCGCGCGTCAAGGATAACGAACTCCTAACCCTATCTCTCTTACTTTTATCGCATTTTTGTTTTGTGGTTTGCTTGTGCTGATTTTTAATTTAATTTTGCTTATTGGAAAGCTAGGATGAGAATTTACCTTCGTTGCATAGACCTTGACATTCTAGAGCTCATAGAAGAGAAATATGAAGAAAAGTCCAAAGTCGGGAACATGACCGATGGAGAAAGGCACCTAGCTAATCTCAACGCTAAGGCTATGAACGCCTTAATTTGTGGTCTTTCCCCTAATGAATATAATAGAGTTTCCACGTGTGCAACCGCATACGAAATTTGGGTAAAATTATGTATCACACATGAAGGAACCCCCCAAGTTAATGAATCTAAGATTAGTGGGCTTATGCATGATTATGAGCTATTTAAAATGCTTCCTAATGAATCCATTGATGCTATGTTTTCCCGTTTTACTAATATCATTAATGAATTACATGGTCTTGACAAGCAATTGTCCATTCAAGAGATGAACTACAAGATACTTCGCTCCTTGACTCCGGCATGGGAGCCCAAAGCTACGGCCATTGAGGAAGCTCATGACCTCACTACCTTAGCTCTTGATAGCCTCATCGGAAAGCTCAAAGTGCATGAGAAGAAGCTCAAGGGGAAGGAGAAGGAGGAAGTGCCATCACGCGAAGTTGAGGAGCCGTCACCAAAGTTGAAGACAATAGCTCTCAAAGGAGCTAGTGACAACTCGTCTTCGTCGTCAGATAGTGAAGTCGATTTTTCTAGAGAAGTTGCTCATCTCTCTAGAAGAATCTCTAGACTTATAAAAATGAATAAGAAATTTAACCCCCGATCTAACAACAAGTTTTCCTCTCGTGTAGGTAAATGTTTTGAGTGCAATAAACCGGGTCACATCGCTAAGGATTGCCCCAAGCTTAAGGAAAAGTACATGAAGTACAATAAGAAGAAGGCTACGTATGCCGGATGGGAAGAATCCGAACCAAGTGACTCAGATAGTGATGAAGAAGGAGCCAAACTTGCTCTTCATGACCCAAATGTTTGTTTCATGGCAAATGAACATGAGGTAATATCCGAGGCCGAAAGTGAATCTTTCTACATGCAATGTGACATAGCTATGGCTTTAGAAGAGTTGAATTTTGAATTTAAGAGAATGTCTAAAGAATACTCTTCTTTCAAAAAGTTGCATGCTTCTTGTGATATCAAGCTAGAGCAATTAACAACTTCTCTTGCTCTAAAAGATGAATTGCTAGGAGATCTTGATTTCGAGAATAAGCAATTAAGATCAAAAATTGAAAGATTAGAAATTGAGAGTAGTAGAACTAGACCCACTCATGTTTATGCTAACTACAATCACCATGATAGAAATAGGTTTCATGGTTCTAACATTCGTACATACAAAAGAAATTTTGTATGCACTTATTGTATGAGACATGGACACATTTCTACTCATTATAGAATTAAAGACAACCAAGATTTTTATGGATTGATATGGGTACACAAAGGTACCAAAACTACTAACCACCAAGGACCCAAGACTTGGGTACCTAAAGCTACTACATCTTCATCTTCATCTTTTGTAGGAAACATCACGGCAACGACGTAAGGAGATGTGGTACCTTAATAGTGGTTGCTCACATCATATGACGGGCAACAAAGAGTTATTTGCAACCCTATCAAGGATTGAAGGAGGCAATGTCTCCTTCGGTGGTGGTGAGAAAGGTAAAATCATTGGTATCGGTTCTATTGGTAAGAAACCCTCACCCATTATTGAAGATGTCTATTTAGTAAGTGGTTTGAATCATAATCTTCTTAGCATTAGCCAATTAAGTGATAAAGGTTTTGATATTTCTTTTAAACCGGATAAATGCATCATTAGTATGGATGGAAAAATTGTTTATTGCTAATCGCAAATCTAATGTATACATTTTTGAGATGAATGAACTAGTGAATCAAGATGTGAAGTGTCTTGCGGCAATTGATGAAAACCCTTGGATTTGGCACAAGAGACTTGGACATGCAAATATGGAGTTAATATCAAAATTGTCTAAGAAAAATCTTGTAAAAGGGCTACCTAGCTTGCACTTCATCAAAGATACAATTTGTGAGGATTGTGCCAAACGTAAACAAACAAAGTCTTCTTTCAAATCCATCCATGAGGTATCGACTTCTAAACCTTTGCAAATACTTCATCTTGATTTATTTGGTCCTATGCGTGTTACCTCTCTTGGAGACAAACACTATGTTTTTGTGATTATTGATGATTTTTATCGTTTTACATGGACAATATTTCTTGTAAAGAAAAATGATTGTTTTGAAGAATTTGCTAATCATGTCAAAAGAATTGAAAATAAAAAAGATTTGAAAGTTGTTAAAATAAGAAGTGATCATGGTGGTGAATTTTAAAATGAATTTTTCTATGATTTTTTTGCTCATCATGGTATAACTCATATGTTTTCCGCTCCTAGAACACCACAACAAAATGGTGTTGTTGAACGGAAAAATCGCACCATACAAGAGATGGCACGCACTATGCTTAATTCATTTGATTTGCCAAAATATTTTTGGGCCGAAGTCGTCAATACGGCTTGCCATGTTTTAAATCGTGTTTTGATTAGACCAAAGCTTAAGAAAACCCCTTATGAACTTTATTATGGAAAAACTCCTTTCATTGGTTATTTTCGTATCTTTGGTTGTAAATGTTTCATTTTAAATACAAAAGATCACCATGATAAGTTTGATTCCAAAATTGATGTTGGTATTTTCTTGGGTTATGCACCTCGAAGTAAGGCTTATAGGGTCTTCAATAAACGAAGCCTCGTTGTTGAAGAGTCTATAAACGTTACTTTTGATGAGACTAATGTTGGCTCTCAAGTTGTGTTGCCTAGGAAAGATGATGATGATGATATTGAGGGAGGATTGGACTTGTTGCAAATCAATGACACTCCCTCTATAGAAGCTCAAAAGGATGTAGATTGCACAAATGCTCAAGATCAAGTTGAACAACCTAAAGCTTGGAAATTCACATCAAACCACCCAAAGGAACAAATCATTGGGAGCCCTTCAAAAGGAGTTATAACTCGCTCAAAAGCCTTGAGTGAATGTGGTAATGTTGCATTTCTATCTCAACTAGAACCTAAAAAGGTTAATGATGCTTTAAATGATGAGTTTTGGGTTTTGGCTATGCATGAAGAATTAAACAATTTTCAAAGAAATGAAGTTTGGAAGTTAGTTCCTAGACCTAACAATGCTAGTGTTATTGGTACAAAATGGGTTTTTAGAAACAAACTTGATGAACATGGCATTGTAACTAGAAATAAAGCACGTTTGGTTGCCCAAGGATACAATCAAGAGGAGGGCATAGACTATGATGAAACCTTTGCACCGGTTGCAAGGTTGGAATCTATTAGGATGTTTTTGGCATTTGCTAGCTTTAAAAATTTCAAACTATTTCAAATGGATGTTAAAAGTGCCTTCTTAAATGGTTTTATAGAAGAGGAAGTGTATGTTGAGCAACCCCCCGGTTTTATAGATCATGCTTTTCCTAATCATGTTTACCGGGTACAAAAAGCTTTATATGGGTTGAAACAAGCTCCTAGAGCTTGGTATGCTCGCCTCTCTAGTTTTCTTATTGAAAATGGTTTTTCAAAAGGATCAATTGATAACACTCTTTTTGTGAGAAAAAGGAAAAATGATTTCATTTTAGTTCAAATATATGTGGATGACATTATTTTCGGTGCTACTAATGAATCCTTGTGCAAGGAATTTTCTAAAGTAATGCAGGATCACTTTGAGATGAGTATGATGGGAGAGCTTATATTCTTTCTCGGGCTCCAAGTCAAGCAAACTAAGGATGGAATCTTCATTTCACAAAGCAAGTATGTGAAGGAATTGGTGAAGAAATTCAATTTGGAGAATTCTAAGCATGCGCCTACTCCCATGAGTACTAGTGTTAAGCTTGATGCAGATGAGAGTGGTGAAGATGTGGACCAAAAACTATACCGAGGTATGATAGGTAGTCTTCTTTATCTCACCGCTAGTAGACCCGATATCATGTTTAGTGTGTGTGCATGTGCACGTTTTCAAGCATCTCCAAAAGCATCTTATTTAATTACGGTTAAAAGGATCATTAAGTATGTTAATGGAACTTTTAACCTTGGTTTATTTTATCCAAGAAGCACCTCTTTTGATTTATATGGTTTTTGTGATGCCGACTTTGCCGGATGTAAGGTAGATCGCAAGAGTACTAGTGGAACATGCCAATTCTTAGGAAATTCACTTGTTTCTTGGGCTTCCAAGAAACAAAATTGTGTTGTATTGTCCACTACGGAAGCGAAATACATTACCACCGGCTTATGTTGTGCTCAAGTTTTATGGATGAAACAAAGCTTAGTTGACTATGATTTAAACTTTTAAAATATTAAATTCTTTTGTGATAACACAAATGCTATAAATATTTCCAAAAATTTGGTTTTGCATTCTAGAACTAAGCATATTGATGTGCGCCATTATTTCTTACGCGATCATGTAGAGCGACAAGATGTATCCCTAGTATTTGTTGACACAAAATCTCAACTAGCGGATATATTTACTAAGCCTCTTGGAGAGGATGATTTTTGTCACATAAGAAATGGTTTGGGCTTATGCACTATGTAAAAGTTCAACATTGCTTGCTTGTTTAGTTGCATTTTGCATCTCTCTTTACCCCATTTTTTATGGTGACAAAGGGGGAGAGAAATCTCCTCATTTGTTTTATATACTTAGGGGGAGCTCATAGATAGGGGGAGCACTTATCTATAAGCTATTTTTATTTTTATTTTTTTGCTCTTATATAATGGTTGGTTGTCATCATCAAAAAGGGGGAGATTGTTAGCCCTTATGTTTTGATGATGTTTTACAACCACCATTATCGGTACTAATGGCTTATTGAGTGCAAATGTAGTAAATTCATTTATCAAGCTTGTTAGTGACATAAATGGAGGATTGGATGGAACATACGCTACAACGATGATATCCAAAGGAGAAGGAGGCATAATGATGAAGCAATGTTATTTCAAGAACAACAAATTCATATAGAAGCTTCATCAAAATTAAAGCTATATCAAGACTCAAGAACTTTATTCTATGTGAGGATATTAGCTAGTTTTTATTTTCTCTCTAGTGCTAGAATGTAGGCAAAGAGTTATTGATTTCACTTGAAGCTATTGGGAATCACACACACGTTTTCATACTTATGTTTTTAAGCGTTTTTCACAAAATACTATTTTTCACAAGTATGAGGACCTATCTGCAAAATTCTTTTTCCAAACAGTTTGTTTTTAGTATTAAAAACATTTTACAAAGTTTCATAATTTTCAGAGGTCAAATAAATATTTTCCAAATATTTTAGTTGAGTCAAAATCTGCTTTTCTGAAATGTATCAGAATGCGGTCGACCGCACCGGTCGACCACACTTAAGGTCATTCGTCACTAGACCGACCCGGTCGACCGAAATCTCGATTTTTTTATCGGTCGACCGCGTCGGTCGACCGATGAAGTCTCTGTTTGTTTTCTGGGTTTTCAAAGTTGTTCGCGGTCGACCGGATTTTCGGTCGATCGACCGAAGAATTTTTTCGGTCGACCAAAAATCCCTTCGGTCAACCGAAATTTTCTTCGGTCAGCCGCGACTTTTTTTTTCAAACGGTCGATTGCCAAAATCCCTTCGGTCAACCGAAATTTTCTTCGGTCAGCCGCGACTTTTTTTTTCAAACGGTCGATTGCCTCGTTTGCTGTGCTTTCACTTAACCGTGTTTGGCACAGTCTGTGGTAATGGTCTGAAAAGGAGATTATTTTCTTAATTTGGAAGATTGGGTTGTGTTTTTAAAATGATTAATCTCTTCTATTTAAACCCTTTCCCCTTCATCTTCCCAATTGCCCTAACGTTTTGCAAAAACCAGAGAGAGACGTTGTCTTCCTGAGAAAAATTTTCAAACCTGTTCTCTGTGTTTTTCTTCTTTGCTATAGGGGCTTGTGTAAAGAGAGTGTCTTGCATTTATCTTCTGCTGCTGTGAGTGAGATCTTGTGTAGATCGACTGTGAGGGAGTGTGATCTGTGAGATCAACTGTGTAGTGAGAGAGAGATCTTGTGGGATCATTGTGTAGACGAAGTTCCGGCTTCCAAACCGGGTGTGTAGTGGATTTCTCCTCGAGAGTGGGGAGCGGGGACGTAGGTCAGCGGGCCGAACCTCGTTAACACATCACGCGTCAAGGATAACGATTCCTAACCCTATCTCACTTACTTTGATTGCATCAGTTTATTGTGGTTTGTTTGTCTTAATTTTTATTGCATAATTAGAGCCTCTTGACCCTAATCACCCCCCCTCTAGGGTCCAACAACACTATGTTTGGAAGTAGAGATGTGTTTCATTTTCTTTTTAATTTATTATTGTCCTATGTACTAGAGCCTCGGGTTTGGTGTTTAGGGATTTACAATTTGAGATACAAGGTATATACATGAGGGTTTCCTTTTTTGGATTATTTCGCTCGACGTACCTATGCTCGTGTTGTAAATTTCTAAATACTAAGATCCTCTTTAGTAAGATCAATGATTTTAGATCTATTATGTATTAACTGTATTTTCTTATACAACGAGCCATGTTTCCTTGGGGTTGGTTGTGATGTTGCTCGCTAGCGCTTTGACGCTCGTTGTCCCTCCCCCTTTCAGGTAACGAGCCAGGAGCCCGGAGAGTCGCAGGTTGATGGCGATGCATTTTTAGCTTCAGCTGTCTACTTAGTTATATTTTCTTTTGGAGTTCCACAATAGACTTTTGTTTAGACATTTGAGAGTCTTATTCTAGAAGTTGTAAAGGTCGTGTGCCTTATTTCCTCTTGTCAGATATTTGTATTTTGAGACTTGTTGAATATTCCAGTTTATCTATTCAGACATTGACTATGTATTCCTGTATGTTGGATGATGAGGTATTAATGTGATCACTATCATTTCATCAGTTATTTCTTGTATTATCTTTTACCTGTTTTTGTACATACACCTGTTGTTGACTCTACTAGATAGATGTTAATTGTAATGGTGAAACATGTTATTGCACGGTGTGGTGCATGGCAGGTTTGATTTTCTTGGTTTCACCTTGGACTGCAGCCTTGAGTGAACCCAGGGGCGTCACACCATATCCACAACATCACAAGCAATAGAATCACTATAAGTCTTGCCTAGTGACAGTGGTACGCGGCATACTTCGGTCACTTTCACGGAGGGACCCTTCTTGATCCAGCCAATAGTATAAGGCACGGGTTTTGCTTCAGTTGGCAGTTTCAAGTGGTCCACCAAGGTCTTTGATACTATATTTTCACAACTTCCATGATCAATGATGAGGGTGCACACTTTGTTGTTGACCGAACACCTAGAAAATAATATTTGGTGTCGTTGTGATGAATCCGGTGTCTTCTAAGCACATAGAAGTCGTTGAACAACACACGACATGTTGTTGCCCTCAATCTTGGCAACTCATTCCTCGTACTCTTCTTCAGATGCAGTGTGTCCATCCTCCGCCTCTTCATAATCCGCTAGATTAACCTTCCGCCGCTGTAGGCACTCATTGGACTTGTGTCCTGGTTGGAGACATCGGAAGCATTTTCTTGCATTCGGCTTGGCATACTGATTTGATTGAGTCGTTTAGGGTGGTGGTTGAGTTGTCGACCGCTCGGATGATCGTGGAGGAACAGGTCGTTCAATCATTCTTTGCCCTGCCAACTCACCTCTTGCCTTCTCGACCGAACTTCCATGTTCGGTTCGTCTGAAAGGTAACGCCTTGGAGGCTAATCTTTCTACCTTGAGAGCCATGTTATGGGCTTTGCCCATGGAGTACACATTTCGGATGGCTACCTTCTCTTGAATTGAGTACTTCAAATCGCTGATATATGTTGACCTTCTTGTTTTGATGATGTTTAACAAATAATTTACTACTAATATTGTTTGTCTAGTGTTTGTGTTTTTCTATTTATTATAGACAAATAATATATTGGAAGATGGATGGAATTGCGCATTCACGATCATATCCAGTGGAGGTTGGTGGAATTGTGGAGTGAAACCTACGCAATTCAAAGTTAAAGATTCAAGTTCAAGCTTCATCCTCAAGTGTACCAAGATAGAGCTTCGTTGAAGATCACAAGCTTGGGTAAATTGAGTTTTAGGTTTTATATTATGTGTGTTAGTACTTTATGTTAGACCCTAGAGGGGGGGTGATTAGGGTCTTATGCTAATCTAATCCGATTTAAATGCCAATTAAAATTAATTAATACGTTATCCTAGCAAGTATGAAATACAACAATATTTGTAAGCTAGGATAAGCAATGTAAACAATAAGATATATCCTATATGATGAAATATATATGCGGATATATAAACTAACACAAGGGTAAACAATATGAACTAGATAGTGGATCATATAAATGATGAGCTAATGACAATGGCAACAAGAATTATAAACACAAGTATAAATAAACGCCAAAGCACACTCAAACACAAGATATGATCACGGAGTTCGGACCTTCCGTCCTACGTCTCCGCTCCCCACTCCCGGGGAGAAATCCACTATCAACCGGGTTTTCTACGTTCACCCGAATAACGTTTACACCTCACAGTGTCGGTTTTCAACGCTCACCGAACAACGTTCACTCCTCACACTCGGTTTTCTAGTTCACCGAAAACTTCACAACACACTCGGTTTCTAGCTCACCGAAAACTTAAATAGCAAACTAGCAATAATTAATATATGATAAATCAATAATGAAATTGCTAGGGAAAAGAGTTAGAAAACTTCTCTATAAGCACAAAGAGAGGATGAGAAGATTTTGAGGATGAAATCCTCAACTGGTGATGCAAACTCCTCTTTGTAACAGCAAACCCCAAAAACAAACTAAACAAACTCAAACCCTTGTTTAAAACTTTTTTAAACTTGTTTTTAAAACTCTCTTAAATCAGTTTGAAAAGACATCAACAATGGGGTATATATACCCTCTCAAACTTCAGCCAAAAACCTGAGCAAAAGACAAAAACAGCCCCAAGGCAACGGTCAAAAAACTAGCCGTTGGAAGCTGAAGGAACACTCGTCGGTCGACCGGAAAATTCGTCGGTCGACCGAAAATTTTCATCGGTCGACCGGACCGACCGGTGCGGTCGACCGAAAACAGATATGACAGGTCTGAAAATTTGTTTATCTGATTTTAAAACACTGTTTAAAAATATCAAATAAATTCAGAAAAATATAAAACTTTGGGGAATGATTGTAGACATGATAATACACATGCTACAAAAACTGGTTTTCTAAAAAGACTTCCCAAATGAGAAATATCATTATATTATAAAATAGTCCAAAACATGAAAATGTAAACATATGAATCTTGACATTTTAGCTTAACCATGTTTTGAAATATTACAAAATGATTTTGTAGTAGCTTAACCATGTTTTGAAATATTACAAAATGATTTTGTAGACTTAATAAAAGATGTATATGATTATTTTTAAGTCTATAAACCAAGAAAACAATATTTTCACAAATACAATAGAAAGTAAAACGTATAAGTATGTATATGAAAATATATTTGTTTCATATCTATGAAATTAAACCAAAACAACTTATCCACATAGAAAACAAGCATGTATACATAATTTTTGGAATTTATTTGTAAAAACTTTATTTGTGGATAAAACTAAAAATCAAGATGTATATGTATATAACTATATATATATATACTAAGAAACTAAAAAATGTGTGTGTGAATATAATATTGAGCTTAGAGTATATAACACACATAATATAAACTCTAAACTAGATTACCCAAGCTTGATCTTGATCTTCATTGTAGCTCAACTTGGTACACATACGGATGAAGCTTGAACTTGATCTTTAACTTGAATGTACGTTGCTTCACTCCACGATTCCTCCAACCACTAGTAGAAAATCACGTATTCTAGACGGAATATTCTAGACGGAATTTTTTCCGTCTAGAATGTATTAAACTAGACGGAATTTTTCCGTCTAGAATATTCCGTCTAGAATAAAACATTTTAGACGGAAAATTCCGTCTAGAATAATATCCTAGACGGTTTCTTTATTTTTTATTTTTTTTAAAAATAACCAGATATTCTAGACGAAAATTTCCGTCTAGAATAGTATTCTAGACGGAAATTTCCGTCTAGAATACATAGACCAAATTTTAAAAAATAATTACCAAATAAACCCGCGAATGCCCTCCTTTCCCCCTAAAACGAATAATTCATCCCCAAAATCTCCCGATCAAATCGCCCCCGCCCAAAAAAGCCCCCCAAATCCATCAGATCTGAGCTTGGACCCATCGAATAAATCCCTCGGCGAAAATGGGGGATTTCAACCTAGCCCAGGTGATCGTGGCCGCGGTCGTCTGCGTCCTCGTCCTCCTCTTCAACATCTACCTCCTCGTCAACTACCAGCACCCCGACGACGTCAACCAAGCCTACTTCCCGAAGCTCGTCGTCGTCGCCGGACTCTCCGTCGCCGCCATCTCCATCCTCATGCTCCCCGCCGACGTCGCCAACCGCCAAGCTTGCCGTCACGCGATCTACAATGGCGCTTGCCATCTCACCCTCCCGATGAAGACGCTGTGGCTTGTTGTGTATATTGTTGATGCTGTCCTTGTTTTCTTCTTTATACCGTTTGCGATGTTTTACTACGAAGGGGATCAGGACAAGTACGTTTGATGATGACGCTAGGGCTAGGGCTAGGGTTTCTGTTTTTTTTTTTTTCGATTGATTGGAGTTGAAGTTGAAGTTGATGTGTTGGTGATTGTAATGTAGGAGCGTGGGGAAGAGGCTGAGGAGTGCGCTGCTCTGGGTTCTCGCTTCGGCTGTTGTCTGTGCTCTCGCGCTTGGAATTCTATACGGTTAGTGACATTTCTCTCTTTTTTCTTTGATTCTGCATTGCCTATGATCCCTGCCCTTGCTGGGATCAACTGGTTTTTAGTGCTGTTAATAACGTAACCATGGCGTTTTTGGGGGGTTAACGGGTTATTGACCAATACCTATCCTGTTGGCTCCTAGTAAGCATTGGTAGAGTTGGATGGCTTGGAGCTTCATAGACTGATTGATGGAAGATATTAACAACTAGAATTGCTTATATTATAAGAACCCTTTATGCTGGCAGCGGCAAAAAAAGATTATTTTTTACGGCTCTGTAGAAAATGCTATGGCTGGAGATTTAATTGTGACTGTGACGATGGGTCTGAGATGCCATGATCATTGTTACTTTTTATAAAGGGTAAATTACATTATAGTATTTTACCCCCTATGATTTATAAGATTATTATTAAGCAATTAATCCCTAATGCAAGACAAATTAAAATTTTTTATATGTTGCAAATAGGCCCCCAGTACTATCGCCAAATTGAAGTAACTACCATTCTAGTTCCATTTTGTAGATAGACTCCCTGAAAAGGGGCAAAATCACTCAAAGGGTCCATTCACAATAGTAGAATTACATGTCAATAATTCAGTTGGGAGTCTACCCGCAATTACAATCACAAGCACACAAATAAAAGACCAAACTCAAACTCCTTATAAAGAGCTATTTGCTGCCCTCAATTACCGAGAAAAGACAAAAAAAAGAGGAGAGAGAGAGAGAGCCAAAAGTCCAAACCAAACAGCCAAAGTAAAAGAAAGAGAAAGAAATCTCTTCAACCCATTCCTAAACTCTTCAACTTCAAAACATACAGCTCATTTAGCTAGTTTTATTTTAACTTTCAAGACAAGATGGGGCTTTGCGCCTGCTTACAAGGTTCAATTACAACCAATTCAAATTGACATACATTTGATCACAAGTACCATAAAAATTTGCCCTGAAACACAACAGTTAACATAAACTGAATCCCGCTTGATAAACTTTCCAATTTGGAAAACTTTTCCTCCTTTTCTCTTGAATATTACTCAAATTTTCTCAGTTCTCTCTCTATCCCTCAAATTCTCTTCAAATTCTTTCGATATCAGTTCCCTACTCTTTAAATGCATCTCCTTCTCACGTAATTTCTGCTCTTAAGATTTTTCAATTTCTCCTCGTCTTCCTTCTCACGTAGCAACTTGTTAATCGCAAATTGGACGAACTTGGGGAGGGTAAATTCAAGATACTTGCAGTTAGAACTAGCTTGATAGGTGAAGTACCTAAAAAACCTACGACTATAGTTTTCTTTGACCAAACTGATTCAAAAGGAGCCATTGACTGGCAGAAGCACATTCTTTGCTTTCTCATCAACGGCCTCTAATCTTGGTACAAAGCTTGACTTCTAGAGCTTGACTTCTAGAGCTTGACTTCTAGAGCTTGCCTTCATGGTTGACTGCAATGAAATTGGGGAGAAACAATGAAAGATATGAGTTTTACGTCAAATTGGGGAAGAAGATAAGGTTCATATAACATGATGGTAGTAGTTGTAAATTTGATGAACTTTAACGGCAAAGGAGAGCTCCAGAGTACCATGTGGCATCCAAAAGGGAATATTTTTTGTATATTCTAACGGTCATAAAAAAATCAAGACGTGTGATACATTTGAGAACTTTAGGGTATTTATTTGTAAGGCTTAAAAGTGAGGGTATTTTAGTGCAATATGTGTGAACTTTGGGGTATTTCAGTGTAATTTACCTTTTTATAAAAGTCAGTACTTGATTGCATTTTCCACTATAGTCTTTGGTGTTTAAATGAAAACAAATAGACATCTCAAATATGTAATATAATTCTATGAATAAGTGTATGGTGAGGATAAGATATGTTTCTAAAAATTATATGACAATGTTTTGAATTAAAGCATGCGCATTGGATGCACACATCAAGGAGTGTCCAAGGTGTAAGTGACTGGGTCAGAGTATTGGATACGGGTCTACGGCTACTACCTCATAATGGAAGTACTCGGGCTAGGTAGATCATATCATTATCATGTACTGTTACTCTATAAGATAAAGCCATGTGCAATAGTTAAGTGCTTATATGTATGATCATTGTATATTGCAAAATTATGGATAAATTTAAAAAATATACATAGTATAACAAAGGAGAACAACTAAAAGCCCGCAAACAGAAAATACAAGTATATAAATAACTCAAATTCTAGCTTAGTGGTGGTATAACACTATTAATTAAGCTAGTAGTTGATACCATGTGATTTAACCATATTAAACACAAATGTAATTAATTTAATGAACAATAACTTCCTAGTATATAAGCCTTCTTGGAAAAATTGAAACATGCAAACCAAATTTTAACTTAAAATAATTAATTTAAGGAACGATAACTTCCTAAATTAAGTACATAACCCTTCTTCCTCATGGAAACAATGGAACAAGCAAATCTAACATCAAGCAATCATCTTAAGTGGATTTATCTCTGTTATCATCTCAAGAATAACATCTTCATTTTCTTCTTTATTCTCCTCAAACTCCTTTCGACTACTTTCTCTTTCTTTCATTCCAGTTCATTAATGTGTAGGGGCCATAACTGCGTCAAGCTTATCAATATGCAAGATATGTGAGAGTATAATTTAGATGTCCTATAAAGTAAAAAAAAACATTCATCTGCATCTTTGTCTAAATTAATGGTTGAAAAAGAGAGGGGGTGGGGGGATACAACTTGGTAATGTTTTAGTCATTGTAACATCGATAGGAATGATGTCGTGTATGTTAGTGGCAGTGCTGATGATATCATGTATGCTAGTGCTGATGGCAAAAAAGTTTCTGATGATTATGTGGTGCACTTATAGATTTTAATTGATTGTTGTTTTCATAATAAAGATACTTCTTTATATATTGTCTCAGAATAAAAGTTGACGGATGTTTTAAAGAATAAGGTAATTTAGTGCCCCCCATCTCCATCCCAACAAAGAAAAAGAAATAAAAATAAAAATAAAAGAAAATGAAAAAAAGAAAAGACCACAACACCACATACAAAAAAAAAAGAAAAAAGGAAAAAGAAAAATGAAAAAGAAACCTAGAAATACATGCAACACCCTAGAAACAGGATAAACGTAGTATACCCTGAGTCGAGGCAGGTCAGGAATGTTAGCACCTAAGATTAGGTTCAAGCTATATATATTTTTGCAAGTATTTTGAAACTTTGAAGGGGAGCCCAGACATGATAGTACGAGTTATAGCCGAGTGACTTGGTGGCTACTTGGAGGATACGGGTTCGTGGAAACAACCTCTTATAAAAATAATACAAGGAAAGGCTACATATAGTAAACCCAAGGTGGTCTGACCTCGCCCTGGAACATTGCGTAGCAGAAGCTTTGTGCACGGGCTTCCAATTTTTTACAGCTTTTGAAACTTTCTAGTACCTTCAACGGGGTCAATGAGGGGTTTGTCCTTTACTGACCTTTTTTTTCCAAGTCTTTCATGGATCTGCTGACATTTATTTGAAGTTTGTTGCAGTTCGTTCTTCCTTTCCTGAGGGCATGTGGGATCTGGAAAATCCTTGTCCTTCATCATAACGCTAGTTGCTTTTCAAATAAACTTTTAGGGGAATAAAAGTGGTTTTCGTCCAATTTTCATCTTTGTTCCTTCTTTATTTACATCGGCAACATAAATTGCGGATGTGTAGAAATGATGAATTTTAATTTTTGCAACACTGCACAAATTATTATAATTTATTAATTTTCTGTAATGCACTGCTACTTCTTATTCCTACTTCATAATCTTAACCAGGGCTTGTAGGTAAAGTTGATTTCACAGTTAGGCACCTTTCATCATCGGCAGAGGGCTTCCCAAGTTCCTGGTCTGAGTTCTCAAGCAGCCAACCTTGTATTGGTTCATCTGCTCGCCAGGTTTGATTTTGCTTACTTTAATCTGATGGAGTTATATTCTTTCTCCAGGATTGGCATATCAAAATCACGTTAGTATTAAAGATCATTCTGAACCATATGATCAATCTGTTAAATTAGGTCACATTTTGCTTGCTCTAATTTGAAGGGGTTAGATTTCTTTGTTGGTTTGTTAGCCATCCTGGATCTCATTAGTGTAGAGGTCTTCTGGGCCTAATGGGTTTTTTTGCTTGTAATGTTGTATATCTTTTATAAGATTGATGAATTAACGGGTGCATGCTGTTTTTGTCAAAGTGGCAGTTCGTCATTATTCTTTTGGTTGATTGTTTGCTGCGATTGCAGTGTGATGCATACACCGCAAGTGCTTCTTCAGAAACCACTTGGACAATGCGTGCCACCTTCCCAGAATATGTTGTGGCTCTTGCAACTATTGTTGGATCAGTGCTGTTCACAGTATGTTTGTCTACTCTGAGCATGTTAGATTTTTGAAGCTGGAACTTTTCCTTGATGTGAAGGATAGCAATCTTGATAACCTTATGTTATGTACTTGTTTAGTTGCATTTAATCTGAGACACTGTTTGTGTGTGTGTGTGTGTGTGTGTGTGTGTTTGTGCGTGTGTTTGGTGGTATTATCAAAATTAAATTTGTACAATTGTATGGAACACTAAAATGACATGTAATCCATTAAAAACTTGGTCACAACATGGCAATGCAGCACTAAAAATCATGTAAATAACAATTATAGAGTACTTATGTACATAAATACATAAATGTATGTGTATCTGTAGCACGTCTCTATAATGAAATGTCATACATACGATTACATTTATGCAAAAAATTTAGTTTATCATATACAAGGAATTGGCATTGGATCTTCAATGTTCTATATTGTAGCTGAATGTATCTAACTTTTAATTGTCAGAACATATTTAAAGGATTCTAGTTTTATATAGGTCATGGTTTGATATCACTTTTTTCATTATAGTGTTGATGTATACATAAAAGTGAATAAATATCTCAAATATATATGTGAAACAAGAACTATACAAGAAACATAAAATGTGTCTCAAAGGTGGCCTGCAAGTGTTTTAAACACACACTAGCACATTATAATTGATGAGACATTCGCGAAGTGTTTGACACATACTTGAGGAGAATCAAAGAAGTGTCTTTTACCATGTGACACAAGTATGAATTCATAAAGGAAGTGCTTGTGTAATGCTTTAAATGGATTATATGCATGCTAGTATAAAAGCTCACACCTATTTGCAAATCTCTTAATGTGATCAGTTGTGTTCTTGATGTTCTTTCCTTAGATATTTGGAGGTGTTGGTATTGCTTGCTTTCCGTTGGGACTCATATTTTCATTCATACGCCGCCCCAAGTCAGTTATCACTCGTTCCCAGTATATAAAGGTCTGTCATATCCTTCATAGCTTTATGGCTTTTGTATAAAAACACCTGTTAGTTTTAGTCAAGACTATCTTAGCTGTTTTCTTTGAGTTCTTGCAGGAGGCAACTGAACTTGGGAAGAAAGCTAGAGAACTGAAGAAGGCTACTGAGGCCCTTCATCAGGAGGAAAGAAGTGGTTCCAAAGGGAGAAAATGGCGCAAAAATGTGAAGGCTATTGAGAAGGTATGCCCTTTTTACTTTCCAAAGATTGTCTATTCTTGACATCTTGTGTAGTTGTGGCCATTAATATCTTTTCATGCTTTTTATGCTGCTTCAGCAGCATTTTGAATTTTGCCTCAATATGTTTTGCTCCGGTGACTTAATTGTCAGCCGATAGTCCTATTACAGGTATATCAAAGTTAACTTTCTCTTTGATATGTAATCCTACATATATTATACAGGTGTCCTAATTTGGAAGCTGTAGAAGCCTCAGGAAATGCTAAAGTTATTTATATTAAGTGTTCCATACTTTATCTTCCAGTTGGTGCATTTGTTTCTACATTTGTCATTGCCAAACTCTAGAGCAGCTCTGAAATGAGTGTCTTTCTCTTAGTATTCTCCATCTGCGTCTGGGCAAGTACCATTGGGCCCATAGCTCTTTAATCCTTAGTTGACTGTCCAAACCTGATTGATAATTGATTTATAACCTTGATGCATTGATTTGCGTGATCAGTACTGAAATGAGGAGTTATCATCCTAATAACAAGATTTTTGACATGGCCAATTTCAATTTAAACAACAAGCTATATGTTTTCAGAACTTGCTACAAGTGCTTTAAGTCGTGAGGACTTACTGTGCTTCATGTATGTTATTACCTGTATTTGCTTACTACTTTTTGTTTCTTGTTGTTTTAGTTCCAAAAATAGCTTTGGCTGTGATTTTGCATCCTGATTTTCTGAGATTTACAAAAAATAAGAACTGAATGTTTTTTCTTTTTTATGTAATAGTTGAAATAAAATAATTAACTACTTGGTTGGTGTCATGAAAATTCAAAGTTCTTTTCTGAGAGAGTAGAAGAGGATCTTACATTCTTACATTCTAGTCTCAGAACACTGAGAGCTATTTTTTCCCTCTATTTTACAACATTGAATTCAAATTTGTTTAGAGGTAATATATACATGAGTAGAGTAGCGGCCATCCATTTACATCATACTGCAAGCAAGTCTGACAAATATCTCCGCGTTAATCATATAACGGTTTTCTGATGGCAACTAATCGTGCACCATCATCTCCTTCTGTTATGAAATGATTTTGTTTCTTCCCTAAATTTGGTTTCACAATGTCTGCTGGAGGTGAGTATCAGAAGTATGGCTGCTATACATGTTGAGGTGTATTCATGTCCAGCAAAGGGGCCTCTTGTCATGCTATTTTTCATGGGAAGAAGAAGCCTTGTCGTTTTTCACTAGGAGCTTTCTTGTCATTTTTCCTGATCAAGTGCATGCGTGCGCACACACAGACGTGGACTCAGACTGACACAAGAATGGATCTTAATTCTTAAACATCCACTGCCATTCTAAGAACAACTGCACATTTTATGCTTGGTTTTTTTGAGGAAAAGGCAGTCTATGTATTTAATTCTTGGTGAAGTTCTGTTATGAACCAGTCCATTTCCATGTATCTGACCGACCTTTTCTGAGAGTCTTCTGAGGAATACTATTTTCTATTGCATTTCATAGGAGTTGCTCCTTCTTGAAGATGATATGAAGGCTTTGGAAGAGATGTACCCTCAAGGAGAAAAGGTGATGATAACAATATTCTTATTGGATAGATATGCTCGAGTTTCCCATCTATTGATACCTTCCTTTTCATTCTTGTATAGGCAGAGGCTGCTTGGGCTCTCACTGTCCTTAGCTATTTGGGAAAACTGCTGTTGGGGATTTTTGGGTAAGTACATGTTCACGAGTGAAGTTATTAATGGATCCTTCATATTTTATCTCTACAAATCTGAGTCTGTTTTCCACTTTGGCTCATTTTTATGTAATTGATTAAATTAAGTCTTTTACACTATGGTTCATGATGTTGTACAGAAAACATTTGATGAATCCTTGTTTTGAAAAGTAAAACTGTCACCTATTTTGTTTGGGGAACCCAATAACATGGAAGGTTGAAGCACAAGTTACCTTGAAGTTGTTAGATTGATATGTTGACACGGGCAACAGGGTTAGAGAAGAAACACAAGTGAGAGAACAGCTATTCCACAGCATATTCAGTAACATTGGCTTAAGAAATGTATTCTCCTTAATAAGTAGTTCCAGCATACATTCCCATTTTGTTAGCTTAATATTGGCAGTGTACTAAAAGGTAGCTGCCTGCACCTAAGCACTCGGGTGGTATCTTGGACTTGTCATGTTTGTGCTCCGTGTAATGACTGGGCTTCCTAATCTGCAGTTCTTATCTGCAGTTTTAGGCACTTGCAGTCCCTTAAGCATAAAAAATTCATTATCTGTGAGAGCAGGGGAAGAGTAGATGAGGTCGCGAAGAAACAACAGGAGAAGAAAATTGAGTAACAAAGAGAGTTAGTGAATTATTCTCGTGAAAATGGACTCAATACAGTCGATTATGGTAGTAGAAATTAAAATGATTTGGTATTATGGATGAACAGATCGCTCATGCACAAGTTTACTCAAATAAACTTCTATCCGCTGAATTTTAGCACATTTGTGAGTTTGCACACTCTTTCTAGGACGACTATGGTTACATCTCATACTACTACAATTAGCTAAGTGGATATTGGGCATGTAAAATGACAAAGATACATGTGCATTGTAAAAAAATGGTCTAGTGTCTCCAGCACATCTTGATAGGACTCAGAAATCAGAAGGAGCATTCATGGTGAAGTTTCTCCTGAAAGATTCTGTCAGATCAGTATAGCTTACTGCTTTACCAACCATAGGAAGCTTTTAATCTTAGTTGGTGCTCTACTCTTCCGAATCAGAGAGTTTGTTTTGTTTGGCATGCTTGTGGTTAAACCATCAGTAATACATGGATAAAACAACCAAAATTGATCAGCCTTATTCCCAGTACTGCTTGTCCTTGAAAGGTGGCAGTGAACTTTCATCCTCCCATCAGAAAAAAGAGAAGGCTGGCCTTAACCCCCTGTTATTTCTTGGCTTGCAGCTTTTGCTGCCTTTATTTGGGTTTCCATTTTCTTGATAAGTGTCCATTTAGAAAGAAACATATGGACATATTAATACTTTCCTCAGCCTTTAGCTTTTCTGCAATATTATTTGTTACACCTTAGTATATATTCTATGTCTATTCTCTTGAGGATGATTGAGTTCTGACCTCTTTTTTTTTTCAAGGTTAATTGTTTCAGTGGCATGGGTTGTGCATATTATTATATATTCGTTGATCAGTCCTCCTCTTTCCCCTTTCTTGAATGAAGTGTTCATCAAATTGGATGATGTCTGGGGTATGTTAAAATCAGTAATGCCTATTTATTAGTTTGTTTCTTCGATGTCTTCTTAAACTATCATTTATTTGACACTATTTTTGTTGATTGAACCAGGACTGTTAGGTACTGCAGCGTTTGCATTTTTCTGTTTCTACCTTCTAATTGCAGTGATTGCTGGAGCTATGATGCTTGGTCTAAATCTAGTTTTTATAACCATTCACCCGATGAAGTAATCACTTATCCAACACGTTTACCTGATGGACGTCTTTCATATCCCTTCATTTTTGCCTTTAAAAAAAAACCTTTGTAACGTATATTGATTGACCGGATTTCAGGTGGGGAGCAACTTTGATGAATTCCTTCCTGTTTAATGTGGGACTCATCCTTCTATGCTCCATCAGGTCCGTATGCTAAAGATTTATTCCTTCTGAAATGGACATAATCAATTAAGACCTTGTTATGTCAGTCATAGTTCTGTCAGAGATCCTGCATGTTATAACTAGAGGTTGATGTTTTTGTGCATTACCTTATCAAACAAAGAGGCAAGCTTTTGACAACCTGAACTAGCTTCCATATTTTAGTGTTTTATCTGTTGTTAAGATTTCTCAAATTCAATATATGATAATCCTTTGGTTGCTTGAGAGAGGGTGTGATCGTATCTGGATGATTTGAATTCCTGGTTGTCCAAGTATCAAAAACTGCTTGATAATTCAAGTAGCAAGGAACTCCTTCCTACTTTAACATAACACCCCTTTCTGAAGAAGAGGCAAGTGTGTGATGACATGAATTCACTTCCTTATTTTAGTGTTTTATATATTGGTCATGATTTCTCAAACTCAATATATGATAATCCTTTGGTTGCTTGAGATAGGGAGTAAGATCTGGATAGTTTGAATTTCTGGTTTTTCCAAATATCAAAACTGCTTCATAGTCCAAGCAGCATGGCACTCCCTACTTTCATGTTGCGTTTGTATTCTTTATTTTTGTTATTAAGTTGAATTCAGACAAAGTATGAGCACTTAACAGTAGAGGCGATTTTGTTATCATTTCTTCTTTTATTAATATCCATGCAATCATAGATAAATGTCTCACCTTCAGTTTCTACCTGCCAATTCTGATCAAGTTGACTGATGCATTAGGTGGGTGTTACAAGTTCCTAGACACCCTCATTAGCTCAAAGAACAAAGGGAAGAAACTAAGTTTCTCATTCTTATTTCGTAATGTAAAGGATTCTATTTTCAGATCATTGTAATATGTAAATTAGTGCATGCAATAAACTGTATCTCTACTGGATTCATATCAAGCTTAGCTGAATGACAAAACTAGCCTCTGGAGATGACATCATAAAACTCGATGGCAATATAATTCTTTGCATCTTCATTTTGAACTGCTCTTTAGTTTTGAGGAGTAAAGTCAAAATCAGTTACAATAATCAAACTTTCTCGCATTTGTGCATTATTCTTACAAGGATACTTGTTGACCAAATATTATTGGTGATGAAAGTAAATAACTTCTTTTGCAGTGTGATTCAATTCTGTGCCACAGCTTTTGCGTCCTATGCACAAGCAACTGCTGCGCAGGAGATATTTGGCCACACGCTACAGTCTCTTCGCGGAATTAAGTATTTGTACAAGTAAGTCATGATTTCTAAACTATTTCGCATTGTTTTAAATATTCCCGACATGGCCCGATATATCCCCCGATATATCCTTTTACAGGGCTTACCGCAACCGATATGGTCTTTAAATATCCTTTACCGCTTTTTGGCTATTTTGAGTGATAAATCCCCGATATGGCCGATATATTAGCCGATATGTGGACCAATATATCTTTTTATATAGCTTGTTGCAAAATAATATACCGTGTTTGGAATTTTTGGGCGAGATATCAAGATTTTTCTATTATATCAAATGACATTTTGCCCTAAAAAAGGCAGATCGAATGTTGCAACGTTGCTTTGCACTTTTGTTTGTTTTAGAAGTTGATTAGTGATCCTAAACATATATTATTCATATTTTGTATGCTTAAATTTCATTACATATGTTGAGATTACATTTTAATGCATTATACTATGTATGCAAACATTCATTATGGCATTCCGATATTTACCGCATATCCCCGATATTTCCCCGATATCCGCAATCCGATATGAATTTTGGCCATCCGATATTTCCCCGATATCCGATATTTAAAACCTTACTATTTCGTCCTTCTCATGTATGGTCTTTATCACCCCATTTATATTTTCGAACTTATTTGTGTTGGACAGGTATAATGTCTTCCAATATGGCTTTGTTGGTTTTGCCATACTGACCCTCTTCTACTATGCGGCATTTGTAAGTCTCTTGAAAAAAGATGTTGCATGGCCTGTTATTACTGCTGATACTAATATGTGATGTTCTACTTTCTTTCCTTTTCTCTTTTCTGCACTCAGGGATGGAGAAAGAGAAAACCAAGTGCTCGGTTCCAGCTTACTAGTTAACCATATATCATGCACGAAGTCTGAATCAAATCCCTTGAAGTTTTTATGCTGTTTGCATGTTTTGAACTGGTACCACATTGCTACCTCTTGTGCCTTCCAGCTCTTTTATTGCCTGCAACTGAGAGCCTGCACGAATCACTTGTCAACTGGAGATTAATAGAGTAGGGCTTCCTGACATTTTCGGATGGTCTTTGTTGGATACATCCTTTGTGTAATTTATACGATTTGCCTTCCCCGGTCTTTATTCTTCTTACTGCCAAATGTATTATCTATCCCTTGGTTCACCCCCATTCTGTAATCTAAATTCCGAGAGAAGCGGAGATTTATAGATTATGTGCGTGCATTTTTTATACATCGTGGGTGAAAGTTTTGTAAATTTTTTTCATTTGCGTAAGAAGATAGCAGCATGGTTTGTTCGTGTATCTGATTGATCGGGTTTCTTGTGGTCTAAATGACTAAATGGTAGTCTTGAAGTCTTCTCATGGAAATCTCTCCATGGCCTTTCTTTTTTGCTTTTTAAATTACAAAAGTAGGTCGCGCATGTCAAAAACTTGCGCCTGGAGTGTTACCTAACAGAATCTCATGAGAGCTCTCCCAGCATGTCGTTTACCAAGGAAAATGGCTTCCATAGTATTCTATCCAGCTTTGTTACGAGGTTTGTCCGATTACCTCCTATATGGATTGGTGAAATTTTAGTCGACTGTACGTAATTTAGCATGGCGGGGCGTGTTCTTGAACGACGCGCGCGTGTTTAGTTCTCACGCATCTTTTGACCGTCTTGAGTAAAAACTTTAGAATCTCTTTCCTCCTTAGTTTCCCCCCAAGTAATATAGAATAGATCTCACCGATCCATATCATGGTACTTTCGGCTTCGGAATGCTGATAAACTGACAACAGCAATATCGATACATGTCGCGCCGTAGATTAACTTGTTTCGTGGGACCATCCCAGGGGTGTTAACTGTTAATAGCATAAGGGATGCGCACTTCTTAAATCTCTAGATCCAGATTTTTTTTCTAATTAATTAAAAAAAATACAATTTTCAATCTCTTTTGAATTCTTGAACCTTTTATTTTAACCAATCCGAGCGTGAGGTGTTCCGAACGAAAGGGGTCGTCAAAAATGTAACTTAGACTCGGTCTTGTGTTACCAAATCAACGATCTCAGTAGAGAAAATCGTGGGAAGTGGGTTGTTGAGAGAAAATCTCTCAGGGGTAGTTTTGAGGGGGTGGAAATGATAGATTTGGTCCCTATAAAAGGTGGAGTGTTCTCCTTGAGGAAAAAAAAAGAATCAAACCCCCTACCTGTTACCAGAGCCACCTCAAAGAAATCTGTTGTTCTTTCTCTTCTTTTCTATGAGCGATCACTGGTATCAGAGCCAGCGTCGATCTCAACTCTCAGAATGCCCGCCATCTCGAACTAGCACCGATCGATGACAACGGCGACGACGACTCTGATGCTGTCGACGGCACGGCTGCTTCGATCAACGACAACGGTGACGACGAGTCTGCTTCTGTCCAAACTCCTCCATTTCTTCATCGATCTCACAGGTGGCCGTTAAAAATTGCAGCTTCCAACCTTTGTCCCCTTCCAATCTCCTCAATTTCTTGATCGATCTCTAAGCTTGGCCGCCTACGAGCTTTGATCGATCTGCCAAATTTAAAGTTAGGGTTTCAAGAGAGCGTTTTGTGGAGAAGAGGGAATAATAGAGAGAAACAAAAAGTGGGCTAAGCTCAGTCGCGCGAGCTTGTAACCGAGCAGGGTTGTGAAGTAGTGGGACACTGGTCCTTGTATTTGGGCCTAGTTGACCAATGCTATATGCTGGCCTACCCGTTCCAAGTTGGGCAGTGATTTGTGTGGGCCAAGCGAAGGCCTGGCTCACTTATCCCTTGAAGTGGAGGGCACCGCGTGAGGCTGGTTTCACATAGCATATCATCTCCAAAATTTAGTCAGAACCGACTTCGACAAGTGCTTATCTAATTAACACCACTAAGTGACAATCTCACTCAAATTGGAACCTCTTTCATCAACTTGGAGCAGTCGGGTTCCTTTTAATTTTTTTTATCTAACTTTATTCTATTATAGTATAACTATCTATATACCAACCTTATACATATTTTAAAATTGGAATTTAGTTTTAGTTCTCTACCAAATGACTAGTAAACTCGTTCTATCAAAACTAAAAAAAATTAATAAATTTAATAACAGTAACTATGGTATGTGTCATAGAAAAATATGATATGCTCTTATTCATAACAATATCGATGATGTAATCGAAACCACTGCTCCAACCCTTACTGATAAATCTACACCTGAAAAAAAGAAAGGGTTTGAATAGTGGAAGTCGAAAGATAAAAAGACAAAAAGCTTAATGCTCATGTTCATAGAAGATAACTTAATCAAAGTTTTTGAAACTTATAAGACTTCCATGGACATGTGGAATGATATAAAAGAAAAATACGACACCGCCTCTGAAGTTAATATTCAACTCCTCTTGCATAATTATAATTCTTATCGTATGCACGAGGGAGACAATGTCGTAGAGCATATTAACAAGATGATTTTCATGGCTAAGGACTTATCCACTACTGGGACCGAAATCTCAGAAAAAATGCAAGTGGCGACCATTTTGAATAGTCTACCCCCTTTCCTTGTTGTAGCTGCTACCACATTAAGAATAAATCATGTGAATAAATTTTTCACTGATTTTCCTATATACCTGGCGATAGAACAAGACTTAATAGCCAGTAGGAAAGAACCAAAACTGAATATGGTGAAGCAAGAGCTGAATTATGCCCGCTAGAGGCATAATACTGGAAGCTATAAAACACTAGTCCTAGTAAACCATAACCACGAGGACCGAAATCGTAGCAGTTTAAGAGAAAGAAAGTACCCCGCAGAGCCTGCTACAATTATGAAAAAATCGACCCACTTATGAAAGTACTCTAGAGGGGGAGGGGAGGTGAATAGGGTATATGCTAATCTAATCTGATATTAATGCCAAATTAAAACTAACGATGAAATATCCTAGCTATTATGATATACAACAAGTTATGTGCAAGGATATGTAATTAAACAATGGGCGGGCGATATAAACATGAACACACAAATAAGAGAGATAGTGCACAAATTGACAAACGCAAACACAAGGCAAATGATCACGGAGTTTGGTCGACCCATGACCTACATCTTCGCTCCTCGCCCTCGAGGAGAATCTCCACTATCTCAAAAAAAAAAACAACTACACAATTGGTTTTCAACGATCACCGGTAAACATTTACAACTCACACAATTTTCAATACATAATATACTTCTCTAAGTGTTGGTCTATCCCGTGTCATCTTCCTCAAGCGCTCGGAATTACTACCTCTCCCTAGGATTTACAACCGACGCCACTCCTCTTGGAGTTGACCCCGTCTCTCACCAACCAATTCTTTAAGTGTCCTTGTGTATTACAATGTGATCTCACACTTAACGAATCACTCACCACAACCCAAATTATACTTAATGTGAAATGCTAAAATCCCAATAGGTTGTGTGTGTAATCAATGAGTAAAATAAAAACTAAACTTAAATAAATCTAGCGTAAATATATATAAATCAAAAATATAAATAAGCTAGAAGATAAGTTTAAATAAATTTCTCTGAAAACAAGAGAGATAGATATATGTGAATTGAAACTCAAGAACAAAAACAATCTCCTCATCTTGTGAAACTCTCTTCACATAAACACCACAATTGATTTTCTTTAAAACACACTTAAACAAACTTGTAAACTTGTTTTTAAACTTTTCTTAGATGCTAAACAAATGAGGGCTGGAATATATTTATAGGCACTCAAAATAATAGCCTAAATCCCGAGAAAATCCTCAAAACCAACAAAATTCTTAAAATCCCGGAGTCTGGAAAAATGACTGTTACAATATTTTCGGTCGACCGATGGACCATAATTGGTCGACCGATGAGTGGATCGTTAGCTGAAACAAAAATCTGGAAGCACCGTCGGTCGACCAATATGTATGTATCGGTCGACTGGTCACCTGTCATCGATTGACCAATGAACATGTATCGATCAACTGATGAGCTCCAGCCTACAGGGTTTGAGAACCTATTTCTGATCAGTCGACTGGTTGCACTTTGTCGGTCGACAGATGAAGAGGTTTCGATCGACTGATTAAAGAGTGACAGTCGACTGATAACAGATACATTCAGACACTTGATTTTTTCCAGAATTGTTGATATACTAAAAATGATTTAAAATATTAAATCAATTCTAAAAATCATAAAATTTTGGAAAATATTAATACACATGAATATTAACATGTTAAAGAAGAAAATTTTTAAATTGCATTTCTCATTTGTGAAAATACAAGTATTTTGCAAACTGTTCAAAAATACGAAATCGTCAAATACTTGATTTTGATGAAATGATTTCAAACAAGCTTGGAAATTCTTTTGAATGGATTTATAGAATTATAAAAATATGTAAAATAGTATCACCAAGTCAATTGTCACGCCCCGCTTCCCAAAATACCCGGGAATCGGAACGTGAACAAGCCCGCGACGTATTAGATTGAGAAGAAATATACACTATCTTTTTTTTCTTTTTCTTTTCTTCTCAATCCAATACGCTAAGCGTCTAGAAACAAATACAATACGAAGTCACAGGTCCCCGATCACAGATAGCAAGAATATAATGACAACCCAGAATAAAAATAGACATATCATCAATGGTAAATCATCCCAGACATAAAATATGGGTCAAACGTACCCTTATACAAATCTGAACAAATGAATACTAAAGAGATACAAAATACACTAATCAAATAGAAAAGAAATGCTATAAAAGTAAACTAAGATCATCGAACAACGAGAGGGAATAACTAAACTTTGGCTTCTTCTTCTGCTACGTCTGCAAGGCACTCATGCTGAGAAACCTGTTCTTCCTCTAAGTCTGACGTACACCAGAGAAAACAGGTGTACGTCAGGTGCATGGCGCACGGCAAGACCCGACAAAAGAAAATAGAACGAACGAAAATCCAATACGAAAAACGATACGATAACAGAAACTACGAAAGAACGTACAATTGAAATCCACAAATCAACATGAAAACACTATTAAATCATAATAACATAAAGCATCCAAAATCGATCAGGTAACGAGATCATGCAGCTAGCGATCAGACTAATCATCCAAGTCACAAGAGCATACACTAGATGGAATTAATACTAAAAATCTACAACATGAGACGTAGTACGTCGAGCGAAATAATCCAAACAAGAAAACCCTCATGTATATACCATATGTCTCGAATTGTAAATAATTAAATATTAATCCCGATCTATGTATGAAAAGAACAACACTGGTCTACATCTCAACAAAACTAACAAAATCCACCATAAAACACGCAAGCAGATTATTCTTGTTTTACATGTTATTTGAATTGGGGAAGAATATTTTGATGTATATAATCGGGTCCCCGTAAAGTCGTTCGGGGGCCGCCTTCAAGTCAAGTATTGACCCTCTGGCCCATGTATATAACACTCACGATATCACAAACACGCTTATAAATCATACTTTTAACAGGAGTCGTCTTCATGTACAGTCTCTCTATTGGGTAACAACTAGGTGATAGAACAACAAGCTTCCATACAACTATTCATGTCAAGCAATCCCACGCATGTGATAATATATCACAGTCTAATCTAATTAATCAATTACTAACAGATATAAGTATTGAAATAGCAAGTCACATAATAATTTACGATAAACTAATAATTAAAATAAAATAATCAAGGTTCGGGATCTTGCCTCGGGGTTTTGTCGAACGAATCGACGCTGACGGTACGGGTCGAGTCTGACGCGGTTGTAGGGGAAGGCAACGACGATGGTTGTCATCACTAAGGGCTCAACGGGGTTCGACAAGGCTATTGGGTGCAGTTCTGCAACTGGATCTGCGTTGGCATATCGTCGAACACGTGGCGTGCGATGGAGGCGGCGGCGGCTCAGTTCGTCGGATCTGGGCACTGGTGCGCGAGGAGGAAGCTAGCCGGAGCTCGAGGCGAGGAGGCTGAACTGGACATGGCCGTCGGGGGCTGTGGGCTGCCGGCGTGGTCAGGGCTCGACGGTCGGCGGCGGTGACTGGACTGGGCGAGGTCGGAGTTCAAGGAGGAGAGGAGCTTTGGAGGCGGTGGAGGTCAAGGCGGCGGGTAGCGGAGGGGAAGGTCGGCGGTGAGTTGGGTCTCGGCGGCTCGAAGAGAAAAGAGAGAGGAGAGAGAATAAAGAGAGGAGGGGCGGCGTGAAACAGAGAGGGAAGAGAGAGAAAGATTAACACATGTATATATACATATATAAGGAAAGGAAATTAGGGTTTAGGGTTAATTAAGTTAAAACAAAAATTAATTAAAAAGAAATAACTAATGATGTTTAAAAATCAAAATAAATACGGGATAATTATCTACAATAAAAAACGTACATGTTGTGCTATTACAACAATTGATACGAAATAGTCGAAATATTCACATATTGTACAATTAAACGAGAATAAATAATAATAATAATATATTTACTTATATTTAAAATCAAATAATTATGGAATAATTATCTATATAATAAAACGTATCAGTTGTACTAATACGACAGGTAATACGCAACAGTAGAAATAATACAACAAATTATACAAATAATACGTAATTAATAATACAACGTATTATACGGAAATATACATAATAATAATAATAATACCATGTATTATTCAAAATGATATGTAATAGTATCGGCAACACAACGGATAAATTCCAAAAATATTTATTGTATAAAATAAATTTATAAATATTAATATCATTTAAATAAATATAAAACTTAGATTTTTAAATCATAGAAAATCTAGGAAATCAAGAAAAAAATACAAATACACTTTTAAAAATCATAATTAAATATTTTAAAATATTAAAAAAATTATTTTAACTAGTATCAAAATTCACGGTCCTTACATTCTACCCCCCTTAAAACAAATTCCGTCCTCGGAATTAAACCCAAGGACAGAGATATGGAAAGAGAGGCTCAACCCAACGCATATAGAGAAGAATTCAAAATAAATTGTATATCCATAAGCAAAGGGGAATGTAAGATAAGAACAACACAAGATGAGATACAAGTTGTGACAACTAAGATATTAAAAACACAATGTAAGATATAAAATTAATAAAAGCGATTAAACGAGCAAAAAAAACAAACATCAACAGGATCATATAACAAAATAGAATGATATAATAATAAGCATAAATCAAAGATAATAGGAAAACAACCATAAAGCGATTAGAATAATAATACATACAAAATAAACAAAAATAAAAGAAAACATATTTAATTGATGGAATGATGAAAAGTAGTCTGAAACATAGAAAAGATACAAAGACAGTCAAGTATAAATAGCTAAACACAATTATTAAAACAGTTATACAATCAATTAATCATGTAAAGCAGTATACAAAATTTAGCAGATAAATAATTTATTACACAAATATTGGGAATTTACAAATTGTATACACAGAAATTAGAATGCGACAATAATATAATTATGTACAAATAAGCAGCACAATACAAGTGATATATTAAAGGTAATTGAACATAAATAAAAAAGATACGATGTACAAAATAATACAAGGTAGATAATCATGGAAGGACAATGTGATATGATACAACAACATATAAAAAAATAAATAAAAATAAATTATATGTAGTATATCACATCAAAAACAAAACAAATAATTATAGACGTATATCACAACAATAATTATCGAAAACACACACTTTATATAAATATTATGACTAAATAAATGAAGCAGACTAACATGGACAAAGAACAAAATAAAAAGTAAGTATTAGAATGAATAAGAAACTGTATATAGAAAATAAGTAAGCAAAACACAAACATGACTAAGAAAGATAAAATGATTGATAAATTAAATCAAACAATAATGTTACATGTAATTGGAAAAAAGAATGAAGTGAAATATACTAAATGAAACTACTTTATACATAGTAAAACAAGCTAGCAAGTTAATAATATTCTTATAATATAATATACAATAGCTGACAATGATAATGTAAAATGACTGAAATATACTAAACACGAGAATGACTCAATATCATTAGAAAAGCACGAGATATAAGACAATAATGTAGAACAAATCAGGCAGAAGTACAATAAAGATTAAGGTATACAGAACATACATAATCACAATTAAAAATAATATTAAGAAATAAACATAGATAGAAACAGATCAATACATATAGACAAACAAACAAATGCAAATCATAATAATAATCAATAGTCGAATAAAACGATAAACAATAAATATTAGTATACAAACAGTTATATAAAACAAGTAAATAATACAAAATCATAGTTAGTCTCAAAGAACACAAATAAAATCAAAGTATAAAAATAAAAGATATAAGAGCAAAAGAGATAAATAAGATTCAGTAACATATGATGTGTATAACTAATATAATCATTAATATGTATAATAAGCGTTAAAAATGAAAACACACACATAATAATAAGCATATAAAAATTTGTATACTCATGGTACTAATCATGCTAACAAAAATAAATTTTGATGGAAGGAGTCACAAAATATTATATGATAAAATAGACATAAGAGTAAACACGTGATTCAAGATAAACATATTATATAAAACATAATAAGAAGAACATAATTATATATTCGACAAACAATATGATAAATTAGAAGTATTAATAATATTCATAAATATAAACAAGATACAACAATAATAATCATCACTATATAAAATCAATTTAGACATAATAGTATATTTTAAAATAGTAAAAAATCATATAAATACAATCAGTGTAATATACATAAATAGAATGTATAATACATAAAACATGAACTATGAAAGATAAAATAGATTTATAAACAAATACATAAATAGAATGTATAATACATAAAACATGAACTATGAAAGATAAAATAGATTTATAAACAAATGGAAACGTACAATATAACATTGTATGTGATACATAATATAATAAAATAAATAATATAGAATTCAATACAATCAAATGATACACAAGTCAAGTCAAAGAAAATATAGTGTAAAATAATAACATATAAAATAATGACAGGCACGAGGATAGAGGAGTTATACAAAGAGAGGATAATCGCGAAGCGATGGGACAAGAACCGTTGGGAACTCCGGAGTCAAAGCGTGATAAGATATGGACGAAATAAAATCTATCAAGAAGATGGAACAAGGCTCAAGATTAGTCTTACGGATGAAATATGATATGTATCTAAATTGTCCATAATATTCTTACTAATGAGGACTCGGGACCGCGATCGAGACCGTGACCTGCATGGGCCACCACTAAAACCTGTCACGCCCCGCTTCCCAAAATACCCGGGAATCGGA
>NC_033801.1:101927498-101970676 GCF_001876935.1 Asparagus officinalis | reverse complement strand
ACCTGTTCTTCCTCTAAGTCTGACGTACACCAGAGAAAACAGGTGTACGTCAGGTGCATGGCGCACGGCAAGACCCGACAAAAGAAAATAGAACGAACGGAAATCCAATACGATAACAGAAACTACGAAAGAACGTACAATTGAAATCCACAAATCAACATGAAAACACTACTAAATCATAATAACATAAAGCATCCAAAATCGATCAGGTAACGAGATCATGCAGCTAGCGATCAGACTAATCATCCAAGTCACAAGGGCATACACTAGATGGAATTAATACTTAAAAATCTACAACATGAGACGTAGTACGTCGAGCGAAATAATCCAAACAAGGAAACCCTCATGTATATACCATATGTCTCAAATTGTAAATAATTAAATATTAATCCCGATCTATGTATGAAAAGAACAACACTGGTCTACATCTCAACAAAACTAACAAAGTCCACCATAAAGCACGCAAGCATGTTATTCTTATTTTACATGTTATTTGAATTGGGGAAGAATATTTTGATGTATATAATTGGGTCCCCGTAAAGTCGTCCGAGGGCCGCCTTCAAGTCAAGTATTGGCCCTCTGGCCCACATATATAACACTCACGATATGACGATAACAAGAAAGCGTTGTGCCCGTTTATATATATGCTATATTCTCCGTCCAATTCCCCTTTATAACCCCATGTTTGTCATATTAATTACGTAACTGTACATGAAATATTATGCACTAGCCACGGAGTTACCGTGGAACGACTTCTGTAAAACTATGAAAATAACCGTGATCCACATCACGTCCGATCAAGAGTGCATCTAGTCAATGCTATAATAATAATAATAATAATCAAGGAAACCTCATACCGGGATATCGATATCGAGGGAACTCGGGACTCCTCACATCGGGATATCGATGTCGAGCGAGTATAGCCATGCTTTGAAACACGCTTATAAATCATACTTTTAACAGGAGTCGTCTTCATGTACAGTCTCTCTATTGGGTAACAACTAGGTGATAGAACAACAAGCTTCCATACAACTATTCATGTCAAGCAATCCCACGCATGTGATAATATATCACAGTCTAATCTAATTAATCAATTACTAATAGATATAAGTATTGAAATAGCAAGTCACATAATAATTTACGATACACTAATAATTAAAATAAAATAATCAAGGTTCGGGATCTTGCCTCGGGGTTTTGTCGAACGAATCGACGCTGACGGCATGGGTCGAGTCTGACGCGGTTGTAGGGGAAGGCAACGACGATGGTTGTCATCACTAAGGGCTCAACGGGGTTCGACAAGGCTATTGGGTGCGGTTCTGCAACTGGATCTGCGTTGGCATATCGTCGAACACGTGGCGTGCGATGGAGGCGGCGGCGGCTCAGTTCGTCGGATCTGGGCACTGGTGCGCGAGGAGGAAGCTAGCCGGAGCTCGAGGCGAGGAGGCTGAACTGGACATGGCCGTCGGGGGCTGTGGGCTGCCGGCGTGGTCAGGGCTCGACGGTCGGCGGCGGTGACTGGACTGGGCGAGGTCGGAGTTCAAGGAGGAGCTGGAGGAGATGGCGGTGAACTCAGGCGGGGCTGCGGGTTGAGGTGCAGGCGGGGGAGGAGACGACTGGTGGTGGGTCTCGGCGGCTCGAAGAGAAAAGAGAGAGGAGAGAGAATAAAGAGAGGAGGGGCGGCGTGAAACAGAGAGGGAAGAGAGAGAAAGATTAACACACGTATATATACATATATGTATATATACGGAAAGGAAATTAGGGTTTAGGGTTAATTAAGTTAAAACAAAAATTAATTAAAAAGAAATAACTAATGATGTTTAAAAATCAAAATAAATACGGGATAATTATCTACAATAAAAAACGTACATGTTGTGCTATTACAACAATTGATACGAAATAGTCGAAATATTCACATATTGTATAATTAAACGAGAATAAATAATAATAATAATATATTTACTTATATTTAAAATCAAATAATTATGGAATAATTATCTATATAATAAAACGTACCAGTTGTACTAATACGACCGGTAATACGCAACAGTAGAAATAATACAACAAATTATACAAATAATACGTAATTAATAATACAACGTATTATACGGAAATATACGTAATAATAATAATAATAATACCATGTATTATTCAAAATGATATGTAATAGTATCGGCAACACAACAGATAAATTCCAAAAATAATTACTGTATAAAATAAATTTATAAATATTAATATCATTTAAATAAATATAAAACTTAGATTTTTAAATCATAGAAAATCTAGGAAATCAAGAAAAAAATACAAATACACTTTTAAAAATCATAATTAAATATTTTAAAATATTAAAAAATTTATTTTAACTAGTATCAAAATTCACGTTCCTTACACAATAATCCACAAACATGTTATTTTCTCAAAACGACGTATAATGCGATAAATATGAAATACATGTGCATGTATATGATATATGTATTTGTTTCATATTTATATGGCTAAAACTCATCTTTCAAAATATTTTTATGGCTAAACATATCTTTTTCCAAAGTAAAACAACCAATGAAAGCCATAAAAACGAAACAACGTGTATGTGTGAAATTTGAGCTTTAAGCATAACACACAAAGTAAACTCCTAAACTAAAAAAAATATACCCACGACAAGAATTCTTCGTTTGAGCTCGATCTTGGTAGCGGGATGAAGCGTTATATTGTCTTCAACTTGAATTGCACAAAGCTTCATTCCGATTCCACCAACATTCTTTGAATATCATCGTTAAGCTTAATTCCAACCAACCTCCAACTGAGGATATTTGTGTAGAATACCTAACAATCAAATAAATACTTGATAAACATTGTTAAAAATTATTTGTTAATCATCAAAACTAAATTAGATAGTAGGCTCATAAACATGAGACCTAACAACTTGCCTGTAAGGTGAACAACAGGAGAATAAGGGAGGCTATAAGCATCCAGAATAAGGGGGTACTAGCAAAAGAGAATTCGTCGGTGTGACATAATATAATATTGTGATGACGGATATTAGTGGATCGACTCCGGTACGACCAGACATATCACAAAGGACAAGAGTGGAGTCACAGAATTCACCAAGCAGAAGAAAGGAGAACAAAAAAATCTATATGGAAAATAATACCTATCTCGATGTAGAAGGTATTGGTTCGTATAGATTGAATCTTAGGGAAAGTATTCTTATCCTCAAAGATGTGTTCTATGCACCAGGAATTCGGCGTAATTTGATTTCTGTTCCCAAATTGATGAAGAAAGGACTGAAAGTTAGGTTCTACAATAACCAGGTTTGTATAGGAAAAATAATAAAGTGTATGCTATGGAAAAATATGTGTCTGAGCATGAATTATGTATTCTTCAAGTAGTTTGTAATAATTCTGATAATAAAATTTCGAATTTGAACTACTTATCATGTTATATTTCTGAGTCTGAATTATGACATTCTAGACTAGGACATGCTAGTATTTTAAAAATAAAAAAAATTATCAGAATGAACTTACTTCATGCACTATATAATGTTCAATTACCACCATGTGAACATTGTTTAACTGGTAAAATGACTAGAAAATCTTTTATTGACGGACAAATGGCCAATGAACTTTTATGGTTGATACACTCAGATATTTATGGTCCCCTAAGGGGGGTTAGTCATCTAGAACTTAAAATTAGAACTGGGATAATTTATGGGATAAATTTTTAAGGTGTTAGTCACATAGAACTAGAAAATGAGATATTTTTTATAGTGATAGTCAAGTAGAACTTTTGTAGAACTAGAATTGTATTATTTTTTTGGTGCGTTAGTCAAGTAGAATTCTACTAGAATTAGAATTGGGATAATTGGTCATAATTATCCCACAAATTATACTACCTATATATATATATAACCATAAGTTCTTCTCTCTCAAATTATCCCACACATTGGAAAGAATACAATTGGGAAAAAAAAGTGAAACGTCACCTCCCTCCCTCTTGGTTAGTTTCTCCGCCTAGAAAATTTCTCTGCCATGAAGTCAATCACCCGTTCATTTTTCTGTCTTTACTTTGTTTTTGTGATGATTAGATCTTTTATTATTATCTTCAAGATGTATTACTTTATTGATAGCTTTTTGACGTTAAATTACTTTATTATTATTTGTTTGATCTAAGTTTTCTCTCCACAACAGTGGTTTAGGTTAAGAATATAGTGTTGGTGGGTTAGTGCTAAAGATATACGGGCTATTTATGTTTTTTTATAAGTTAGAAAGCAACTTTGCGATCACATTGATGATTAGATGTTGAATGGTTAATGGTGATATCTATTATCTATTATTATTAAATCGACTCAGTAAATTAATTAAGATATTTATAGTTCATCTGTCGATCATCTGTTTAGCGGCCATGGATGATTCCTGTGTACATTTCATTTATTTGCTGATTTGGTTTCAGCGATCATGATGAGATTGGTCCAAAGGGTTAATGGCTGAAAAATGCTTATTTTTCTTTCTTTATGATGTTATGAGATTTGAACTTCGACATTTATGATCCTCCACTAGAAGCTCCACGAAATGTTGCTGATGCAGACAATGACTCCGATAAAGAAGACGAGTTACAGACTCAACGAGCAGCTGTATGAGCTTGGAGAAATTCTATGGCAGATGCGATGTGGGATGATAGAAGCCATGTGGGATGATAGAAGTCGAGTCGCTCTAGGGATTTAGATTTTTATTTATTTGTAAATTATTTTATTATTTGAGATGAATAGTGATGCTTTATTGCATTATATTTTATAGTTATTACTAGAATTTGCTTATCAATATTATATTATTTTTAATATACAATTATTAACAATAGTATTTTATACCCACCATTACCCCCATCAAATTATCCTACCAAATTATGCAACTTCATAATATTATCCATCATTATCCTACCAAATTATCCTACCAAATTATCATACTTTAAGAATTACTCATCATTGTTCCACTAAATTATCCCAGTGTCAAAAAATTATCCCACTTTACCAATTATCCCAGTTCTACTTAAAAAGTTCTAGGTGACTAACCCCCCTAAGTGTCAAAACTCATAGTAATAAAGAATATTTTATTACTTTTATAGATGATTATTCCAAGATTGCACATGTCTATCTTATATCTAGAATTAGAAGCTCTTGACTGCTTTAAGAGATATAAGACAGAAGTTGAAAACCAACTTAAAATAAAAATTAAAATTTTGAGAACTGATAGAGTTGAGGAATATAACTCTAAAGAATTTAAGAGTTATTGTATTCAGCATGGAATTAAAGGCATACAACAATATCGTATATGCCATAATAGAATGTAGTTGCTGAAAGAAAGAATAGAACATTGCTGAATGTAGTTAGATGCATGTTGTCTTATTCTGATCTCTCTAAAAACTTTTGGGAAGAAGCCTTGTTAACTACAAACCATATTTTAAATAGAATTCTCACCAAATCAGTTGTATCTACACCTTATGCATTATAGAATGGAAGGAAACCTAATCTGAGTCATCTCAGGAAGTGGGGATCTATGTTGGGTCTCATGTTTATGAGCCTATTGTCTAATCTAATTTTAATGATTAACAAATAATTTTGGGTGTCGAGTGTTTGCATTTGTTTTGTTATGTAGTCTACACAAATATCCTCTGTTGGAGGTTGGTTGGACTTACGCTTGACAATGATATCTTGGAGTTTTGATGAAATCAGAATGAAGCCATCGCAATTCAAATCAAGATTCATCATCGCTTCATCCACAACCAAGACGAGCATATTGAAGATCTATTGCTTGAGTATATTAGTTTAGGATTTTACTTTATGTGTTATGCTTAAAGCTCAAATTTCACACATACATGTTGTTTCGTTTTATGGCTTTCATTGGTTGCTTCACTTTGCAAAAAGATATGTTTAGCCATACAAATATTTTAAAAGATGAATTTTAGCTATATAAATATGAAACAAATACATATATTCGTATACATGCACATGTGTTTCATATTTATATATTATAAGTTGTTTTGAGAAAATAACATATTTATCGTTTTGAGAAAATAATGTGTTTGTAAATTATTGACTTAGTGATACCATTTTACATCTTTTCATAAGTCTATAAATCTATTCAAAAGAATTTCCATACTTGTTTGAAATTGTTTCATCAAAATCAAGTATTTGACGATTTCGTATTTTTGAATAGTTTGCAAAATACTTGTGCTTTCACAAATAGAAAATGCAATTTAAAAAATTTCTTCTTTAACACGTTAATCTTCATGTTTATTAACATTTCCCAGAGTTTTACTATTTTCGGAGTTGATTTACTATGTTAAATTAATTTTACAAAATCAAGTGCTTAAGCGGTTTTCAGAATCTGGAATATCTATTTTAAAATAATGAGTTCTCACAAATGGGAAGCAATATTTCATAAATTCTTTCTCTAACATGTTTATCTACATGTGTAGAAACTTTCTCAAAATTTCACGATTTTAGAGTTGATTTGCTATTTTTAATTGATTTTAGAAAGTCAAGTACGTAAAATTTCAGAATCTGCCAACTTAGCCAATGGTCACTTTATCGGTCGACTGATGATGTCATTAGTCGATTGATTAGCTATTTCAGCCATAACGGCTAGTTTTTGATGGCCTTGTTGTGTCATTAGTCGATTGATTAGCTATTTCAGCCATAACGGCTAGTTTTTGATGGCCTTGTTGAGTGGCTATAAAAAGCCCTCAACACTTGGCTTTTTGGTAGGAGTTTTACAAAAATTCTACAAGTGTTTTGGGCTATATGTTTTTGAGTTTTAAGAAAGAAAAAGTTTGTTTTGTTTGTGTGAAGAAGGCTTCACAAAGGGAAGGAGTTTAATTTCATCATTGAGGAGTTTAACCTCAAATCCTTAACTCTCCTTGTTTAGAGAAGTTTTCTTAACTCATCTTCTAGCTATTTATCATTTTGTTTCTTATATATTTATGCTAGAGAGAAGTTTTCTTAACTCATCTTCTAGCTATTTATCATTTTGTTTCTTATATATTTATGCTAGATTGAATTGAGTTTAACTTTGATTTTATTATACTCATTGTTTACACACACAACCACTTGAGCTTTAATATTATACACATTGTATATTTGAGTTGTGGGGTTGTGACATTGAGAGTGAGCTTACAATTCGTTCTCATTCATTATAGAGAACAAAATATTTATTTGAGCTTATCATTGTGAGATCACGTTGTAATACACAAGTACACTTAGAGTAATGGTTGGGATATACGTCAATTCGAAGAGGAGTGACTTAGTTATAAAAGACTAGGGAGAGGTGGTAATTCCAAGTACTTGATGAAGGTGATACGGGTTAGGCCAACACTTAGAAGAGTATATTGTGTATTGACAATCGTGTGATATTGTAAAAGTTTTCAGTGAGCTAAAAAACCGATTGTGTAGTATTTTATGATATAGTGGAGATTATCCTCGAGGGTGAGGAGCGGAGAAGTAGGTCGAGGGTGACCAAATTCCGTGATCATTTGTTTGTGTTTGAGTTTGGCATTGGCGCACTTATTCTCTTGTATATTTTTATATCACCTTTTATCTCATGTTTATATCGCCCTTAGTTTAATTCTATATCATTGCATTCATCACTTGTATACATCATATTGCTAGGATATTTTTAGTAAGTTTTAATTTGGCATCGAAATCGTATTAGATTAGAAAATACTCTATTCACCCTCCTTAGGATACTTTCAATCTATAGCCCATGTTCTCATTCCATATTAACTTAGAGATAAGTTAGGTTTTAAAACATTAAACTGTAGATACATAGGATATTCAGAAAAGTCAAAAGGTTATAAGTTCTACAATAAAGAAAATGAGGTTATTGAAAGCAGAGATGCTATGTTTCTGGAGAACCTAAAGGAAGAGGAACAAGTTCAAGAGGAAACAGAACATCTAACTGTAATAGATAATGATTACTACAGTGTTGTTCCTACTAATGACACTGACATTGTGAATGAACCTAATTTTAAAAATGATGAAATACCTATGGAAAATAATGCACCTCATCAACCAGTTGTAGGCAACAAAAGGCCAAGAACACAACCTTCATGGATGGATGATTACTATTTATATTCATGTAAGTCATCCTGTTACTCGGTAGATACAAATATAGAAAAACAAGATCCCTTAATCTTCTCTGATGCGATGAAATTGCATGAATCAGCTTTGTGGCTAGAATCCATGAGAGAAGAACTTGATGCTATAGAAAAGAATAAGGCATGGGAGTTATGTGATCTACCGAAAAATAGAAAAGTCATAGGATGCAAATGAGTGCTTAAAAAGAAATATCGTGTTGATGGATCTATTGATAAATTTAAAACACAATTAGTTGCCAAGGGTTACAACCAGAAGGCAGAAATAGATTTTCAGGAGACGTATTCTCTTGTAGCTACATTTGCATCAATTAGAATTATCTTGTCTATTGTTACTTATCTTGATTTGAAGTTATTCCAAATGGATGTTAAAACTGCATTCCTTCACGGAGAGTTGAAGGAAACGATATATATGCAACAACATGAAGGTTTTCAGATGAAAGGACAGGAACATAAAGTTTACAAATTAATAAAATTTTTATACAGTTTAAAATAGTCTTCTAGACAATGGTATCTCAAATTTCATGATGCAAACACTAAACTTGGTTTTAGTCAAAATAAATTAGATAATTGTGTATATATATCTTAAAAAATGGGAGCAAATTTACTATATTCTCCTTATATGTGAATGATATATTACTCGCTGGAAATGGCATAGAAATGTTGAATAAAATCAAGGCAGATCTCAGCGAAAAGTTTGAGATGAAAGACATGGGAGATACATCATATATTCTTGGAATTCAAAGAATTAGAGATAGAAAGTCTAGAATGCTAAATTTAAACCAAGAAAAATATTTAAGATCAGTTCTTAAAAGGTTTGGAATGAAGAATTTCAATCCGGCGCCAACTCCGTTGGTCATGGGAAAGAGATTATGTAAAGAACAAAGTCCTCGAGAAGGGCAAAAGCTATTAGATGTTCTTTATGATCAAGCATTTGGAAGCTTAATGTATGCAATGTTGTATACCATACCTGATATAGCTTATGCTGCAAGTCTAGTCAGTCGATATCAAAGTAATACAGGACCAGCATATTTAACTTCATCATCTAAATATATATTTAAATTCATCATCTTCTACTAATTTAAAAGGAATGTTTTTAAGAATAATAAACCTGATGACGCATTTTCTGGCTCAGGCAGCGTCATAATTCCAACTACCGAGACTACCAGAAGAGGATGATTGGGAAATTATAGATTGTCGGATATCACCTTAAGGATTTTGACCTTTGTTGTGTTTTTCTATATGACGTTTGAGGTGGTTGGTGTTGGCCTTCTTGTTTTGATGATGTTTAACAAACAATTTATTACTAATGTTGTTTGTCTAGTGTTTTTGTTTTCACATTTATTCTAGGCAAACAACGTAGTTGGAGGATGGATGGATTAAGCCTACACGATCATATCAAGAGGAGGTTGGCGGAATTGTGGAGTGAAGCATCGTGCAAATTCAAAGTTAAAGATCAAGTTCAAGCTTCATCCGCATGTGTACCAAGTTGAGCTTCAATGAAGGTCAAGATCAAGCTTGGGTATATTTAGTATAGGTTTATATTATGTCGGTGAAGCCTTGCAAATTCAAAGTTAAAGATCAAGTTCAAGCTTCATCCGCATGTGTACCAAGTTGAGCTTCAATGAAGATCAAGATCAAGCTTTGGTATATTTAGTATAGGTTTATATTATGTGTGTTATATACTCTAAGCTCAATATTATATTCACACACACATTTATTAGTTTCTTAGTATATATTATATATAGTTATATACATATACATCTTGGTTTTTAGTTTTATCCACAAACAAAGTTCTTACAAATAAATTCCAAAAATTATGTATACATGCTTGTTTTCTATGTGGATAAGTTGTTTTGGTTTAATTTCATAGATATGAAACAAATATATTCATATACATACTCATACGTTTTACTTTCTATTGTATTTGTGAAAATATTGTTTTCTTGGTTTATAGACTTAACAATAATCATATACATCTTTTATTAAGTCTACAAAATCATTTTGTAATGTTTCAAAACATGGTTAAGCTAAAATGTCAAGATTCATATGTTTACATTTTCATGTTTTGGACTATTTTGCAAAATGATGATATTTCTCATTTGGGAAGTCTTTTTAGAAAACCAGTTTTTGTAGCATGTGTATTATCATGTCTACAATCATTCCCCAAAGTTTTACATTTTTCTGAATTTATTTGATATTTTTAAACAGGGTTTTAAAATCAGCAAAACAGTTTTTGAATATGTCAGATTTCGGTCGACCGCACCGGTCGAACCGGTCAATTCACCATTCGTCAGTATTTTTCCAGAGAGTCGTCGGTCGACCGGTCCGGTCGACCGAGAGCTCAAATCGGTCGACCGACAGAATTTCCGGTCGACCGACGTTAGTCCAGAAAGTTTTCTTCGTGTTTTTGCTCTCATCGGTCGACCGACGGGATTTTCGGTCGACCGACAATATGACCGTTGGACTTCCAACGGCTATTTCTGAGCTGACTTTTCTGGGGCTTTTTGGTCATTTTGTTTTGGGGGTTATTGCTGAGATTTCTAGTGGGTATATATACCTCATTGCTGATGTCTTTTCAAATTGACTAATGAGAGTTTTTAAACAAGTTTAAGAAAGTTTTTAACAAGGGTTTTAGTTTGGTTTAAGTGTGTTTAAAAAGCTTTTAAGCAAATTGAGAGTTTGTTTTGAGGAATCAATTTCACAAGAGCAAGTGGAGATCATCCTTTGGTGTTTGAGCATTCACTCTTCTCCTACTCTCCTGTCATCTTTAGAGAAGTGTTTCTAAACTCATCTAGCAATTTATTATTTTGATTATAATTTCCATAAGCTAGATTTATATTTGAGTTTAGTTTAATTGTTTTATTGATACTTTTGTTCACACACAACCTATTGAGCTTATTGTATTTACATTCATAGTATAATTTAGGGTTGTGGGTTTGTGACATTGAGAGTGAGCTTAATTGAGTTCTCACCTTGTTTTGAGAACAATCATTTGTCATATTTGTGCTTATTGTGAAAATCACTTTGTAATACACTTGTACACCGAGTGAGGAGTGTGTGGTGAGAGTCGGAGATCGTCCCAAGAGGAGTGGCGTCGGTTGACGTGCCTAGGGAGAGGTTGTAACCGAGCACTTGAGGGAGACACGGCTAGGTCCAACACTTAGTGGGTGTAGAGTGTGATTGCAAGAGTGTGAGTTGTAGAGTTTTCGGTTAGCTAGAAAACCGAGTGTGTAGAAGAAGTTCCGGCTTCCAAACCGGATTGTGATAGTGGATTTCTCCCCGGGAGTGGGGAGCGGAGACGTAGGACGGAAGGTCCGAACTCCGTGATCATATAGTGTGTTTGAGTGTGCTTTGGCGTTCATTTATATTTATGTTTATATCTTATATCGCCATTGTCCATAGCTCATTATTTATATGATCCACTATTTAGTTTTTATTGTTTACCCCTTGTGTTAGTTTACATATCTTTGCATATATCACATTGTATATCTCTTTGGTAGGATATATTATCTTGTGTTAGTTTATATATCCTTGCATATACATTTTTATCATATAGGATATATCTCTTTGTTGTTCATATTGCTTATCCTAGCTTATATATCTTGTGGTATTCTTTGTTGTTCATATTGCTTATCCTAGCTTATATATCTTGTGGTATTTCATACTTGCTAGGATAACTTGTTAATTAGTTTTTATTGGCATATAATCGGATTAGATTAGCATAAGACCCTAATCACCCCCCTCTAGGGTCTAACAATTGGTGCCGCTCTTATGATGAGCTTAAAAAGTCTTATCGCACAACGCACATTTAGCCTTCTGGGTGAGGATCCTACCGTGTTCATCCTTGGTGATGTCTATCTTCTCGAAAAATTCCACACATCGGATCTCGGCTTTTTAGGAGCTCCTGATGTAGAATCGTCGCTAACGGATTCAGGATTAACACCAGTAGGATCGGTAAGAGTAGCTGTTGTAGGAGGGCTCATTTCAAGATCGGTAGGAGATAAGTTTTACTCTTCATAATCAGATTCGAAAGCCATTTGATGGAAGGATTAGAAAGTATAAGAGATTATTAGAGAGTATAAGATAGTATAAGATTGTATAAGAGAGTATTAGAGAGAAGTAGATTGAGTTTGGTGTGAGTAGAAAAAGTGAAAACCCCTCTCTATTTATAGAGGCAACCTCCTAGACAAATGACCAAAAAATCCTCACCATATGACCGTTTTTGACTATTTTTGGGGACAAAACAGTCAAAAATCAAATCTCGTCGTTATGGTCAGCCCGATCCTGCCAAAATGGTCACCTATGTGACTGTTGACGTACGGGCCGGGCCGGGTCAACGCCGACCCGCGGCCGCCGCTTTTGCCCGCAACGCGTCACCTTTGTGACCGCTTGCCGGCTTGGGCCGAGCTCCGGATCCGGGCCGCCTAGCCCGGATTTGTTGCCCTGACCAGCCCTGTTCCGGGCCGGGCCGGGCGCCAACGAGCCGGCTCATACCCAGGCCTAGAACCCAATCTGGCCCGGGTTCCGATCCGGCCGGACCTGGGCCGACGGACTTTATGGACAGGCCTAGGTCAAGGGGAAAAAATTATTCAGGCGAGGAGGAAAATTCCAGCAGTTACTAGCTTTGGCTAGCACACTGCAGTCATTTCTCAACTCCCGAGACACCCAACGTTGATGATTTGAAGTTGATCCCTATTCCTCGTTGGTCCCCAGGACTGTTGACACCTACAGCTCCCCTCAAATATGGAAAACTAATTTGGTTGCAAGTAATAAGACTAGTAGGTCCATAATTTGCTTCTTTTTCTTCTTTTCACTAAAAATGCCCTTGGAATTATTTTGATACGATCAATCATCCAATGCTAAAAAGGAAGTGTAGTGTAATGGCAAAGAAGAAAATACATAATTTAGTAAAGTCAAGTCTCAACCGGCCTCTTCTACGAACATAATGCTCTTCGCACAATGCTGATGACGGTTGCCAATCTCCTTTATTTCGGTGTTAATGGGAGGCTGGTATTATAGAATTTGGATCCTCACCGTTATATAAGAAAAAAATTATTGGAGATACCATTATTTTTAATTCTAATCTTCGATTATCTAATGATTGATTGTGATACATTCTATTGTGATACATTCTAAACTTAACACTCACTACACCCTTATGTATTACGCTCATTCCTAATTTGCGCTAAAAATCATAACCACACACTAGGTTTCGTTTGGATATCATGACATTTTTCTTTGTTGTGTTTATATAAAAAACGCTATGGTGTTGTATTTTCCCCCTAAAGTGTTTTCAAAACATGATGCTGAGTGTTTTTTGTCAACATTAATTTGACCCATTATAACGTTAGTATTAAACATATTATTAATAATAAAATATATTATAAATAAAATATTATAATATTTATAGTATTATAAATATTAAATATAATACAATATAATATTGTATAATGTATTATAATATTATATTGTACTTTAGTATGTTATATTATATTATAATTATTACATATTATTTTCAAATAATAATATATTTAATTATTTTGGAATATGAATTGTTATTGTTATATATTACATAATTTTCTTAAAATAGTATTATTTTATTATTAATATAATACTATACTATTATTAATATAATATAGGGAAAAATGCTTCCAACTCCAAAAACACAAGAAAACGTGCTTCCCCCCTCCAAGACTTTTTCTACGGGTTCTTTGCCCCCAAAATCGCCCGCGGTTTTCTTCCAGCCCCCAAAACGAATCCCCGGGCGTAACTCCGTTTAAACCCCTCACGAAATGCCCAAAATATCATTCCGTTTAAAATTCCCCGTTATGAGTTACCTCCTCATCCGTACTTTGTCATCTCTCTTCTGTAAACAAACCGACTCCAGAAACCTAATTCAAAACCCTAGCCCTAAATCAACCGACTCCAATGCAAACTGAATCAAAGCAAAGGACCTTGACAACCAGTCCATAATCTTAACAACAAAACGATAAACTTAACAAGACAACCTTGTATCATGCCACGTCCTTCTTTACAATCATGCTACAACCTTAACAAACAAACAAATAAGCTTATCAACAACCCCGTGATCTTCTCAACAAATCTCTAAGCTCAACAACACGATGAGGACTGCTACAACCTTAACAACAAACAAATAAGCATAACAACAGAGCTAAACTTGACAACAAAACGCTAAACTTAGCTACAATTCCATAAGCTAAACAACAGAGCGCTAACCTTAGCAACGAATCCATAAGCTTAACAATACAACGCCAAACTTCACAATAAATCAGAGAGCTTGACAACCAGCACATAACCTTGACAGTAACAGACAAGCGATATTCTCTCAGACCAAAACTACGGGTATACATTTACTTTAGTAAATCAAACCGTCGTATACATTTAATGTCAGGCCGAAACTTTGACAACCAATCCATAAGCTTAACAATAAAACTTCATACGTAATAATAAATACGTAAACTTTGTTAGACCCTAGAGGGGGGGTGATTAGGGTCTTATGCTAATCTTATCCGATTAAATGCCAATTAAAATTAATTAATACGTTATCCTAGCAAGTATGAAATATAACAAGATATGTAAGCTAGGATAAGCAATATGAATAATGAGATATATCCTATATGATGAATATATATGTGCAAGGATATATATATAAACTAACACAAGGGGTAAACAATCTAAACAAGATAGTGGATGATATAGATAATGAGCTAATGACAATGGCGATATAAGATATGAACATAAATATGAATGAACGCCAAAGCACACTCAAACAAGCAATATGATCACGGAGTTCGGACCTTCCGTCCTACGTCTCCGCTCCCCACTCCCGGGGAGAAATCCACTATCAACCGGGTTTTCTACGTTCACCCGAATAACGTTTACACCTCACAGTATCGGTTTTCAACGCTCACCGATCAACGTCACTCCTCACAATCGGTTTTCTAGTTCACCAAAAACTTCACAACACATATGGTTTTCTAGCTCACCGAAAACCTTTCAACACTCACAATATAACAAATATAAATTTGTTCTCTACAATAGATGAGAACTCAATGAATCCCAATATCACTAAATCACACACTACTATCCAACAATATATTGTATGAAACACTATAAGCTCAAATGTGGATAAGTGTGATAAAAGAGAATAAATGAAATCTAACTCAATCAACAAACTAGCAATAATAATGTATAAATAATCAAGGACAAATTGCTAGAGAATAGAGTTAGAAAACTTCTCTATAAAACACAAGAGAGGTTGAAGAAGATTGATGATGAATTCCTCAATTTGAAGAGCAAGCCACCTCTTGTTAAACCAAACTAAAACTCTTAAACAAACTTTGATAATCTTTTAAACTTTTGTTAAAAAACACATAAAAACCTCTTTGCTGAAGAATACATTAGGGGGTTTATATAGGAAGAGAAAACCGTGCACAAAACCCAATGAAGACCAGCAAAATATCCCAAAAAGCAAGAACCAGATTTTTCTCAGAACTAGCCGTTGGAGAGCTTATCAGTCGACTGACGGGAGGTGTCAGTCGACTGATGAGCTGGTCGTTAAATTCAAATACCAGCTTTTCAGTCGACTGATGAAAACTTATCAGTCGACTGACATGGTCAGTCGACACATCAGCCGACTGAAATGGAGCAGAGGCTAAATGAAGATTCCAGCCATATTTTTCAGTCGACACATCAGTCGACTGATAACAAGAAATCTGCCAGAATCAGTTCTGAAGATGATTTTTGAAGCTCTATTAAAAATAGCAAATAATTTTCAAAAAAATGTAAAACTTTGGGGAAAGTTTATGAACATGAATATGAACATGTTGGAAAATGAATTTTTCAAATATCTCTTCCCATTTGTAAAAACATTTGAATATGCAAAAAGGCTAAAATACATGTTTTTCAAAACATGTTGTTTTTGTCATTTTGGTTCAAATCAACAAATGAAAACTTGTATATACTTATATGGGCATAGTAAAGGATATTAACATAGTTTATATGACCCAAAACATATTTGAATGTATTTTGCATAAAAACCTTTGTTTTAATGAAAAATTCATAAATGATGTATGTGTGTGTATTTGAGCTCATAGAATGTCACACAGTATATAAACCTATACTAAGTATACCAAGAAGAATTCTTCTGAAGCCTGAGCTTGAATTGACTAGAGATGTGCATGGCTTCAATAAATGAGTTATAGGTCAAATTCTTGTATATACCTGTATATGCTAAAACAACACTAAACAAGATACTGAAAACAAGATCAGTGGTAAATTGTTTGTTAAAGCATCATCAAAACAAGAGGACTCAACAATCTCCCCCTTTTTGATGATGACAAATAATTTACTAGTGTGAATAATGGTTCAATAATTCCACTGATATTAAATACACAAAAAGTTGCAATTATACTCACAAACCAACCAAGTCATGCTTATACTTTCTCCCCCTTTGGCAACATCAAAAAGAGGGAAAGGTGGCAGCTAAAGAGGCTCCCCCTAAGAATGAGCATGGGTAAGAAGACAAATAGGGATTCTCCCCCTATTTAAATGTCTGTAAGAGTGGTTAGAAGATGCAAAAAAAATATTTGTGAAATAATAGTATATGGAGAACAAGCATATTAATTACCATATCCATGCATGTATACATAGGCATCAAACACACAAAGGTGTCAAACATATAAACCATCACATAAGATACCAAAACACATAAACCATCATGTAAACAAAGTGCTACATAACATAGTTTTCCACAATCATAATCCAAAAACATAACAGGTGATAAAACAAATAAAATCTACATCAAGTAGATGAGGGTCCCGATCCCTGAGATGGCTTCAAGATGGTGAGAATCTCTGTGAGTTGGTGCCCCAAGCTCTCAACTTGGCGCCCCAAGCCATCAACACTTCCTGCTAGTTCCTCCTGTCTTCGCTCGATGCCACCTAGTCGCTCAAGAATCAAGGACTCAGAGGGATGAGATGAAGTAGATGGAGAGAGGCGAGGAGGCCTGTAGGATGTATCAGATGAGGAGGAATCAGCAGAATCTACAGGCTCTGAAGATGGAGGCGGTGGTTCTGGAGATGGAAGTATATCGAGAGCGTATTGGGTTGGAGGGATACCCATACGGTTAAGAGCAGCTGAGTCAATGAAAGGACGAATCCTGATAGAAGGCTCATTTGAAACATCGACATCGAAATGCTTGAATATAGTGGAGAGGATGGCTCCGAAGGGTAGGAATTTTGTATGAGAGGAGGCCATGAAGTCAAAAATGATTTTCCCCCATAAGAGTTTTTTTGAACCTATAATCCCATAGATGGCACAAGTTAGGTCTTGGGAGTAATGATCATAACCCCCAGTCTTGGGGATCAAGTTATAGCTAAGGATTCTCCCAATAACCTTTGCGAGGAAGGTGGTGTTGTGGGGGTCAAGAGGAGGATGACGACCATGAAGGAGAACTAGTGGAACAATAGCTGGGTCGGTAAGCTCGATTTCAGAAAGATGAGTGTCCCCCCTAGGAATCCCGAGAATCTCTGTAAGCTCGTTTGCGGTAAAGGATAGATGACGACCCTTAACGACAGATGTGATAATAGGAGTGCGAGGGTCGGAACCAATGACTTGTAAATTTGCATAAAAGAGCTGTACGAGATATGGATAATATGGTAGAGCATTTTTGGAGTCAAATAAGTGATATAAGCCAACATCCTTAAGAACAATATTGACTTTTAGATGTTTACACTCATCAAAATTAACATATCTGCCGGGAAACATTTTTAAACGGCAGAGGTCACGATATTTACCAAGAAGAGAGGGAGAGAGTAATTGATTTTCATAGATCACAACATTTTCAGTTGTAGGGTTTGGGACATTAGGGTTTGGATCAGGGTTTTGAGAGGATGAAGCCTTGCTACGATTTGACCTAGGTCGTTTATGGCTTCGATTCATGATAATAGACAGATAGAGATTTCAAGAGCAGATAAAATACCTGAGAAGGAAGCTCCGGCCACGAGGGGACAGAGAGACAGTGATCGCCGGAGGAGAGAATAAGGGTTTCGTCGACTGGAATAGGGAGAATTCGATCAGTTGAGGGAGAATTGGGGATGATGAGATATGAGGAGAGATGAACGGTCAAGATTCAATCTCTCAAGGAGATGAGCGGACAGGAAAGCTGGGCGAAGCGGGTCGGATTCAATCAAAACAGCAAAACATTTTTAACCGCAAACCAAACTCTGCTTCAGCGAGTTCGTCAGTCGACATACCAGTCGACTATGTTATAAGTCGACTGAATTGTCGACTGAAGTGCTGAAAAACAGTTATATAGACTATTTTAAAAGAGTTTGTAATAAATTTTTTTTTTAAATGTTTAAAAACCTATATGATATTAATTATTCCTATAAAACTACATATCAACCATATCTCAAAAAAAACATAAAAAGTTTTCAAAAAAAATTTATGTGTATAGTAACTTTTCAAAACAATTTGAAACATATCCTATAAGACAAAAATCATAAAAGAAACTCAAATTAATTTTGTAAAGGCACTCGAGTATTTTTGGTGCTGAAAGAATTTGGGACATGACTCCCATCTTTTAAATCCAAGGCCCTAGGGTTATGAACCCATTGGGGCGTGTTTTGTGCACGGATACGGTCAAAACAAAAATTATATAATAATTTGCGTTGACCAAATGATTGTGCACGGGAAATATTAGAAACATTTGCAAACATAGATGAATTATTTGAAGCTTTTTGCAAATGTGAAACATTATCAAAACAAAACTTTCCTAAGTGGCCAAATCTACCACAAACATTACATTTATAAACATGTGGTCTACTAGAAACATTTGACAAATGAGACTTATTTTTCAAATCAAAACAATATTTGGCCAAATGACCAAAACGACCACAATGATCACACTTGAACACACTAGCATGCTTATGATGAGCTTTGTGAGAATGAGCATGTGAATGTGTAAGTGTACATGAGGAAGAAGCTATATAAGATGCACAAGGAGCATTAAAATTCTTATGTTTGTGTGCATCATAACAAAACTTAGCTAAATGACCTTGACGGCCGCAAATTAAACACTTATAAGTTTTGCTATACATGTGTGCATAATGAGTGGATGATTTTGACTTAGCACACATATCCATAAGCCTCTTATGATTATTAATGCATGTTTTCAAAGTTGAATCTAAAGATAAAATACTTTTATTCATAAGATTCAAATCTTCATTTTTAGGCACATATGCATTTTTAGAAGTAGAACATAAATAGTCATTTATAAAGGAAGCAGTATTATTTTGTATGTTCTTTACTTCTAACATGGCATTATCTCTTTCATGAGTTAAACTAGCAACGTTTGAAGTTAAAGAAACATGATCCAATTTTAATTTTTCATTGTTTTCTTTAAGGATCACATTTTCATTAGAAATAGTTTCAAACTTAGATGCTAACAACTCATGATCGGATTTCAAAATTTCATGCTTGCTTTGTAAATTAATGAAATCATTTTGCAATTTGTTAAAGGCATGTAATAATTTTTCACTAGCACAAGCAAGTTCATCATTAGGTAAATCATTTATGGTTTCGAACTCGCAAACCTCACTAGGGCTATCGCCTAGTGGCCGTGTGCATGATGAAGCTCCAATATAGGCATGCAATAATTTATCACTAGCACAAGCAAGTTCATCACTAGATAAATCATTAGTGGTTTCGAACTCGCAAACCTCACTAGGGCTATCGCCTAGTGGCCGTGTGCATGATGCTCCATATGAACTTGAAGCCGGATCCTCCAAAGCTTGTCGGATCGCCTCCAAGTCTCCTTCATGTGCTTCAATAAATTTCCATAATTTGTAAGCACTATCAAAATGAACAAACTTGTTAGACATAGATGAATTAAAAGCATTTAGCAAATATTCTAACAAAATATTGTTCATGGTAATCATTCTATGATCAAAGCTTGTTCATAATAAACATCTTTTTATCATGTTTGCTCCACTTGGATTTCTCCAACGTGGGCATAATATAAGCACAATCAATGATTTCCCATAAATCGATATTTTTAGATTGAACAAATATTTTGAATCTAAAACACCATTGAGCATAGGGGAAAACATTAAATTTAGGAGCAATACTAGAATCATAGCCTAAACAAGATGCATCATTCATATCCATAATTTATAAAAAATATGCAAGTAAGATACAAATACAATCAAAACAAGATTAGTAAAAAAAAGATAACGTGGATCTTTAACTCAAGGCGATTAGACCTTAAATCAAAGAGCACCAAGCTCTGATACCAATTGTTAGACCCTAGAGGGGGGGTGATTAGGGTCTTATGCTAATCTTATCCGATTAAATGCCAATTAAAATTAATTAATACGTTATCCTAGCAAGTATGAAATATAACAAGATATGTAAGCTAGGATAAGCAATATAAATAATGAGATATATCCTATATGATGAATATATATGTGCAAGGATATATATATATAAACTAACACAAGGGGTAAACAATCTAAACAAGATAGTGGATGATATAGATAATGAGCTAATGACAATGGCGATATAAGATATGAACATAAATATGAATGAACGCCAAAGCACACTCAAACAAGCAATATGATCACGGAGTTCGGACCTTCCGTCCTACGTCTCCGCTCCCCACTCCCGGGGAGAAATCCACTATCAACCGGGTTTTCTACGTTCACCCGAATAACGTTTACACCTCACAGTATCGGTTTTCAACGCTCACCGATCAACGTCACTCCTCACAATCGGTTTTCTAGTTCACCGAAAACTTCACAACACATACGGTTTTCTAGCTCACCGAAAACCTTTCAACACTCACAATATAACAAATATAAATTTGTTCTCTACAATAGATGAGAACTCAATGAATCCTAATATCACTAAATCACACACTACTATCCAACAATATATTGTATAAAACACTATAAGCTCAAATGTGGATAAGTGTGATAAAAGAGAATAAATGAAATCTAACTCAATCAACAAACTAGCAATAATAATGTATAAATAATCAAGGACAAATTGCTAGAGAATAGAGTTAGAAAACTTCTCTATAAAACACAAGAGAGGTTGAAGAAGATTGATGATGAATTCCTCAATTTGAAGAGCAAGCCACCTCTTGTTAAACCAAACTAAAACTCTTAAACAAACTTTGATAATCTTTTAAACTTTTGTTAAAAACACATGAAAAACTGCATTTGCTGAAGAAGACATTGGGGGGTTTATATAGGAAGAGAAAACAGTGCACAAAACCCAATGAAGACCAGCAAAATATCCCAAAAAGCAAGAACCAGATTTTTCTCAGAACTAGCCGTTGGAGAGCTTATCAGTCGACTGACGGGCGGCGCCAGTCGACTGATGAGCTGGTCGTTAAGTTCAAATGCCAGCTTTTCAGTCGACTGATGAAAACTTATCAGTCGACTGACATGGTCAGTCGACACATCAGTCGACTAAAATGGAGCAGAGGCTAAATGAAGATTCCAGCCATATTTTTCAGTCGACACATCAGTCGACTGATCACAAGAAATCTGCCAGAATCAGTTCTGAAGATGATTTTTGAAGCTCTATTAAAAATAGCAAATAATTTCCAAAAAATGTAAAACTTTGGGGAAAGTTTATGAACATGAATATGAACATGTTGGAAAAGGAATTTTTCAAATAGCTCTTCCCATTTGTAAAAACATTTGAATATGCAAAAAGGCTAAAATACATGTTTTTCAAAACATGTTGTTTTTGTCATTTTGGTTCAAATCAACAAATGAAAACTTGTATATACTTATATGGGCATAGTAAAGGATATTAACATAGTTTATATGACCCAAAACATATTTGAATGTATTTTGCATAAAAACCTTTATTTTAATGAAAAATTCATAAATGATGTATGTGTGTGTATTTGAGCTCATAGAATGTCACACAGTATATAAACCTATACTAAGTATACCAAGAAGAATTCTTCTGAAGCCTGAGCTTGAATTGACTAGAGATGTGCATGGCTTCAATAAATGAGTTGTAGGTCAAATTCTTGTATATACCTGTATATGCTAAAACAACACTAAACAAGATACTGAAAACAAGATCAGTGGTAAATTGTTTGTTAAAGCATCATCAAAACAAGAGGACTCAACAAACTTAACAACCAGTCAATAAAGATGACAGCCAGTCCATAATCTTTTTGATAAAACGATAAACTCAACAAAACAACCTTGTATCAAAAAATAATTTTCTTTACAATCATACTATAACCTTAAAACAAACAAATAAGCTTATCAACAACCTCGTAAACTAAACAACAAATCCCTATGCTCAACAACACGATGACAATTGCATGTACAACCATTGTCTCTACTCTAAGTTCCATAACTGTGGGTGAATATAACTGGCTCCCTTTAATGAGATTGTACAATAACAAGACAGTTAAGATTCATAAGTGCGTGGAATACAATCAATTCAGTTGGATCAATGCGTGAATCACCTAGGAAGGCATGCATATGCTGGTGGAGATAGTCCTCTGGCTTACGTTCCTAGGAAGGCATGCATATGCTGGTGGAGATAGTCCTCTGGCTTACGTTTACACTGTATAGCTATACAGTATTAACGTAAGCCAGAGGGCTATCTCCACCAGCATATGTTTGCCTTCCCATGTGATTCACACATGACCCATCTGAATTGATTGTATTCAGTGCACTTATGAATCGTTACTGGGCGTTAATGTACAAACTCTTTGGAGAAAGCCATATACACTCACCCACAGATCATGGAACTAAGAGCAAAAACATAAGGGGATAACGTCTTCATCAGCGTGAGAGATATCCAAGATCTTCATCAGTGTGCGCAAATCTTGTCGCCATGACCTTCATCGGCGTGAGGACTAGCGTTGATCTTTTGATTAATGGCGAAAGGAGAACTTGAAGGTTTTGGGTAGAGGGTATAAGCTTGGGCTTCACATATAAATGATAGATGGTCAACAGAGAGTCGACGATGGGGAGATCGAGGAAAGATTATGCCGAAAGGGTATCTAACCTATCCTGTAGTTGAACAGGGGAAAGGATGGTGATGTTGCCACGTGGGATGTGGGGATAGGTAGGAGTCTAGGTTATATTAACTCTCCTCCTTGGGAACTAGGAGGAACATTGAATGCAGTAGCAGAGAATATGCCCCTGTGACCGTGACAACCAAGCGTTAGTGAATAACAGTAAGGGACCTAACAATAAACATAGCATTCAATCAATAAACCTAACAACCAAATAGTAACCTTAATAGCCAATCCATGACCTTAACATTTGTAACGATATACTTGATAACAAATCCATGTATATCACAATAAAACGTTAAACTATATATGTTTTCAGCGAAAGTTGCTTCCATTGTCGATTCCATTAAACTTCGATCGTTTTACATAAAATTACAATGAAAATAAGCAAAATTACAACTTTCGAGAAAATAACACAGAAATTGTTTATCAACTCCTGTTTTGTGGGACTTTGCCTGTGCCGGGAGTGCTTTGGCTCGTGGACCACCGATTCACAGATCGTGAGGGTGTTTAGGGATCTTTCCTTCGTTTATCGAAGTAAAGATTTAAAAACGAATATCTTATCGATGTAAGATATTTACTCTTCCAAAGATCAAGTCTGAGCTTAGATCTCTAGGAATCACCAAATGATGCTTGTCAAAGGGTGAAAGTTCTCTCTTTCTTCCTCAAAATCACCAAAGGCTCAAGTCTCTTCTGCTCCAAAATGCTCTCTGTCCTTTATTTCGTGTTTAGGGAGGTATTTGTAGGGGTAGGAGTGCACAACAGTTGAAATGGGGGCGAAGTAACTAACCAAACAACTGTTCTTTGGCCGCAGCAGTTGACATTGCCGCGGCCATTGGCGCGACAGTGTGGACTGCCGCGGCCAAAGAAGCGATTACCAGCACGTTCCATCGTGCTTGAAACTGTTCTCCCACGACTTTTAATCACCTTTTTCGTGGTTTAACTATTTGTCCACGTCAGCACACGTTCTATCTCTGATATGCCGTCACGTTGGTTTCAAATAATCATCGTATAACTGCCTTGTAACCGTCGCAGCACTCTCCTATAATAGCCGCTGCATCANGTCTCACTTCCTTTGAATGATTCCCTCTGATTAAGAGAATGACGTTTATCGTCTTTTCTTTGCCTTGAGTGGTATTTGGATGTCTGTAAGTATTTTTTGACGCCTACAGATACCCCCTCCAAAGTATCTCAGACTCATCATTTTTTGGAGAGGAGTCTGAACACTTTGGATATGATAAGTTTTCCTTGCAATTTCTTCAGTACTTTGTTGAGGAAGTTGCGTAACATAGTCTATGGATGGCTTCAATTCTTGACTTTTTTATCTTTTAGCCCATTCAGTGCTTTGTAGAATAGCTAAAATTCCTCCGGTGCTGCGTTTATCGCGTGGTCGCTGTCGAAGTCTTGAATTTGAGCTGCCGTCGAAGAATAGAGAAATAGTTTATACTCATATGCTCTATTGGAGTGTTCGGAAAATAGTTTAACCTCATATACCTGTTGGGAGGTTCAAGGAGATGCAGTTTATACTCATATACTCATTGGAGTGTTTGGGTATGTATTCCAAATAAAGCAGGAGATGTATGTGTTCAAACACCCAAGGGATCGTCGTGTATGCTGGATGCTCCTGCGCAGCAGTGTGGACTATGAAAATATCCACAGCCGTGACAGCATATACTACCGCGCTTGAGCGCTGTAGCGTGGACTGTCGTGCTTGAGCACGACAATATAGACTGCCGTGCACCGCTTCGGCCAGTCGGGCTTATAAGTTTGTTGTTGGGTCTTCTCGGGTCATTTTTACCCGCTTCTCTGAGTTCGAAATCCCTTCAAATCCTCTCAAATACCTTATAAAAGGTCCTTTGGCTTTCCTCTTCCCCATCTCTTCGAATTTTTGTGATTTTTCTTCAAACAAGATCTAGGGTTTCACATTCTTTCCCCAAATTTTGAGATTTTCCTCGGTTCTTTCAACTCTCGAGCTTAATATCTCTTATCCTCAGGTAAAACCGAACCTATTGGTCACGTTTTGGGTTTTAATTTTGACTTTTGCTTGGGATCTCATCTAAAAACCTTAGCTTTTTTGATTCTTTAGGTCAATTTCATCATGTCTCCAAAAAAGGCTCGTGTTTCGAAGGGGAAATCTGCAGCACCAGCACCTGAGGACGTCGAGACTACTACTATGCTGTTTGGAGGTGATTTTTCAACTCTCTATTTGTTTAAAACTGATGTTTTTGCCTGTATAACCTCGCTTGCCTCCTTTGAGAGGCATCCGGGAAGAGTTGACATCCTCCTTCGAGGGGATTGACGCTACAAAATTCATATCTTGTTTAATCAAGATATGTACCACAGCCAAAACATGAGTTTGGCTCAAACTCATGATTTTTTAGGTTTGGAATCGCTGTTCAGTTACCGCGGCAGCTCGTACTGTCGCGCCTGAGCGCGGCAGTGTATGCTGCCGCGGGAACGCACGGCAGCAACCACTGCTGCGGCTACTAAGTACGGGGGTTTCGCTATGTTTAGCCTTTTCATTCAATTGTTTTCCAACTTTTCTCTGCAGTCTCTTTTCCCTCTGTGGCCTTTTCTGACAGAGAAGACCCAGGCCAGAGTGGTACTCTTCACGCCTCCTTCAACGGTGACTTTCTAGTTAGAGAGGCCCGCCAGTTTAGAGAAGGTTGTGACGATAGTGTTCCTGAGTTAGTTCGTGAAGGGGGTCGTCGCACTCTGCGAGCATTGCTGACTGACTCGCCTTTAACTCCAATTCGCGATTCCACCGAACCGTTGAGGAAGCCTGATTACTTGTTCGGGGATTCGATTGAAGACCCAGATAATCTTTGTCGTGGTCCTGAAATTTGGTTGAATCAGCACGAAGGTGATTTTCTATTCCTTCCCCCGTTCCCTCGACAATGTTCAATTCTACAATTACGGAATTTGGCCGTTTCGAGGAAGATGTCATGGCACTTGACAGATGACCACGAACGCATTCATTGCGGGTTCGTTGGTAAAGATGTCAGTGCTCCTGGCTCCAGTGGTAGGCATACTATTCGCGGCCTTCACCCGGGGATACTTGGACCAGATAGTGGGCCTCAAAATGAGCTGATGATAAGGGCCAACACGGTTAAGAATAGGCTTGCTCGGGTCGGCAGAGAATTCCCCCTTTCGAAGTTCAGATGTTACGGGTGGGTTCATTCTCTTCCAGACAAATGGTGGGCTAGGATGACCAACTACGTACTTAATCGTTGGGATCAGGAGTTAAAGAACTTTGGATTATATGCTCCCATCCGAGCCAGCATGCATGGTCTCCCAGTAAGTGTAGATCACTTTCTCGCCTTGTTCGAGTCTTATAATCCGGAGACCAATACATTTCTTACTAAGTATGGGGAGTTAGGGCTTCCACTCTACGAAATGATGAAAGTGTCTGGATTGCCATTGGGGAATACTCCTTATCAGGAATATTTTCCAAACAACCGTCAGCTTATGAAGATGAAGAAGGCTGGCTCTCCCGCTTATGATATTCTCTGGGAATTAACTTGTCATTACCAGATAGCGATAGCCAGGATCGAGGTGAAGAGTAAGAAGGCAGCTCGGGTCAGTCTAAAACAGTTCGCCGACTACTTATTCCAGAATCTCGAGAGCCCGACCGGTGAAGCTGTCTGCGAATCACCTATTCTGACCCCTTCTGATGTTAATAGGCTGATTACAAAGATTAACGCCCAGTCTTATAGAACTGAGTCATCTGAAGGTGGCTTTCTTAGGGGTACAAAATTTAGTACTTTCTTGTGGCAATCCACAAAGAGAATGAAGCCTACGACTCTCCTTTCCGGCTATCTGGCTATATGGCTAAAGAGATGTGTAGTGCCGCATCAGTCTTCTGAGGAGCTTCCTCTTGAGATTCTTCTTCCCGTCGTACAATTAGCCATCGGAGGTAGGTTATCTTTACTCTCCAACATGATTGCCGACCTCCACAGCGGTTTGCGTAATTTGGCTAACACTTTTACAAAAGTGGATGTCGGGCCTTCGACTAAGATTCCCCTGTCGAGTGTTGAATTGCCATACACATACTTAATGGCGTGGATGGTCCTCCATCGAATAGACATGATGTCAGCACCTGACGTGTCCGATCCAGAAATTCCTTTGCTGTAGCTCTTGGAAGGATGTAAATAGCTGAATCCTTATCGACAATGGCCTGACAGGGTGAGGCAGTTTAAGAATGCTAAGTGCTGGGAATTTTATAAGTGTTTCCCTTCGACAATGGCCTGACAGGGTGAGGCAGTTTAAGAATGCTAAGTGCTGGGAATTTTATAAGTGTTTCCCTCGGTTTTCTGGTGCATATAAGAATGCTAAGTGCTGGGAATTTTATAAGTGTTTCCCTCGGTTTTCTGGTGCATATAATGACACACTTATTGATGAAGAGATGCCTAGGACCAACAGGACCTCCCTCAACATGGGTAATTTCCACTGGCTTATGAACATCCGACCAGGTTACAATGTTTTCCGGTCGAGGAACCTATGCAGGATCGAGACTTATTTTCCTTGCCGGTTTGCGCGACAATTCAGTTACGATCAATTATATGTCGGGAATCCTAATAAATGGTTGATAACCTGTGGCGGTCTCATCGATGGAGTGCGAGCCTGGTTCTGGAATGTTGCTGGTTGTACTGAAGCTCAATTTAGTTTGCCTGTCGCTGAGCCTGATCTTCACATGACCTTTGTTTATTGCCGGTGGATTTTAGCCGCTAACACTCCTGTTATGAAGAAGAAGATTTTCGAACTGGAATCCGAAGCTGTGGTTCGGAGAATTGTATCTTCCAAAAAAGGAAAGGAACCCGCTACGTCTTCCCGCAAAGGAAAACAAGCAGTTGATTCCGAAGAGAGTGATGACTTCGAAACATCCAGTAAGGAGGATGAAACCAAAGATGAAGCAGAGGCTGATATCCCTCTTTCTCCCGTGGCTCACAGGACTCGTCGAGCTTCCTCACCCCGATCACCCGGTGCTCCTTCTAAAGATATTCGAATGAGAGAGAAGAATATCCCCTTATCATCTTCTAATAAGATGATTGTCAGATGGCCTGCTTTCGAAGAAGAAGAAGAAGAAGAGGAAGATGTCACCCCACTTGTTGGTAGAAAGAGGTCCCAATCTTCTGCTTCTTCCGAGACTCAATCCTGCCCTATTCAAGGGTTTGAATTGCGCACCAAATTTCGGCACGAGAGTTCTGAAGTTCCTCGAGATACTCGTGTGTCAAAGAGGATTAAGAAGACGGCCCATCGACATCGTCAACTTCCCCCGTTGCTTGAAGAGGAGTTTACTCAGGATCTTCCGGTTGATCAAGGGGGTAAGATCTCATTCTTATCTCCTTTTCACTATTTTATCCTTGAATATAGTATCTTATTTATTCTTTTGCTAATGCAACTGAACCAGAAGAGGAAGGAGAAATCATGCCCGAACCTTCTTCTCCGGGTTTAATGGATGTTGATGAATCCAGCTTCACTCAACAAGTACACAGAGCGATGAGTGAAGAACCCCTCAACATGGACACTGCCCCTCCTCCGGTTACTACATCGACCTCGCCAACCGCCGACACAGGTACAGATGTTTTTTCATTTGGGGGCATTTCTGAGAGATAAGTGAATCGGAACATGTTCCTCTCCTACTAACTTGTGCGCTTTATCTTCTTTTAGTTAAACTAAAGGAGGTGAGTGCGGGTAGTAGCGCCGCTGACCCCGCAACTATTATTGAAGGTAATCTTATTTTTGTTTGCTTTGATTCTTTCATACCTCTTACATATGCACTGACGGTTCCTTCTGTTCAATAGACATCCCTACTAATGAGCCAAGAGATCAAGAACTTACCCATGATATGGGTATCGGAGATTTCAACGAACATGATTTCAATCTTGATATTTCTGAGGATGAGCACCAACGCATCTCCGATATACTGTCAGCTCCGGCTCCGACCGTGACTGCAGGACCAACCACTAGGGTCGATTCAGCTGAAGTAGGCGCATCAGAAGGTATGTATTTTAGGATACGAGTCTTCAATTAAGCTTTTATTTCTTATCTTTTAATGATTAGAATAAGAAATTTAGGTGTAGGACCAACGAATGAAGTTGATGCGTCTACTGTCATTGGCGAATGTGATCAACCTGAAGGTTTGGGTTTCCTGCTCTTGACAGGTCCCCCAGCTGAAATTGAACCGTCAGTTACTGTTCCTCCGACCTCCGATATTGTCGAAGATGAACCTGTTGTAACTTCCGATCCGACTCCAGTGGTTCATGAAGTTGGAGGGTCGAAGACTACCGTGGAAGAGCAACCTCCTGCAACTTCGTCTCAACTTGGTACGTCTCATCTTTGGTGCATCTCGTAGTTGGATTCATACTTGTAGAGTGTTTATTCATCTTTTTTCCTCATTTGTAGAACTTGTTCCTCAAGAATTTGTCGATCTGGATCCGAAGCCATCAGGGGCTTCAGGTGAACAATCGTCTGGTGTAGTGAATCAACCGATGAGCGTTATTCCTGAACAAATCCCGGTTGTTATAGAGTCCATTACAACCTCAACAAGCCAAGGTAACTCGGTTGTGAAGTCTTCCAGCGAGTGTACATACTTTTGTACTTATTTCATTTGTTCTCTTTGCAGCTCTTTCTTTATCGTTGTCCGAGCGTATTCAAGCTTTATTATTAGATGAAGATCCGGACAAAGTTGTCATTTGCGCTGACGTCCAAAGTTTCGTCCTCTTCTTAAACATCATGGTTGATTGAATTCTCCTTAAAGGTGCACCTTTCGAACATTTTAGGAAATCCCTCGATCGCCATATATCAGGAATTAGAGAACATGGATGCACAGAATTATCTGACTCGATCGAAGCTTATTTATCCAACCTTAAACAAAACGCCGAATATCTGCAGAATCTTCGTGTTAGTGGCGCTCCTTCTTATATTGCTCCTCGAATGGACTTGAGGTTGCAGGCATGGCGTGATTCTCAGAAATCTGCTGAGTCCGAACTTCAAAGGCTGCAAACCCGCATTGATCAACTTAAGGAGAGCGTTGCTAAGAAAGCACAGATCAAGGTTGACCTGTATCGTGATTTAGAGTCGAGTCAAGTGGAGATAGCTCGGTTAGAGGAGCAACTTGTGAAAGCTAGGGACACTCATGAAATTTTGAAGTCCGATCTGGCGGAGGTAACCCGAGCCGAGGTGGATCTGCTTCGACAGTTGAATCTTCAAGGCAAGATTTTTGCTGATAAGTCGCAAGAGGTCGTCAGCATTCGAAGCGTGGATGAAGAAAACTTTAAAGCCAACTTGATACCCGAGCTCGAACTAGCTTATGTAACAGAGCTCTCCCAATTAGAGGACCAAATTCGTCATTACAAACTATTGTAATTTTGGGAACATACATTTCTTTTTTTTTTTGCTATTTTGTTTGAACTCTTTTGGTTAGTATAGTGAACTTTTTGCTCATTGATATTTTAATTATTGTTACTCATTCTTGTTTAGAATAAATAGCCATCATACTCATAGAATTTTTGGCAAATCCTCAGCCATCAACGGGTTTGATATGCCTTTACCGATTACCGTTTGAATCGGGCTAGTATGTGAATTATCTAAGTTTGTTTCACATATAACGTTGCGCTAAAAGCATTAAACTCTTTTAGACTTTGAAGTACAATGTTGAATATGTAGGCTACATGTGTTAGATGTAGGCTTATCTCTAATAAGGGATAGAGATAATATCCCCCATGCGTAAATGGCATGGCTTTTGAAATGCAAATAGGTCACATTTTCTATGCGGGAAAATGGACCCAAAATTATAAAGAAAGAATTGGGTATTCTATCTTTCAATCCCTTGTTTGTTGGTAGAGATAAACCCTAGAATCGGATAGGAATAATTTCATATTCCATCTCTTGGTCTCTTGTTTGTTGGTAGAGATAAACCCAAAATTGGAGAGAAAGAATTTTATATTCTATCTCCTAGTCTCTTGTTTGTTGGTAGAGATAAACCCAAAATCGGAGAGGAAGAATTTTATATTCTATCTCCTGGTCTCTTGTTTGTTGGTAGAGATAAACCCAAAATCGAAGAGGGAGAATTTTATATTCTATCTCCTGGAGTAAAGGAAACTCGAAGTGGGATCTCCACTTAGAGAATTCGGATTGGTTTGAATAATCCTAACTGTCATAAGGTTTGATTATCCAATTCAAAAGTAGACCTTTCGTTCGTAAAATTGAATCGAAAGGGGATTTTGGTTGTGGTCCTAACTGTAGTAAGGTTTGACCAAGTGAGCGTTTTGAGACGATCCTAACTGTAGGAAGGTTTGATCGTTTGATTTGTGGACCTCTCGTTCATTGAAGGAATCGAGAGAGGGTTTTGGTTGTGGTCCTAACTGTAGTAAGGTTTGACCATTTGATCTGTGGACCTCTCGTTCATTGAAGGAATCGAGAAGGGATTTTGGTTGTGGTCCTAACTGTAGTAAGGTTTGACCGGGTAGGTAGTGGAAGTAAGGTACAAATAACGATGAGAATGTTAACTTGTACACAACACCTGATGGGAGTTTTTTTTGTGTCAAACTATAAGGACTTAACACGAAGAGGCTTGATAATCACTATGGATCAGTTGATTAAAATTTTGGATGTTGTGTCAGGACTTCAACAGTGGGAGTGTTAAAGGCTTAAGCACAGTGGGGGTTTGAATGGTTTTAATCCATGACGGATTCCAGTGGACCCTTCGTCGATCGATTTGATCGGTGAGGGATTTTGTGAGGAAAGACTAATTGTTTACAGATTTGAATCTCATCTCAACAAAAACTGTAAAAGAACTTTATGATAATAAAAAACAATGAATTATTCAAATGATCAGTTTCTCATTTAGAACAGTTAACTGATCTTGGGTTATCCCGAAGTATCCTATACAGGATTCTCTAGGAACTTCTCATTCTACATAGGTTATCCTGAACATATTACGGATAATATTTTTTCAGGAACTTCCCATTTATTGGCATCATTAATTTGTTGCCATCCTGTGTAATCAGGCGATAAGCACCGTTGGAATAAACTGTTTCTATCACAAACGGTCCTTCCCATTTGGGTTCGAATTTTCCTTTATTCTTGAAGTTAAGGATCATAGGCTGTCTTTCAGCTAGGACCAAGTCTCCTTCTTTAAAACTCCGTTGTCGAACCTTCTTGTCGAAAGCTCGGGAAATTCTGGCTTGGTAGAACTCAATATGCTGTTGAGCTTCTAAGCGCTTCTCGTCGAGCATCTCGAGTTCTTCGAGACGTTTCTGATGTTGTTCTTCGGTTGTCATCTAGGTTGCGAGAGCAATCCGAAGAGATGGAATTTGTATTTCTAATGGAAGAACGGCTTCACATCCGTATACCAACGAATACGGGGTCGCTCCCGTCGGTGTACGTACCGTGGTACGATAGGCCCATAGAGCCGCGCTAAGTTTGTCATCTCAATCTCGTTTATTAGTTTTCACGAGTTTTGACAAGAGCTTTATGATTGTTTTGTTGAAAGCTTCAGCCAATCCATTTGCTGTGGGATTGTAAGCCGTCGACAAAATGTCCTGAATTTTGAACTTCTCGCAAAACTTGATGAAGGTGTTGCTGATGAATTGGAGACCGTTGTCATGTATGATTCGTCTTGGGACACCATGCCGGTAGATGATATGGTGTTTGATGAATGCAATGACGTTACTCGTTTTAACTTCTCTGAGCGGAATCGTTTCAGCCCATTTGGAAAAGTAGTCGGTAATTGCTAGGATGAACCGATCACCTTTGACTGACAGGGGATTTATAGGAACAACAATATCCATTCCCCAGGTCTCAAACGGCCATGACGTTGCTGATGGGTGTAGATGCTCTGGAGGCTGGTGCATATAATTTGCATGTAATTGACATGCTTGACATCGTCGGGCATAATCAGCTGCGTCCTTTATCATAGTTGGCCAATAATATCCAATTCTTCTAAGTCGGTCGCAGAGCTTAGGACCGGGTTGATGTGCACCACACGTCCCCTCATACGCTTCTTTGAGTGCTTGTTCTGCTTCCTTATTGGATAGACAACGGAGTAATAGACCATCGTACGACCGTCGGTATAACATTTGTGACTCAGCGTTGTAGTAAAATCTCGGTGCTCTCCGCCGAATAGAATACCTTTCTTTCACGTCTTCAGGTAAGATACCGTGCAGGACATAATCAATAATAGGGAAATGCCAATCTCGAACTTCGGGTTCAACTCTTGTTGAATATGCTTCTTTGGCCACCGAGTCTTAGATCGGAATAATAAGTTGGTGAGTTCTCACTGTAATTAATTGTTCTGTCTCGGGAGGTTGAGTCAGAGATACCGACAATGCCGCCAATGCGTCTGCGTATGTATTTTGAAGATGCGGAACGTACTCGATGAAAAATTCTTCAAACGAGCTTGCCATCTCTATGGCCACCTGGTGGTATGGAATCAGGTCTCGATTTCTGACTTCATACTCTCCTCGAATCTGATTAACTACTAATTGAGAATCTCCAAAAGCTTCAAGGTATTCGACCCCCAGCTCTTTGGCAAAATTGAGTCCAATTATCAATGCGTTGTACTCGGCTACATTATTAGAGCATGGTTCGGTCAACGAGTATGCTCTAGGTAAAATATGCTTTCCCGGGGAAACTAAAACGACCCCCACTCCTGAGGAGATTTTAGAACATTCGGGCACGCTTGCCACGTTGGTTGCTCGGGAAGCCCCATCGAAGTATAGTTGCCACACTCGTTGATGTGAAGTGATATTAACTTTGTGAGTTTCATCCGGCAGATCGTCGTACAACTCCACTACATCTTTCGTATGATTTTCCACCAAAAGATCGCAAATAGCTCGTCCCTTAACTGATTTTTGTTGTTTGAAATACAAATCATATTGCGATAACAGTAGAGCCCACCTGGCTAAACGCCAATTCATAAAGGCCGGTTGGGTCATGAATACTCGGATTGGATTTATGTTGGAAATGACGTAAATTGTTTGTCCAACTAGATAGTGTCGCATTTTCTGGATTGCGAACACCAGTGCGAGGCATTCTTTCTCAATCATCGGATAACGAGACTCAGCTCCTACCAATGTACGACTCAGATAGTACACAGCTTGTTCGTGGCCGTTATCGTCGTCTTGTGCGAGTAATGCACTTAACGAATGGCTCGTCGCTTTGACATAAATCAAAAACGGTCTGCCTGATTTCGGTGCAACGAGAATAGGTGGATTCGCCAGATATTTCTTAATATCTTCGAATGCCTTTTGGCATGCTTCATCCCAAACGAACGACACGCCTTTCTTCGTGAGTTTAGAGAATGGTTGACATTTTCCAGATAGATTTGATATAAACCGACGGATATATGCCAATCGACCTTGCAACCCTCTGAGTTCTTTAATATTCCTCGGGGGTTGTAATTCATGTATCGCCTTAACCTTATCAGGATCGATATGAATACCTTTTGTGGTGACGACAAATCCAAGAAATTTACCACTGGACATTCCGAGGAAAGACTTAGTTGGGTTCATCTTTAACTGATGAGTCCTCATAAGTTCGAACATTGTCTTCAGATCGTTAATGTGATCGTTTTTATCACGACTCTTAACGACCAGGTCATCAACGTAGCATTCGACTATTTTCCGAAGGTGTTCTTGAATGATCTTCGTCATCGCTCGTTGATATGTAGCACCGGCGTTCTTCAAACCGAAAGGCATAACGGTATAACAAAAAACGCCAAGATGTGTTCTGAATGTTGTATGCTTTTCATCGTCTGGGTGCATCTTAATCTGATTATACCCAGAAAATCCGTCCATAAATGACATTCTCTCAAACCCGCATGTGTTGTTAATAATGACGTCCGTAATCGGTAAGGGGAAGTCGTCTTTAGGACAGGCGGCGTTTAGATCTCTAAAGTCAATGCAGATTCTGATCTTTCCGTTCTTTTTAAGAACTGGAACGATATTGGCCAACCAATCAGGATGTTGTTCTTCTCTGACAAAACCCGAATCAATTAGTTTCTTGACTTCAGCTTCAATTGCCTCCATAATCTGCGGACGAAACTGTCTTTATTGTTGTTTGACAGGTTTGACATCCGGTTTAATATTAAGGTTGTGCATTGCTACATCTGGATCGAGTCCTGGCATATCTTCGTAATTCCAAGCGAACACGTCGATATACTCTCGAATGAGGGCGATTAGTTCCTCTTTCTCATCCGGTGGAAGATCACCACTAATAAATATAGGTTTCGGATTACTTTCGTCACCCATATTAACCTGGACTACTTTATCCTCAGTAGGAGGTTCTCTTTGCTCAAATCGATCACCATATTGGATATTCATGTAATGCATCCAGCGATCTTCCCAAGTGGGCAACTGATCGTCTCCTTCTGTTGTGGAAGGATCAACCGTTGCCATGTTCGACATTAGGGCTTTGAATCTTTCTCCAATGCTCACGTCGGAATCCCAGGTTGAAGCATCGGATGAATGCCCACTCTTATTTATCAGTTGGCTAATAATCTGCTGGCCATATTCGTCATCAGATGATGAAGCATAACCTAGACCCCTTTTATAGCTATAATAATTATCAGGTCTCCCTTTTGGTACGTAGGCAGGACGGGGTGGAACCCTAACACCTTGACCAAAATGAAGACCTTCACCAAGCGAGAGGTCATAGCCTTGGCTCGTCATATAACCATTCGCTTGTGAACTGTATCGAGAGAAATGCTGCTCGGGTTCTTCATCATCTGAATAGATGTCTAAGAAAAGATCTGGGGTAGGGGATGGTTCCCCTTTCCCAAAAACTACTTCTTTTTCACCCCCTGTCTTTGCGGGTAGGAGCATAGTTGTTCCGTCTGAACTTTGGATGTGTTTCGTTATCGTACAAGACGAACGAAGTGGCATATGTAGACTAGGGTCATCATACAATTCCTGTATTACATCATCGATACAACACGAGTACTCTAAATCATTGTTTATTATTTCATCGGCAAGCTGCCAGTTACAACTTTCATCCGACGAATTACCACCGTCAAGATCGATTACAAGAGGTTCAATGTCATTTAGCACAAGACCTTCACTATAATCGAGCCTAGCTTCGGTATCAGCTTCTTCTCCGCTGTCCGTACCATGGGCCGATGGTTCAGTATCGGATTCAACACCATAAAGAAGGGAGTCAGTAAAGTAGTTTTCTAACCCCTTGAATGGTTGCTTATCCGCGACCACCGTCTTGACCTCATCATTAGTATCGACATATTTCAAACACTGATGGAGGGTCGAGAGAACTATAAGATTACTGTGGATCCATGGGCGACCCAACAGTAAATTATAGGAAGTCTCTGCATCGATTACATAGCAGGTAACTTCGGACTTCAAATCTCCGAGCTGACACTTCACCCGAATTTTTCCCAACGGTCTTGATCCACTAGTGTTAAATCCGTAGATAACGGTTCCTGTGGAGGCTAGTTTGCTGGTGGGAATTCCGAGGTGGTACATCAATCGTAGCGGCATAATGCTGACGACGGAACCCGGGTCAACTTGGATCCGGTTGACAACGCTCGAACTGATATATCTAGTAAAATATAAAGTTCTGTCATGCTTTGAGTTCCTGACTTGCATGTCTTCTTTCGTGAAAGCAATGCAAGGAAACTTTGTGGCTGCCAGATTGTAATGTTGAATCGACGACTTTGGCTCTTCGGGAGCTGGCTTAATCTGAGTAAGGAATACATCAGAATCAACCAAGGCTTCTTGTAACGCTTCTCTGGTATCTTTCGAGAGGCGTAGTAACTCGTATAGCGTAATCCTTGCTGGGATGTTAGCTAGCTAAGCCATAACGTCGAAACGATATGGTGCGTTCGAACTTTCCGGTTTGTCTCGTCCGATCGGTCGGTTGAAACGAGACTGTTTCGGAATTTGAACTTCTTTGTGTTGGGGTTCCTTTTCTTTTTGCTTAGCCGGTTGTTACGGCTTCCCAGCAGCTACAGGAGGAGTTACAACTACCCCCAGCTCCGTCAGAGTTGTAGAATTTGGGTTAGAGGTTTCAGGATATTTATAATGGTATTCATTCCCACCCCTTGTAGCGAAAGATTCCTGCTCTTCTTCAGAAAGCGGTAAAGCTAGAATCTGTTCATCATTCTTCTCGGGAATTGCCGAGGCTCCATAACAAGACTTCTCTTTCCAGATGTGGATGTCGTCTATTGTTCATCTTCAAGCAAATCCGGATGAACCCAAAGGATTTCGCCGTTGGGGGTTGTGTGAGATACAAGCCCTTTTTGGCGCTGTCCATGAGGGTCATCGTTGATGGTTTGCATCTTGACCTTTGATACTGGTTCGGCTTGAAACCAGGATAAAGGAACCGATCCGAAGATGATAGACACCGCATTTGCACCTACTTTCTTCTCTTTAGGCTTTGGTGTCACGATACCAACATCGATTAAGGTTTGTATTTTGTCTTTTAAGCCATAACACGCCTTAGTGGGATGGTGGACCCTTCTGTGATATGCACAATACTTCGGGTCATTAGTCTTCGTTGCTTCTTCTTGGTTTGTGACCGGTGGAAGCTTGATCTTGTTGTTATCCAGCAGGTATTTGAAGATGACTGGAACTTCATCATCCTTAAAAGAATACTCCTTCGGGAATTTAGGCTCTAAGGCCTTAAACTGCTTCGGAGGCTGTTGATTCTGATTCGGCGCCAATTGGAAGGATGACTGCTGTGGTTGTTGTTGTGGCTGTTGTGATGTTTGATGCGCATCAACAGCAGCCCCAGACCCTCTTCCTCTACCTCGAGAATTAAAGTTCTGTTTTTAAGGATTATCTTGTGGCAGTCCCCTCTCCAACTTCTTTCTCTTAAGAAAGCGCTCGTGTTGTTCACCTCTCACTTTCAACGGAGTCGCCATCTTTTGTATGTAGAGAAAATTGTAAAGAAGAGAATAAAGAAAATGTGACTTTGATTCCTTTGATCTCGGTTACAACTTGATTACAAAAGAGAGGAAAACGAATTTGGTTTTCCCCTTTGTTTAAAACTGGGTTCTTCTTGGCAGCGATGGAGTGCTTCCTTCGATTGATTGCGTCGAACTTGCTCTCCGTTGACGATCCGACCGTCTTTATCTCGTGGGAACGATGAACTTTCGTGGAAAGTTTTATGAATAACTCTGAATGAGTTTTAGAACTCTGAACGAGTTTGAACTCTGTGAATAGAGTTGTTGGAACCGAAAATTCGGTTAAGGATCAAGCTGTTTTTCTGTTGTCGAAGAATCCTCTCAGATTTGATCTTCTGAGGTTGATTCAAAAATCCTATCTCCAAGGATTTCGTTGCTGTTGTTGCCGAATCTCCAAACCTGAGTGGTTTTGATGATAAAGAATCCAACCTCTGATCTGATTATCAAAAATCCGATCCCTTAACTCTGTCGAGTTTGTTGATATTTTATAGGGGGATAAGGGGTTGTAACTGACCCCTATATCCGCTCCTACGTGGGCGAAAATCCCTCAGAACGTGGGATAAACGGTTTTGGAACCGTTCGACTCATGTTTGAGTGAGTCAAACGCCCAATCTGGCGTTCAGAACCTCAACTTCGTGTTCTTTGAATTGAGACGCGAAGTTGGGTGTTAGCTGAACACCATTGAACGCGAGGGTCGCTCACGTTTGGCTTGTGCATTGACGACGCGAGGGTCGCTGTTGGTTGAACACCATTGAACGCGAGGGTCGCTCACGTTTGGCTTGTGCATTGACGACGCGAGGGTCGCCTTCATTTCCAAAGTTATGACGCGGGGATGACACCCGCGTTTCAGAAGGAGTTAGCTGATTTGTAACTTCTTCTGTAGAGCGTTGCAAGGACCGTTGTTCAATAATCCTAGCTTTAGCTGTTGTGGGGTGTGAAAGCCGTCAGATTGTAACTTTCACTGTAGATTGTGAAGACTGCTGCATAGAGTTTTCATCAGTCGTCAGAAGTGTCGTTGAATTGTAAAAGTCCTCTATTTACCGCTTTCGACTGCCGACCCGAAAACTATTTGATTGTAGCTTTCGTTGTAGGAGCTAGACGGGAATCAACATCCATAGTGTCTTAAAGATGAATATTCGCCCATAGCTCTCTACCAAGCAACTATTCGACTATATGTTTCGATCATCGACCCGAAAGCTATTTGATTGTAGCTTTCGTTGTAGGAGCTAGACGGGAATCAACATCCATAGTGTCTTAAAGATGAATATTCGCCCATAGCTCTCTACCAAGCAACTCACCAACTGAGTCCAACTTTTTATTTCTGAAATCGTCCCACTGCTCATCAGCATCTCTAATAGTTGCTACGATATTAGCCATGCTGTTGTCACAGCCATCAAGATCAATCATCTCAGAGGTGAGGTCGCGTTTGTGGCAATTGTGGAGTTGCGGATACAGTGATTGGGAAGTCGTCTGATTGTGACCTCCGTTGTCGGAGCTTGTTTGAATAAGCTATCTATTGTGATTTTTAGACAGCCTACAGAACCCCCTCCAAAGTTTTCGAAAGTTCGCGGTTGACTGGGACGAATTTTCGGAATACTTTGGATCCCAGAATTTGGTGGATTGATTGCTCTTCCCGCCTGATCGAGTCAGATGATTTCGCCGTTGTTGACTGTACTCTATCTGTACTCCTCCAACAGACTCCCCAGTGGAGTCGTTTGTTTCTTCCTGGCTTTGGTCGCCTTGGTAACCAAGAAATTACTGTCATAATGGTCCAAACACAGAGATCTCTTTTCTGTACTTGAGGATTGGAACGCGTGGGTGAACTCAGCGTTGAGAAATTTGAACGCGTAGGTGAGCATCGCGTTTGGAAGCTGAATCAACTCGAACGCGAGGGTCGAGTTTGGGCGGGCTGATGGCCTCGAATCCCGTCCGTTAGGATTTGACAGCTCATAGCTGTCTATAAATAGACCGCTAGGGGTCAAATCAAGAGTCATTTGACTCTTCTTGAAAATTTAACGAAAAAGAAATTTCGTTTTCATCTCCGGCGAAAACTATTCTTCTTCTCCGACGAGATTCAATGGCACCAAAGAAGTCCTCCAAGTCCGACGTCGCTTCCAAGCCTGATGCCGCCGTGGCTCGAGGATCTGCACCGTCGGTGCCGACCGGCGGCGCCGCTGCTCAGGCGAATGTGACGCCCCAGCTTCCTTTGATCGGTGGTTGTTGACTTCAACGCAAGCACTGCTTATGATGGGGACTATAAGTGGCTGCGGAGAGTTGAGGACCGCAACCTTTTCTTGCCCAACATGGAGAGGATGTTCCCCATATCTTATTTCCAATGCGCTTCTGTCCCGAGGCGTATGGATTGGCCCCTGGTTAAGGATCAAGATGGGGTTGCTCTCGGAACTCTGACTTTCCATGGGGTCCGCACCGTTGGTTATAATCGGCAGGTGACAACTTTGCGGCCGAGTTTATTCGCTAAGGAGTATCCCCTTGGAGAAGTGCCCAGTCCGGCGAAAACCTTTGTTAAGAGGTTCTTGGAAAAGAAGGGAGAGTTCCCTGCACAAGGATTTAGAACTCCTGGCTGGGTTCATTCTCCAGCGGCGGGATGGTGGGCTCAGATGACCAAGTTTGTTCTGAAGGAATTGGAAGCTCCCCTCGCTCAAGCTGGACTGCTAGTTCCTGTGCGGGCTACTGAGTTCGGGATCATCCAGAGCCACTTTCATTTTTTCTCTATACTGGAGAAGTATAACCCTGATAGTTGCACTTTCTTCACCCCTGTGGGGGAATTAGGCTTCGCTCTTCATGAGATGCATGAAGTCTCAGGTCTTGTTCTCGGAGACTTGCCGTACGAAGAATTTGTTCCGGGATCGACGGAGCTCCAAATTTTAAAGAAGACCAGTCCGGAAATTTATGCCACTCTCTGGGAAGTCATATGTCACTTCCACATTTGCATGCAGCTGACGGGGGCACGTGGATGCGGCATCAAGCAAGTGTCTTGGGCGGAATATTTATTCCATAACTTGACCACTAAAGGAGCTTCAGTGACCCGCTTGCCTGCCAGTACTTTGGAGGAGGTTCAGGCTCGGATCGACGACGCGACCTCTCACTACACCAATGAGGCCAAAGAGGATGTTTTCCCGGCTCATACGGAGTTCGAGAGCTTCCATTATCAAGCTCTGATTCCGATTTCCGACACAGCGCTGCTAGCCGGATTCTTAATGTTGTGGCTCAAACGCTGTGTCGTCCCTACTAGGCCGGTCGATGCCCTTACCGTTGAGGTGGTCTACCCAGCTGTCCTTTTGGCGCACGGGAGACCTGTGAGCCTCCTCAGTGCTATGGTGGGCTGTCTGCAGTATGGACTGCGGGAGTTGGCCTCCGACTTTGTTGGTGTTACAGAAGTGGAGTCCGAGGGTCACAAGACTTTCAAAACTCCCAATCCCAGGGTGCCAATGCCATATACATATTTGATGGCTTGGTACGTGCTTCACTGTCCTCCTATAATGAGTGCAGCTTCTCCCCCGGGAGACTCATTCACCCCATTTGTGCAACGACTAGAGTCCGCGAAATGGGAAGGGGGTTACATGGTTAGAATTCGCCAAATCTTAACGCGAGATTCCAATTTCCATATCTACCGCTGTTTCCCTGATTTCGAGGGCGGTGTCTATGGAGCAGAATATCAGGATATGGCAGGCCCTAATGGATTCACTCAGCTGAGCGGGGGTGTTTTCCACTGGCTTCTATCCATCAGGCCAGGTTATCTGATCTTTCGGCAAGGCGTCAACTGTTTCGTCGAGCCTTACCAACCCTATAGGTTTGCTCGCCAATTTGGGTATGATCAGTTGTATGTCGGGAACCCTCGTCCTCAGCTCTCAGTTATAGCCAACTTATATGAAGGAGCCAGGGCTTGGTATTATTCTGTGGCAGGTTGTACCAAAGCCATCTTCAAGCTTCCCCAGAAAGCTGTTAACTCTTACACCTCCATCAGCTTCTGCAATTGGTATTACGCCGCTTCTCAGACTCCTGGGAAAAGAAAACTTTCTGCTGATGAAGCCGGCCAATATGATAAACAGATTCGTCGGAAACTTCTGGTGGATTCTCCTCCCAAAGACCAGCCAAAATCCAAGTTGATGGCTGAGGCCATCAAAGCTGCTATAAATGAAGAACAACAGGAATCGTCCGTGGCGGGCCTGCCGCATAGAGCTGGCCTTCGTTCTCACGGCCCAGCTTTATCGGGCGAAGCCTCTTCTTACCATCCTCCTGAGGATCAAGAGGATGAATTATTGGAGGCGGACGCAGAATCTGCACCAGTGATGGACCTTCCCAGGTCTCCTGCCTTAGAACCAGGGGGTCTTGAAGAGAATCCATCCCCTTCTCCTTCAGCCTTAATGTCATGAGCTGATGATATGGTTCCTAGTCCTACGACGGGACTTATGAGAAGACCAACTGATGGTGCAAGTCTTGAGCCTTCAGCTGCTCAGGATGATGATGAGCGAGTTGATTATGACGACTCCCCAACTGGTGATGCAACTGACGGAAATAGAGGTGATGGGGACGTTGATGTTGGCAACATGTCAGGTGACGGTGAAGATAACGATGAGCATGATTCCATCGATGACGTCACCACTTTTGATGATGACGCTCCCAAGGTCCCGTCTGATAAAGCATCAGGTTATACTCCTTTCTATCTTACCGGTAAGCTTGGTTTGTTTCGACTTCTTCCACATGCTTTTTCTGCGTTCCGACCGTTTTTTCGTGCAGGTTCACCTACTCCCGGGACTACTTCAGCTGCTCCTTTAGAGCAAGAACCTGCGCAAGTGTCGGCTCCTTTAGAAGAGCAACATTTACCTGGTTCTCCTACGGCGACTGTTCCGCCTGTAGCGTTGCCTGAAACTACTGCCGCTACTCCTCATCCGGAACAACAGCTCGTGCAGGTATCAGCCCCTATGCAAGAGCAACCCTTGCCTGACTCTTCTGTAGTAGCTACTTCACCAAAAGCGGTGATGAAGATCTCGCTCACCCCAACGGAGG
>NC_033801.1:101907403-101926498 GCF_001876935.1 Asparagus officinalis | reverse complement strand
ACAAATATTAGACAAACAACATTAGTGATAAATTGTTTGTTAAACATCATCAAAACAAGAAGGCCAACAGCCCATATCCGAGAGGTGGCAATAGAGGGAAGTTAAAGTCTAGAGGCCATTACCTGTTAGCTAAGAACCAATGTACGTTCTGCAAGTAACAGGGATATTGGAAGAGAGATTGTCCAAAGCTTAAGGAAAAGGAGAATGACAAAAGGAAGGGCTGGAAGGCCAATGAGGTGACTGATGCTAGCGGCAATGATTCTGATGATTCGAGCTTTTCTCTCTTGATTACTTCGGAGGTAAATCATTTGGATGCATCAGATTGCATGACAATGAAAACAAACCACTTCAAGTCGGCTATCTCTCGTAGCCGCCCTCTCTAGGTTTTGAAAATCCTAGTTTTTAGTCGACTCTCTCTCTCTCTCTCTTGTAGCCGCCCCCTCTCTAGGGTTTTGAAAGCCCTAGATCTCAGTCTGTTCCTTTTCCTCTCTAGAAATGCGTAATGCTTCTCTCCCCCTCCCTCATGATGAATCTACATCGTCACGACTGTCTTTTTCATTTTTTTCTCTGGTCGATTTCTACAATCTTTGTGAGGCCCGACCCTTCCTGTTTCACTCTGATAGTTTTGCAGTGAATTATTTGGTGAGATCTGAGTCTCGACCCCAACCCTCATGGTAGTCTTTGGGGTTTCCTGTTGGCCTTCTTGTTTTGATGATGATTTAACAAACAATTTACATCTAATATTATTTGTCTAGTGTTTGTATTTTGTTATTTATTGTAAACAAATAATATGTTGGAGGATGGATGGAATTGCACATTCACGATCATATCCAATGGAGGTTGGCGGAATTGTGGAGTGAAGCAATGTACATTCAAGTTAAAGATACAAGTTCAAGCTTCATCCGCAAGTGTACCAAGTCGAGCTTAATTGAAGATCAAGATCAAGCTTGGGTAATTTAGTTTAGGTTTTTGTAATACCCTAACCCTTGAGAGGGTGATGTGATTAGTATTGATAGATTTGATTAGAATACTCATACCACCAAGATGCATCTTCTTTTCGGGAACCCAACTATTAGAAACTCCAAAGTTAAGCGTGCTTGGACTGGAGAAATTCTAGGATGGGTGACCCCCTGGGAAGTTTTCCAGGGAGCACGTGAGTGAGGACAAAATGTGCTGAAAAGATATGTGGTGGTTTGTGAGGCCAGTCCATCAGATCTAATAGCGTACCGACTCCGGAATTCCGGGGCGGGGCATTACAAATGGTATCAGAGCCAAGCCAACCGGAATTATGAGAGCTAAGTGCTATGCGGCGCAAAGTGCTACGTCGAGAGGGCGGGAGCCACCTCTTGAGACCGTAGGAGCCACCTCTAGAATCTCACACGGATGGTACGGTCTTGGATGATATGATTTGGCGCAACGAGGACGTTGTGAGTTTAAGTGGGAGAGTTTGTAATAGCCTAACCCTTGAGAGGGTGATGTGATTAGTATTGATAGATTTGATTGGAATACTCATACCACCAAGATGCATCTTCTTTTTGGGAACCAAACTCTTAGAAACTCCAAAGTTAAGCGTGCTTGGCCTAGAGAAATTCTAGGATGGGTGACCTCCTGGGAAGTTTTATAGGGAGCGCGTGAGTGAGGACAAAATGTGCCGAAAAGACATGTGGTGGTTTGTGAGGCCAGTCCATCAGATCTAATAGCGTACCGACTCCGGGATTCCGGGAGAATATATTGCATAGAATATGCATATTTATGAAAATATTGTATTTCTAGGTTATAGACTTCATAACAACAGTTTACATCTTTCTTCAAGTCTATAAAATTATTTTGTATTCTTTCAAAATATGGTTAAGCTAAAATGTCAAAACTCATATGTTCACATTTTTATGTTTTGGACTATTTTACAAAATAATAATATTTCTCATTTGGGAAGTCCTTTTTGAAAACCAGTTTTTGTAGCATGTTTATTATCATGTCTACAATCATTTCCCAAAGGTTTATAATTTTTAGAATTTATTTGATATTTTTAAATAGGGTTTTAAGGTCACAAAAACTGTTTTCAAAACCTGTTCAAGTCATATATCAGTTTGCGGTCGACCGCCACGGTCGACCGCCTTGAGTTCAGAAACTCAGTATGGTTTTTGTTGGATCGCAGTCGACCGTGGCGGTCGACCGTATGCAGTCCAGAGAATCTCGCGGTTGACCGCTACGGTCGACCGTCTGTTTTCTAAAGCTCAGTTTTGCTGTTTTGTTGCTCGCGGTCGACCGCCGATCTGTCATTCAGATTCCAACGACTAGTTTCCAGAGCCGTTTTTGGGTTGGTTTTTTGGTCTTTTCTTGGCTTTCTCTTGGCTTTGGGGCTTCATATAAATACCCCATTATACCTCAGTTCTTGGTAACCATTTTAGAGAGGGTTTTAAACAAGTTTAAGAGGGTTTTAAAGTTTGTTTTAAGTTTGGGATTTTTGTTTACAAAGGAGGAAACTTACGTTGCAAATTGAGGGATTCATTCTCAATCTTCTTCATCCTCTCCTTTGTGTTTATAGAGAAGTTTTTCTAACTCTTTTCTCTAGCAATTCAATTATTGTTTTTCATATTCTTATTATTGCTAGTTTGCTATTTGAGTTAGATTTTATTTCACTCATTGTTTACACACACACCCACTTGAGCTTATCGTATTTTCATACATAGTATATTTGGGTTGGTGAGTAGGGGTGTCAAACGGTTCGGATATATCCGAACCGATCCGCATCCGTATCCGAACGGATGCGGATATGGTAGGCTAATTTTGAAACCGGGCGGATACGGTAACGGATACGGATATGGTTTCAGATTTTTTCGGATACGGATTCGGTAACGGATATGAGGGTTGCGGATACGAATATCCGTAATGTAATAGTGATTCGGGTAATCGGGTCCCAAATATATAGTTACAAACCCGCATCCGTTCGCCCAAAACTAAAAACGAAAAAACCCTAGGCCCTCACTCAGCCCTCAGGCCACCTCCACTCTCCTCTCCAGTGCTCTCCATCAACCTCAACGATTCTCCAATCTCCATTCTCCACTTTCTAGTCCACTCCAGCGACGGCGGCGGGATATTTCCGGCGATCTCACAGCCGAAGAGTCGCCACTCGCTCAAACTTCGAAGAGTCGCCAGAACCTCGCCACTCGCTCAACCTTCTCGCCAGCGAAGAGTCGCCAGAACCTCGCCTCCTCCTCCTCCTCAGCCCATCGTTGAAGACGACGCCCCTACGATTCGACAGCGAAGAGTCGCCACTCGCCAGCCACGATTCGCCAGCCGAAGGTTTCTTTATGCTCTTATTTGCCATTTTCATGCATTTTTCCTGCAAATTTCTAGTGGCTACCTTGTTTTAGTTAATACCCAGTCAATAATTTTCTTAACAAATCTCTTTTAAGTGGTAAAAATTGGATTTTGTTGCTGCTGACTTGCTGAGTGCTTAATCTGCTGATTCTTTTGATCTGTTACTGAATGAAGTTAGTTAACTTACACTAATTTATATATATTTTGATTCTTTTGATCTACGAAGAGGGCTGATTCTTTTGATCCGTCGGATCTTGCCCTCAGGCCGTCGCCCTCAGACCGTCGCCCTCACCCTCAGGCCGTCGGATTTTATACCCTCAGGCCGTCTCCCTCACCCTCAGGCCGTCGGATCTTGCCCGCTTCGTCTTTGCCGGATCCGCCGTCTTCTGCAAAAGGTCGAATCAAAACTCTGCTTTAAATTCATTGACAATATATTCTTTCATATGTGTATAAGATTTTTGATTAAGTTTTTTTTAATTTAATTGAATAGAAATCATGTCTAATCCTTCGATTCAAGCGTCTAACGAAGAACAAACTGTCGAGCCTAATGTTGAACCTACTGTTGAACCCGTGGTTAAGGAATCTTCAAGTAAAATTGATGAAAAACCTGAAAATAAAAGAAGATGTTATTCTGAAGTGTGGAAAGATTTTGATAAAATAGATAAAGTAGAAAAGAAAATAGTTGATGGGAAAGAGGTTGTCACCAAAATCATTAGAGCCAAATGCAAACATTGCTCATTTGAAGCTGATGGACGTAGTATCAGGGGCACTTCCCATCTTAAAAATCACATTGTGAGATGTCCTAAAAAGAAAAGACCCGATATTCGTCAACAATTGGTTCAAGCTACTATGAAAAATGAAGATGGGACTTGTTCACTTAGTAATTTTCAATTTGATAATGAGAAGAGTCAAAATTTGCTTGCAAAGGCAATAATCGTGCATGAATATCCATTTAACATTGTAACACATGAGTTTTCCTCAAGTATGCGCATTCTCTCCGTCCAAATCACAAGGTTCCAAAACGTACACATATCACAAAGTTGTGTATAAAGATTTATGAAGATTATAAAAAATCTCTATTGGCCTTGTTTGCGAAATCTTCTATAAGAATAAGTTTAACAATGGATAAATGGACATCATCGTCACAAAATTTAATCTTCTATAAGAATAAGTTTAACAATGGATAAATGGACATCATCGTCACAAAATTTGTCTTATTTGTGCATCACCGCTCACTTTGTTGATGAATCGTGGAAACTACAAAAACGGATCATTGGATTTATCAAAGTTCATAGTTCTATGGGGAAAGACATTTGTAATGTATTAATTTCGTGTTTGCTTGAGTGGAAAATTGATAATAAGATATTGTCGATTACGGTGGATAATGATAAAGCTAATGATGTTGCCGTGAAATTGGAAAAAGAACGTCTTAAAAAGTGGCTACCTTGTGGCGGAGTCTTTTTTTATGTAAGATGTGGAGCACATATAATTAATCTTATTGTTCAAGAAGGTTTAAAAGTTATCACTAAAGCTATTGAAAAAGTAAGGTTTAGTGTTAAGTATGTTACATGTTCACCAAAAATGGAGGAGAATTTTTATCATGTTGCTAAACAAGCTAATGTGGAAAAGGAAAAATGTCTTGTTCTAGATTGTTGCACCCGATGGAATTCTGCTTATCTAATGTTGATGATTGCTTTAAAGTATAAAGTGGCTTTTAACATATTTGAGCTTAGAGATGATAAATATCTTCATTGTCCATCGGAGGAAGAATGGAATCATGTTGAAATATTGAGTAAATGTTTAAAACATTTTTATGATGCAACAAATCTCCTCTCCGACACTATTTATCCTACTTGCAATCTTTTGTTTGAAGAATTTTGTGAAATTCATTTGCTTCTTATAGAGTGATCCTACTTGCAATCTTTTGTTTGAAGAATTTTGTGAAATTCATTTGCTTCTTATAGAGTGGTTAAAAAGTGATGATGATACAATTGTGGCTATGCATTTGCTTCTTATAGAGTGGTTAAAAAGTGATGATGATACAATTGTGGCTATGGCTTTTGCAATGAAAAAAAATTGATAAATATTGGGATATGTGCAATAAGATTTTTACGGTTGCTACTTTTCTTGATCCAAGATATAAAATGATTGCAATCAAATATTTGTAGGAATTTATCTCGAGCCCTAATCAGAGATAAGTCTACGCCTAACATGCGTTGCAGATTAGACTTTTCCCATGAAAATGACAAAGTCTATATATTCAAAATCATAGCACCAAGTCTAAGAGAGTTTATTCTCTTAACAAAACATTACATGTGAAACGGGTTTAATAATTCACATGCTAGCCCGATTCAAACGGTAATCGGTAAATGCACGTCAAATCCGTTGATGGCTGAGGGTTTGCCAAAAATCCTATGAGCATCCTGCAAGGGATGATTAAGTCTATGTATTCAAAATTATAACACTAAAAAAATTTACTCTTTTAGCACAATGTTACATGCGGAACGGACTTAAACAATCTTCATGTTAGACCGACTCAAACGGTAGTCGGTAGAGGCTCATCAAATCCGTTGATGGCTGAGGGTTTGCTAAAAATCCTATAAATACGATAGTCATTAATACACTAACTTCACTAGTTGGTCTCGTGACTTGAACACCCGAGACAACATCAATTCCAGCCGAAGCCTCCAAAAGAAACCTTTAAAGCATTTGCAATGGCAGTCGTATCAGCTCCAATAGCTGGTCCTACAACAAAAAATCCCCTATGTTTAAGTAAATAATTAGCAGGATGTAAGGGTAAGATCCATGTCGGCAGATGAACCGGCATCAACAGTTGGTCCTGCAACCTCTACACTTGGACCTGCCACGCGTTACAACACCGGTCGAGCTTAAACTGTGTAGACTCCAGTTAAAGTATGAGTATAAATTGTGTTTACACTGGTCAAAGCGTAGCCTTGGGTCAACGCTGGTGAACGCGTAGCCTTGGGTCTGAAAGTGCTCTGATACTAATTGAAAGCACCCTAATGCCACTAGGAAAGAACCCTAAAGGGGGTGAATAAGGTTTATGCTAATCTAATCCGATTTATGCTAATTTAAAACTAATTGATAATATATCCTAGCAAGAATGATATTCAACAAGATATGAGCAAGGATATATAAACTAAACAAGGGCAAACAAAATATAAACAATATAGTGGATGAAATAAATAATGGGAGAATGACAATAAAGATGAAAAAAATATAAGTGCGCCAAGCCAAACTCAAACACAAGATATGTTCATGGATTTCGGTCCCCACGATCTACGCCTTCGCTCCTCACCTCGAGGAGATCTCCACTATCACAACCGGGTTTTTTACGCTTACCCGAATAATGTTTACACCTCACACTCAGTTTTCTAGAACACCGAAAACTTTACAATCACTCGTAAACATACTAACTACCACATCATGTGTTGGTCTCTAGCCCGTATCTCCCTCAAGTGTTAGGAATTACAACTTCTCTCTAGGCATTACCACCTACCCCTACTCCTCTTGGGACGACTCCGTCTCTCACCACACACTCCTTTTGGTGTACTAGTGTAATACAAAGTGAACCTCGCAATAATAGCTCAACACAACAATGGTTGTTCTCTACTATGGATGAGAACACAATGAAATCTCACACTCAATGATACACTCCCCACAACCTAAACTATACTAAGTATGAAAATACAATAAGCTCAATGGTTGTGTGTGTAAAAAAAGAGTATCAATAAAATAATTAAACTCAATAATAAAATCTAGCTTATGAAAATTAGAATCAAAACAATAAAATAGCTAGAATTGAGTTTAAGGAAACTTCTCTATAGATAACAAGAGAGAGGGAGAATAGTTGAATGCTCAAACACTAATAGATGATCTCCACTTGCTCTTATGAAATTATCTTCACAAACAAAACTCTTAAACAATGTTTAAACACCTTTAAACAAACTAAACAAACTTTTTAAAACTCTTGTAAAACTTTTCTCTTCTATGAATAGAACTGAGGATATGTGGGGGTATTTATAGGAACCCTAAAGCCAAGAGAAAACAAAGCAAAAAGATCAAAAAAAACCAAAACTAGAACATGTTGGAAAAAAACTAGCCGTTACAGCATTAGTCGACTGACGGATTTCATCAGTCGACTGATGAGCTAACCGTTAGAGGTATTTTCCAGTTCATTAGTCGACTGACGACCTTTATCAGTCGACTGATAGACCATCAGTCGACTGGTCCGTCGATCGAAACAAAACAGAAACTTTTGGTAACTGCATGCACTTTCATCAGTCGACTGATCGGTCGACTGATTGCATCAGTCGACTTATAACAAGTATACAGTCTGTTAAAGCAGAAATCTGATTTTTAAACTGCTTTTAAAAATAGCAAACAAATTACAAAAAATATAAAACTTTGGGAAATGACTGTAGACATGATAATACACATGTTACAAAATTGGTTTTAAAAAATCACCTCCCAAATGTGAAAACTCTTCATTTTTTAAATATGTTCAAAAACATGAAAACTAAACATACATGTTTTTAACATTTGACTTAACAAACTTTTGAAACTTTGCGAAATGTTTTTATAGACTTGATAAACTATGTATAAAGTGATGTTGAAGTCTATAAACTAATAAAATAATATTTTATCAGAAACACCTATATTTTGATAAAATCAACAAATACGTGTGTGTGAATAATATGAGTTTAAAGCATTAACACACAAGTATAGACCTATACTATAAACACTATAAAACTATATACCTAAGCTTGATGAAGGATTTCAATGAGCTCGACTTGGTAAACATGCGGATGAAGCTTGAACTTTGATCTTCAACTTGAATTGTATAGGCTTCATACCATAATTCCGCCAACCTTCATTGGATATGATCGTTGAAGCGTAATTTCATCTATCCTCCAACATATTGTTTGCCTAGAATAAATATAAAACACAAATACTAGACAAACAACATTAGTTGTAAATTATTTTTTAATCATCATCAAAACAAAAGGACCCAACAATCTCCCTTTTTTTAATGATGACAAACAATTTATAAAAAGAGATATATGCATGAAGGGAAATTATTATGTAAATTAAAATTATCATGCATATAACCAAAACAAGATATACCCATAATATTTCTCTCCCTTTGACAACATCAAAAAGGGGAAAACAAAAGAATGAAGAGAGCGAAAGCTCCCCCTACAAATAAGCACGTGAGTATAAAACAAATATCGGGAATAGCTCCCCCTATCAAAATGCCTTATGAAATATATACAATGATGACCAAGGCAAACATATGAGAGCAAGCATAGATGAAAAATATGCTAAACACAATTCACATACACAAATACAATGAGGACACATGTAGATATATCAATATAAAAAAATGTGTCTCAAAGCATAAACATAAAAACCATATATGAATAGATTTATGAAAAAAAAGAATGAAAAACATGAGAATCATGAAAAAAGTTTTCAAATGAAAACAAATCAACCAATGAAATCATAAATCATATGATTTAAAACCAAAAAATGATGTTTGATCAATAAAAGAAATTTTCTTTATAAAATTTGATCAAACCACATAAAAATACATTATAAAGCACAAAAGATGATCCATAAGCACAAACATATAAATATCATCATAGAAGTGTTTTATAATGAATTCAAAAATACAAATCGAAACAAATTTTTATAGTTCAAAAATAGATTACAAAACACACAAGAATTATGAACTATGGATTTGAAAAACCAAAAATCATCTTTAAGAACATGAAAACAAAAAAATCAAAAACATTTATTCTTAAAGATCAAACAAGTTTCGGTACCCAATTACTATTGGTACCTAAGAGTCTAGGGACATGACCCATATTGTTAAAGCTCAAAGCCCCTAGAGTTATCATCCCTTTTGGGAGCATGTGATGCACAAACACGGTCAAAACAAAAATTATATAAATGACCATTCCGGTTATAATAAGTGCAATGAAAGAGGCCCATTTATTTTTGTGGACCATATAGATGTGCACATGGAACATTTACAAAAATAGATTGTTCTTTAAAATTATTTTGCAAATAAGAAACTCTTTTTAAATCAAAATAAAATTTGGTCAAATGACCAAATCTACCACAATGATCATATCTATACACATGAGCATGCTTATGATGAGCAATAGGTGCATGTGTGTGTACATGTGATGAAGAAATCTTATGAGATGCATATGGAGCATTGATATTAGCATTTTTAGATTTTTGTGCATCATAGCAAAATTTAGCTAGATGGTCTTTTCGGCCGCAAATAGAACATTTGTAAATTTTGCTATACATATGTGCATAGTGAGTGTTGGATTTGGAAGAATTAATGCGTGACTTTGTACATAACTCCATAAGTTTCTTATTATTAACAATGCATATTTTAAGGGTTGAATCTAAAGATGATATTCTATTTTTAACATGATCCAACTCATTGTTAGGCATACAAGCATTGTTATCAGAAGTAGAACATATATAAGTTTTTGTAAAAGAAGCAACTTTATTTTTCATGTTCTCTACTTCTAATATGATATTATCTTTTTTATGAGATAAACTAGAAACGGATGAGGTTAATTTTTCATTTTCCAAATTTAACAAGTCATTGTTTTCTTTAAGCATAGTATTTTCTTTTGCAATAACATTGTAGACGGTAAAAATTACCTTTGCAGACTTACGTGAAATTCGCCTGCGAGTCGGAGTCGCCCACAAAATTGAGGGTAGGGCTCACCCATGGGCTTGACTCACTAGCGCGAACCCAAACCGCGCGGTCGTCAAATTCGCTCGCATTTGTTGATCACAGATTCGCCTGTATGATCGACTCGCCCGCACGAGTCAAGATCATCCAGATGACTGTAATTCGCGTGTTTACTCGACTCGCCCGCACGAGTCGAAAGTTAAATTCGGCTGTGAACTTTAGGATCGCCTGTGAACTTTAGGATCGCCAGTGTACTCAGCAGCCGCTACGTTACGTACAAGGATGAGCTTTCCCACTTCCCACGACGTGAAGGGAGGGAGCATAGTACTCCAAGCCCATCAAGTAGCCGCTCATAGTACGAGCGACCAGTCAAATCCATGCAGTCCCCAAGTCCACCTGCATGCTCACGGGTGAAGTTCACCTCGCCTGCACGAGTCAAGAGCTGGATCCGCCTGCGATCGACAAGATCGCCAAGCTCGACAAGCTCGCCAAGCTAGTGCTTGGCAGCCGTAATAGCACGTACAAGGATGGGCTTTCCCACTCCTCACGACGTGAAGGGAAGGAGTACAGTGCTCCGAGCCCATCAACCAGCCGCTCATGGTACAAGCCAAAGGCATAATATCTTCCAACTGTACATGGTCATATCCTATGATTCAAGGAGCGGCCACGCCATCTCTCCTCTATTTAAGAACTTCTTCCGGCCATGGAGAAGGGGTTCGATTAGCGTTTTCAGCTCAGCAGTTGAATTCGCTCGTAGTCAATTGATTAAACCAATCAGTCGGCTTAACCACTAGCTCTCGACTCTCGACTGAGTTGACGACAAGCTCTTTGCATAATCTTTGCACTGTAGCATCTTCTCCTAGTTTCGGGCCCTGGTCGCCATCAAACTCGGAAACTCGAACTCGGCTAGCACAAACTTCTACTGCGTACTAAAGCTTGCCAGCAACCTCGGTCGAATCGTCCAAGGGAAGCAGACTCGGTGCGAGAACCGAGCGAAGTGTCCTATAGCTACCAAAAGTCCCCACGTTAAACAAGAAGGGTATTCCCTCCGCTTCTGTTATAATTTCGATTCATTAGTTTATAATAAGCTATTCTTATCAATACAAATGAAATCCCTGTTTCGGGAGATCAAAATTTTCACCTACAAACATCAAATTTGGACACTATCTCGTCATGATTGGATTTTAATGCAACATACTTGCTTTTTTAATTTACATAATTATGATGCAATTTGTTGTAGGCTTTCATTAATTTCTCATATGCACATGCGAGATTAAATTTACATAATTATGATGCAATTTGTTGTAGGCTTTCATTAATTTCTCATATGCACATGCGAGATTAACTATAGATGATTCACTTGTTGTAGGCTTTCATTAATTTCTCATATGCACATGCGAGATTAACTATAGATGATTCACTATCAGGTTCGGACTCGCAAACCCCACTAGGGCTATCGCCTAGTGCCCGTGTGCACGATGATGCTCCACACTCACTTGAAGAAGAATCCTTCAAACTACGTCGGATTTCCTCCAAGTTACCTTGATGTGCTTCTATAAAATTTTATAAATTGTAAGCACTATCAAAATGAACAAATTTGTTAGAAATGGATGAGTCAAAAGCATTAAGAAAGAATTCTAACAAAAGCTTGTTCATTGTAAATAATCTTTTATTATTTTTACTCCACTTGGATTTCTCCAAAGTGGGCACAATACAAGCATCTTCAATAACTTCCCATAAATCAAAATATCTAGATCTAACAAATATATTAAATCTAGAACACCATTGGTCATAGGGAAAATTATATTCTAGGAGCAACATTAGGATCATAGCCTAAACAAGGTGCACAAAGCATATCCATAATTATAATTATATGCAAGCAAGACAAATGCAATCAAAACTAAATTAGCACAAATAAGATAACCTGGATCTTTAACTCAAGACGATTAGACCTTAAATCAAAGAGCACCAAGCTATGATACCAATTAAAAGTACTCTGATACCAATTGAAAGAGCCCTAATAGCACTAGGAAAGAATCCTAGAGGGGGATGAATAGGGTTTATGCTAATATAATCCGATTTATGCTAATTTAAAACTAATTGACAATATATCCTAGCAAAAATGATATTCAACAAGATATGAGCAAGGATATATAAACTAAACAAGGGCAAACATAATATAAACAATATAGTGGATGAAATAAACAATGAGAGAATAACAATAAATATGAACAAAAATATAAGTGCGCTAAGCTAAACTCAAACACAAGATATGTTCACGGAGTTCGGTCTCCACGACCTACGTCTCCGCTCCTAGGGCCTTCATTTACATAGATCCGGAATTCTCCAGTATCGGCGAAACGCTGTCGAATTGAAGAGTGAGGAGCACGAATTTTAGAGAGGAGGAAGAGATCTTGGTGAGTTCTTCAGGACAAAGAGAGGAAGAGTTTGAGAGATCTACATCTCGTTCATCCATTTCCCTTGAGATCATACCTAGCTGTGATTCTCGAGAAGAGTGATTGTCTCACTGTTACTGAGATAGTCACTTCAATTTCTTATCTCCTTTGCGAGGTAACAAAATTTTTATTCGGATCTGGTCAGTTGGTGGTCCACGGATGAACCTCGGCACCGACAAAGATCTCGCGCAAGCAGAAGACCGATAAACGATCTCTCTGCGTGTGTTCTCAAGAAAGTTGTAATCTTTTTATTTTCATTGTGTAAGTAGACTTATAAAAAGTCTTTCTTTTTTTTGAACTTATTGTAACGACTGAAGTTGTAATGAGTCCCGCAATGAACAAATCAACTTTCGACGCGAACACAACCAACTCCTAGTCAATATTTTCACTAAAAATCCCAATACATCCTTAAAAAACTCACATCCAAGGCATATGACTCGTTTTTAAGTCTATAAGTCTTGTTAGGATACAAATCACATAACTTGAACTTGAAAGTTTTTAAACTCAGTTTTAAAAGTTTAGTGAAAATTTGTCTCGGGAGCTGATTGATTGTAGCAAAAATCTATTTTAAAAGTGGGTTATGTGTAAATTGAAATCAAAATGTGAATTATGTATAACTTTAAGGTGGTTTCTAGGAAAAAAAGACCTTTTTATTTTTTTTATCATTTCATTTTCAAGCACATATATGTATTTGATTATGGAAGATATAAATTATGGTTTTTTTTCCCGAGTTCATTTATATTCATAATTAGTAAACATCTGCAAACATGGCAAGTGTCATGTCTGCTTTTGTATTTGATTCACATGCACTTAAACTCAATATCTCAAATCGTTGCATTGACATTAGAACGCAAGGATAATACATCTCTAAGTTTTTTCTGCTCAATATGCCAATATCCATATTCAGAATTTTGTAATTATCTCTAATTTTACATTTTACTTATTGCATTTCTTGAAAAAAAAGAAGTTACAATCGCTGGATTATTCACTACTTTAATATAAAATCATCATAATTGAAACCCCTTCCCTCCGCCCACACCAACCAAACAGAAAAGTTTTAAAAAGTTACATGTTGTCCACTTCTTTTAAGTTTTAGTCAAATAATCATCGGTTTGTTTCAATTTAGTTGCCAATAATAATCACATGCATTTTTATACAACATGGAGAAAATTATCATGTTATATGAATATAGCTTTTACATTTAAATCAACTTTGAAATTTGAAACAAAGGGGTCAAATATCCTTTTCAAATTCTGCATATTCAAGACTCGGAGCTATTTTTGTAATTAGATTTTTTTTGTGAAGCTATATAAAACAATTAGGACAATTTAGTCTTTCTCTAAATTGGCAGCTCCAAATATGTAAAACTAAAGAAATTATTGGTGGGGGGCTTATCTGCAAAATTTCCATTATCCTCTCATCCGCTTGTGGATAAAATACTGCGCCTTGAGTTTCGAGCCTGCTGACCGTCAGCTCCGTTTTGGATCACGCAATTCAACAGGAGAACCCACTCAATTTGACGGTTTCATCACGCTTTCTCGATAAGCCTGTTTGCTGTTTGAGGTGCACAGCTAATCCATACATTAATAAGGGATATTTGCGTTTTATTTGTGGTTTGTTTAAACAGTAATATTTGGATAAGGATGCGGGTTGGTTTCAGTTGTTAACGTGATAAATAATTCGATTTTAATTTGTGGGACCGTAACCTATCTGACTACTGTATGACTATTCACCTCCAGAGCATAATATTTTTCGCACAAGATGCACTGTGATACAGAATGTTCGTGACTTTATCATTGATAGTCACAGTAGCAAAAATCTTGTCTCTCGGCATATGGTAAATAAGTTAGGTTTTAATAAGAGAAACACTCACCTCTCTACAAGATCGGTTGGATTCGTATGGGTAATGACGTGTAGGTTGATGAGGTGTGTCGGGTATCTTTTTCCATTGGCCGAAATTATGTTGATGAAACATTGTGTGATGTAGTTGAGATGGATGATTATCATATGCTGTTAGGCAGGCCATGATAGTTTGATGTTGATGCTACGTACAAGGAGAAGAATAATGTTTATATCTTTAAGAAGGATGACCGTCGAGTTGTGCTCATGCCTCTTACAGAAAAGGAGCCATCTAAGATAAAGACTACTGAGAAGAAGAGACTCTTGGTGACAAACAACGAGGCTTTAGGAGAAAACTTGAAGCAATCTGAAGAGGTCTGTGACTTGGTTGTAACTGAAAAAGAAGAACCTACCCCTACCGAAATTCCTACTAAGGTGCAAACACTCATTATGCATGAGATTCATGATGCTGATGGGGATATGATAGGGAAGATGGATATTATGCATGATATTTTCAGAGAGGTTATGAGTGATATTGCACATATTAATGATATCCTGATGGAGGAGAAAGATAAAATAGAGAGTGAGGTAATTGATGGTATGTGTGAATTGTTTGGTGGAGGGCTTGAGGCAAAGAAGATGAAAGAATGTATGGAATATGAGGGAGAAAATTTTTTTTTGGAAGCAATAATCATCAATAATTTTCAATAACGATGAGATGATACCGCTGACCCTAGAATATGGGAAGCAATAGGGAAAATATTTGGAAGAGTTTTTCATATCAACTACAGAGCCACATGCTGCTAATTACATACACATGTCATGGGAAAGATTCATACACATGTTTGATATAGAAGAAGTCCTAGCAGAGGAGGTAAAAGAACAAATGGAGAAAATTAATGCTAAATACAAGGTGGATTCTGATCGTTGCAAGAGAAGAAAATTATTTAATAATGAAGCTACTATTCTAACAAATATAAGCTCGGGGTCGAGCTTCTTTCAACAAGGGGAGACTGATGTAGGATGCTTAACAAAAATTTCATGGAGGATTCGGACGATCCCGAGCTAAATATAAATTTATATGTATATTGACTTTCGTAAAGAAATAATCATATCTTTCAACCCAGAAGGCGGATTCTGATATATTATATACGTAAACCGTCTATCTTAACGAGACGGAGCCAAATAGACTGTCAAAATTTTAAAATCTCATTAGTAATACATAGTTTTGGCTAAAATCTAAAAATAATCAACTTTTAGTTTATTTTTAGTAATAAAGTTAGAGTTTATTTAGATTAGGAAATAAATTTAATATTAGAGTCAAATTAGATTATGAAACAAATTTAATTTTGATTCATGATTTATTTTCTCTATTATAGGGGATCTTTTTTAGGATAGAATTTAATATTTTTTTATTTTTTTGTAATTCTAGTCTTACTAAGAGTCTTGTTTATTTTTCTATTTAAGAAGAGTCATGTAACCCCAAAGAATAATAAATTTTCATCAATAAAATTTCTTTTTTAATATTTTCTTCGTGGATTTGGAGATCGTTCTTTGTGGATTCAGAAAACACCTCTTGGTGGATTCCGAGGTTTACTTCCGCACTGCGTCAATTAGTATCAGAGTCTTATTTTCCAATCCAATGGCAATCAAAACAAATGTTGCTGAAAAGAAGACTTTTTCTGGTCATTGACAATGAAGATTTTGTAAAAGATTTGAAGCAATCTGATGAGGTTTATGCTCTTATTGTATCAAGAGACGAGGATTCTGCCTCCACTACAATTCCACCTGAAGTACAGACCCTCTTGCAATAATTTGATGCAGTTATGCCTGACGAACTTCCTTCCGAATTACCATTGCTTCGAGACATTCAACATCAAATTGACTTCATCCCTGGATCCCGGCTACTGAATCTCCCACACTATCGGATGAGCCCGAATGAAGGGGAGATCTTGCAGAAACAGGTAGACGATCTCATCCAGAAAAGCCTTATACGAGCTAGCATGAGCCCGTGTGCTGTGCCAGAATTACTAGTCCCATAGAAGAACGGAGAGTGTCACATGTGTGTGGATAGTAGGCCTATCAATAAGATTACCGTGAAGTATTGATTTCCTATCCCTCGCCTAGAAGACGTGCTAGATATGTTGTCTGGATCAAAAGTGTTCTCCAAAATAGATCATCGGATTGAGATTATCATCAGATTTAGATTAGAGAAGGAGATGAGTGGAATACTGCCTTCAAGACAAAAGAAGGCCTGTATGAATGGTTGGTCATGCCTTTTGGCCTTTCTAATGCTCCTAGCACTTTCATGCGGTTGATAAATCAGGTATTAAAATCATTTATCGACAAGTTTATTGTAGTTTACTTCAATGATATCCTAATTTATAGTTAGACTGAGACCATGCATCTGGATCACTAGAGGGAGGTACTAACAGTTTTGCATGAGAACACGTTGTACATCAATCTAAAGAAGTGCAACTTCATGACTAGTAGCCTTTTATTCCTGGGCTTTGTTGTTAGTGCAGAGGGCACCTATGTTGATAAAGAGAAGGTGCATGCTATTCAATATTAGCCTACATCGAAAACTGTTAGCGAAGTTCGTATTTTTCATGGCCTAGCATTTTTCTACAGAAGATTTGTCAGAAATTTTTGCAGCATCGTAGTGCCTATCACTAAATGCATGAAGAAAGGCAAGTTTAATTAGGGGGAAGATGCGGATCGTAGCTTTGCGCTAATCAAGGAGAAGTTATCCAAAGCACCAGTGCTTGCTCTTCCAGATTTTTAAAAGGTGTTTGAAGTTGATTGTGATACGTCTATCATAGGAATTTGTGGTGTTTTATCCTAAGAAGGTCGTCCAGTTGCTTTCTATAGCGAGAAACTCAGCGAAGCTCGACAGAAGTTGACCACATATGAACTAGAGTTATATGTCATAGTTCAGTCTTTGAAGCATTGGGAGCACTATTTGATCTTGCAAGAGTTTCTACTTAATACTGACCATCAGGCTTTGAAGTCCATTAATAGTCATGCTACCATTAATCGTATGCATTCTCGTTGGGTCACGTTTCTGCAGCGTTTCACCTTTGTTTTGAAGCACAAGTTTGGAAAGCAGAATAAGGTTGCAGATGCACTCAGTCAGAGAGCTAGTTTATTAATGACTCTGCAGGAAGAAGTGACTGGATTTGAATACTTAAAGGAGCTATATACAGAAGACAAAGACTTTAAGGAGATTTGGAATGACTGCCAACAAAATTAGTTAGTCAAAGGTTTTCATATCCATAATGGTTATTTATTTTATGGAGATCAGTTGTGCATACCCCAGAGTTCACTAAGAGAGCAGATAATACGAGACCTTCATGCTGTTGGGTTTGGAGGACATTTGAGGCATGATAAGATGATTGATTCCGTTGAAGAGTGATATTATTGGCTTCAACTAAAGAAGAGAACAAAAATATATGTGCGACGCTGTCTAGTTTGTCAAGGTGCTAAGAGACAGTCCCAAAATACGGGATTGTATACACCCTTACCTGTTTTTGATTTTTCATGGCATGACATCTCGATGGATTTTGTGTTAGGACTCCCTAGAACGCAACGAGGCATGGATTCTGTTGGAGAAGACATCAGATGCTAGCAACATTGCCAATCTTTTCTTTTGGGAGATAGTTCGCCTTCATGGAGTACTAAAATCCATCACATCTGATCTTGATTCCAAGTTCTTATCCCACTTTTGGAGGACCTTGTAGCAGCGGTTCAATACTTCACATAAATTCAGTACTGCTTACCACCCTCAAACGGACGGGCAAACTAAAGTGGCAAATCGTACTCTCGGTAACCTTTTTAGATCCATCTCTGCCAATCGTCCGAAGTGTTTCCGTCGAAAATTGTTTTCTTTATTGTATAACTCATTACAACTTTGATCGTTACAATAAGTTCAAAAAAGACCGGTCTTTTTATAAGACCTTTACACAATGAAAATAAAAGATACAATTCTCTTGAAAATAAATACAAGATCCGTTTATCGTCTCCTTCTTGCGTGAGTGTCTTCGCCTGTGTCGGGGTTTATCTGTGGACCACCTTTGATCAGATCCAGTTGTTAAAAATTCGGCAGAGCTCCTACCTCACCAAGAAGGTATTTGCTTAAAGCGCTGAAATCGACCAAGCGATATCAGTAGCTCTTCTCGAGATTAAGACCAAGCCTAATCTCAAGGAACGGACGGGAACGGGCTTCAGATCCTTCGAATTGCTCCTTCTTTATGCTGGAATTCGTCGGGATCTCGTTAGCCCTTGCTGAAATTCGTGCTCCCTTGCTCTCCAACTCGGCAGCACCTTCTCGTTTTGATAATTAATCCCCCGATGAAAGGAGGCCCTAGGATCGTATTTATAGGCTTCAGTTGGGGGTTTTCGGATAAGAATGATGGATTTGGCCATATTTTCAGTTAATAACGGTCTAACCATGTTTGTGGATGATATCAAGTCAGTTGGGAACCCCTGGAACAGATAAATCCTGAGAAAACCGCTCAAAACCATCGAAAAGGCGTCCGGGGATCAAAACAGCAGGTCGGACGGATCAGTCCCGCGTCGGGGCGGGTCGGACGGATCCACCCCGCGGTTACTGTAGCAGCAAAGCGACCTGCGATTACTGTAGCATCAAAGCGAAACCGCGGTTACTGTAGCAGCAAAGCGACCTGCGATTACTGTAGCATCAAAGCGAAACCGCGGTTACTGTAGCAGCAAAGC
>NC_033801.1:101867319-101907239 GCF_001876935.1 Asparagus officinalis | reverse complement strand
GTCCCGCGGTAACTGTAGCACCAAGCGTCCCGCGGTTACTTGAGCACCAAAGTGACCCCGCGGTTACTGTAGCACCAAGCGACCCCCTCGGCTACTGTAGCACCGCGCAACCCCTCGCGATTACTGTAGCACCATGCAAACCCACGGTACTGTAGCACAAAAGTGACCCCGCAGTTACTATAGCAGCAAGCGACCCGCGACTACTGTACCACCAAGAGTGACCTCACGGTTACTGTAGCAACAGGTGACTGTAGCAATAAAGTGACCCGCGGTTACTATAGCAGCAAAGTGACCCGCGGTTACTGTAGCAAGACTTGTGGTTACTGTAGCACCACGCGGTTACTATAGCACCAAGCGATATTATTGGCCTCAACTAAAGAAGAGAACAAAAATATATGTGCGGCGCTGTCTAGTTTGTCAAGTTGCTAAGAGACAGTCCCAAAATACGGGATTGTATACACCCTTACCTGTTTTTGATTTTCCATGGCATGATATCTCGATGGATTTTGTGTTAGGACTCCCTAGAACCCAACGAGGCATGGATTCTGTTTTTGTTTTTGTTGATAGATTTTCAAAGATGTCGCACTTTATTCCATGCAAGAAGACATCAGATGCTAGCAACATTGCCAATCTTTTCTTTTGGGAGATAGTTCGCCTTCATGGAGTACTAAAATCCATCACATCTGATCGTGATTCCAAGTTCTTACCCCACTTTTGGAGGACCTTGTATTAGCGATTCAATACTTTACATAAATTCGGTACTGCTTACCACCCTCAAACGGACGGGCAAACTAAAGTGGTAAATCGTACTCTCGGTAACCTTCTTAGATCCATCTCTGACGATCGTCCGAAGTGTTTCCGTCTAAATTTTTTTCTTCATTGTATAACTCATTAAAACTTTGATCGTTACAATAAGTTTAAAAAAGATCGGTCTTTTTATAAGACCTTTACACAATGAAAATAAAAGATACAATTCTCTTGAAAATAAATGCAAGATCCGTTTATCGTCTCCTACTTACGTGGGTGTCTTCGCCTGTGCCGGGGTTTATACGTGGACCATCTTTGATCAGATCCAGTTGCTGAAAATTCGGCAGAGCTCCTACCTCACCAAGGAGGTATTTGCTTAAAGCGTTGAAATCGATCAAGCGAAATCAGTAGCTCTTTTTGAGATTAAGACCAAGCCTAATCTCGAGGAACGGACGGGAACGGGCTTCAGATCCTTCGAATTGCTCCTTCTTTATGCTGGAATTCGCCAGGATCTCGTTAGCCCTTGCTGAAATTCGTGCTCCCTTGCTCTCCAACTCGGCAGCAGCTCCTCGTCTTGATAATTATTCCCCCGCTGAAAGGAGGCTCTAGACTCGTATTTATAGGCTTCGGTTAGGGGTTTTCGGATAAGAATGATGGATTTGGCCATATTTTTAGTTAATAACGGTCTAACCATGTTTGTGGATGATATGAAGTCAGTTGGGAACCCCTGGAACAGATAAATCCCGAGAAAACCACTTAAAACCATCAAAAACGCGTCCGGGGATCAAAACAGTGGGTCAGACGGATCCGTCCCGCGTCGGCGCGGGTTGGACGGATCCGACCCGCGGTTACTGTAGCATCAAAGCGACCTACGGTTATTGTAGCAACAAAGTGACTCACGCTACTGTAGCACCAAGAGTGACCTGTGGTTATTGTAGCAACAGGCGACCCACGGTTACTGTAGCACCAAGCAACCCCCCGCGGTTGCTGTAGCACCAAGTGACCCGCAGCTACTGTAGTACCAAGAGTGACCCCGTGGTTATTGTAGCAACAGGCAACTGTAGCACTAAAGTGACCCGCGGTTACTGTATCAGCAAGTGACCCGCGGTTACTGCATCACCGCGCAGTCACTGTAGCACCGCGCGGTTACTGTAGCACTAAGCGATATTATTGGCCTCAACTAATGAAGAGAACAAAAATATATGTGCGACGCTGTCTAGTTTGTCAAGTTGCTAAGAGACAGTCCCAAAATACGGGATTGTATACACCCTTACCTGTTTTTGATTTTCCATGGCATGATATCTCGATGGATTTTATGTTAGGACTCCCTAGAACCCAATGAGGTATGGATTCTGTTTTTGTTTTTGTTGATAGATTTTCAAAGATGTCGCACTTTATTCCATGCAAGAACACATCAGATGCCAGCAACATTGCCAATCTTTTCTTTTGGGAGATAGTTCGCCTTCATGGAGTACTAAAATCCATCACATCTGATCGTGATTCCAAGTTCTTATCCCACTTTTGGAGGACCTTGTAGCATCAAGTCAATACTTCACATAAATTCAGTACTGCTTACCACGCTCAAACGGACAGGCAAACTGAAGTGGTAAATCATACTCTCGGTAACCTTCTTAGATCCATCTCTGGCGATCGTCCGAAGTGTTTCCGTCGAAAATTATTTTCTTTATTGTATAACTCATTACAACTTTGATCGTTACAATAAGTTTAAAAAAGATCGGTCTTTTTATAAGACCTTTACACAATGAAAATAAAAGATACAATTCTCTTGAAAATAAACGCAAGATCCGTTTATCGTCTATTGCTTGCGTCGGTGTCTTCGCCTGTGTCGGGGTTTATCCGTGGACCATCTTTGATCAGATACGGTTGCTGAAAATTCGGCAAAGCTCCTACCTCACCAAGGAGGTATTTGCTTAAAGCGCTGAAATCGATCAAGTGAAATCAGTAGCTCTTCTCGAGATTAAGACCAAGCCTAATCTCGAGGAACGGACGGGAACGGGCTTCAGATCCTTCGAATTGCTCCTTCTTTATGCTTGAATTTGCCAGGATCTCGTTAGCCCTTGCTGAAATTCGTGCTCCCTTACTCTCCAACTCAGCAGCACCTCCTCGTCTTGATAATTAATCCCCGCTGAAAGAAGGCCCTAGGCTCGTATTTATAGGCTTCAGTTGGGGGTTTTCGGATAAGAATGATAGATTTGACTATATTTTCAGTTAATAACGGCCTAACCATGTTTGTGGATGATATCAAGTCAGTTGGGAACCCCTGGAACAGATAAATCCCGAGAAAACCGCTCAAAACCATCGAAAACACGTTCGGGGATCAAAACAGCGGGTCGGACGGATCCGACCCGTGATTACTGTAGCATCAAAGAGACCCGCGGTTACTATAGCAGCAAGCGAACCCCCCGACTACTGCAGCAACAAGAGTAACCCTGGTTACTGTAGCAACAGGCGACTGTAGCACTAAAGCGCCCCCCGCGGTTACTGTAGCACCAAAAGTGACCCGCGGCTACTGTAGCCCACACAAAAGTGACCTGCGGTTACTGTTAGCAAATAGCGACATGCGGTTACCTGCAGCACCAATCGACCCCCCGCGGCTACTGTAGCACTAAGCAACCCCCCGTGGTTACTGTAGCACCAAGCGACCCGTGGTTACTGTAGTACAAAATTGACCCCGCGACTACTGTAGCAGCAAGCGACCCGCGGTTACTGTTGCACCAAGAGTAACCCCGCGGTTACTGTAGCAATAGTTGACTGTAGCAGCAAAGTGACCCGCGGTTACTGTAACAGCAAGTGACCCGCGGTTAGTGTAGCAGCAAGCGACTTGAGCACCACGCGGTTACTATAGCACCAAGCGATATTATTGGCCTCAACTAAAGAAGAGAACAAAAATATATGTGCGGCGCTGTCTAGTTTGTCAAGTTGCTAAGAGACAGTCCCAAAATACGGGATTGTATACACCCTTACCTGTTTTTGATTTTCCATGGCATGATATCTCGATGGATTTTGTGTTAGGACTCCCTAGAACCCAACGAGGCATGGATTCTGTTTTTGTTTTTGTTGATAGATTTTCAAAGATGTCGCACTTTATTCCATGCAAGAAGACATCAGATGCTAGCAACATTGCCAATCTTTTCTCTTGGGAGATAGTTCGCCTTCATGGAGTACTAAAATCCATCATATCTGATCGTGATTCCAAGTTCTTATCCCACTTTTGGAGGACCTTGTAGCAGCGATTCAATACTTCACATAAATTCTGTACTGCTTACCACCCTCAAACGGACGGGCAAACTGAAGTGGTAAATCATACTCTCGGTAACCTTCTTAGATCCATCTCTGGTGATCGTCCGAAGTGTTTCTGTCGAAAATTAATTTCTTCATTGTATAACTCATTACAACTTTGATCGTTACTATAAGTTCAAAAAAGATCGGTCTTTTTATCAAGGTTTTAAATATCGGTTATCGGGGATTTATCGGACGGCCAAAATCCTTATCGGATAGCGGAAGTCGGGGATATGTCGGGGATAAGTAGTATTTATCGGAGTGATATACTGAATGATGTGTATATATAATATAACAATTAAAAAATATAATCTAATCATGCTTAATGAAATATAAACATATATAATATAACAATTAAAAAATATAATCTAATCATGCTTAATGAAATATAAACATACCAAAATGTAAATCTTCATGTTTAGAATCATTAACTAGTTGTAGAAAGCAAAACTTGCATCATAGCCTTGAAAAAAAATATAATGTTAGTCACAATTGGCCGATAATCCCGATAATCCCGATAAAAAAGTTTTACTTATCGGCCGATAAGTGCCGATAACGCCGATAAATCGCCGATAAACCTAGAAAAACGATAACCGATTAAAAATCTAATTTATCCTAGCGGAGAGCTCCCAAATCCGATAACTCGGCCGATAATATCGTTTATCGGCCGATATTTAAAACAGTGCTTTTTATAAGACATTTACACAATGAAAATAAAAGATACAATTCTCTTGAAAATAAACGCAAGATTCGTTTATCGTCTCCTGCTTACGTGGGTGTCTTCGCCTGTGTCGGGGTTTATCCGTGGACCACCTTTGATCAGATCCGGTTGCTGAAAATTCGGTAGAGCTCCTACCTCACCAAGGAGGTATTTGCTTAAAGCGCTGAAATCGACCAAGCGAAATCAGTAGCTCTTCTCGAGATTAAGACCAAGCCTAATCTCGAGGAACGGACGTGAATGGGCTTCAGATCCTTCGAATTGCTCCTTCTTTATACTGGAATTTGCCGGGATCTCGTTAGCCCTTGCTGAAATTCGTGCTCCCTTGCTCTCCTACTCGGCAGCACCTCCTCGTCTTGATAATTAATCCCCACTGAAAGGAGGCCCTAGGCTCGTATTTATAGGCTTCAGTTGAGGGTTTTCGGATAAGAATGATGGATTTGACCATATTTTCAGTTAATAACGGCCTAACCATGTTTGTGGATGATATCAAGTCAGTTGGGAACCCCTGGAACAGATAAATCCTGAGAAAACCGCTCAAAACCATCGAAAACGTGTCCGGGGATCAAAACAGCGGGTCAGACGGATCCGACCCGCGGTTACTGTAGCATCAAGCCCGACCCGCGCGTCACTCATAGCAGCAAAGCGGACCCGCGGTTACTGTATCAGCAAAGTGACATGCGCGCTACTGTTAGCCCCCAAGGAGTGACATATGGTTGCTTAACAACTGCACTGCTCTAGCACTAAAGGCGACCCGCGCCGTTACGTATGTAGCAGCAGAGTACCCGCGCGACCGCAGCAGACAGGGCAACCCGCGGCTGCTGTGGCGCAAGCGACCCCCTTTTTGCAGGCTACTGTAGCCCACCAACCACACCGCGGTTACTGTAGCAGCAGCGCACCCGCGTTTTCTGTTAGCACCAAAGCTCAACTCGCGGTTACTGTAGCACCAAGCGACCCTACCATGCCAAATGTAGCACCAATGCACCCGCCACTGGCGTTACTGTAGCCAGCATGCCGCCGTCTTAGCCACTAAAGTGGCCTCGGTTACTGTAGCAGCATGATGTGACCACGGCCGTTACTGTAGCACTACCCCGGTTACTGTTAGGCAGCTGCCGGTTACTGCTAGCACTAAGCTGACTCATGGTTACTGTAGCCAGCTATTATAATGCTGTTCTCCATCATCAAAGAATTAAGGGAGTCTCCCTGTTAGAGCTCTCCACAAAATCCAAGGCAATGATAGCTTCTCATCCCTACTCATCTTCGCCGGAGCCAATAAATCGATATGCCAACCTTCTAGCCGCTCTCCACGCTCGCCGCTTCGAGTGCTATCGTTACGCCAGTCGTTGAAACTAAGGAACATGTTCCGCCACCGTCTTCTACCTCTTTCGCACCTCTTGGTCTTGACCAGTCAGTCCGATCAACCTGGGCTCATCGGGCCTGGGTCGCACTTGGCTCTCTCTCTATCATCATCGCCTTGACCAATTCAGTCCTTGCTGCAGTCCATTCCGGCACGATCATCAAACCCATCCTCACCGTGGTCCTCGGATACACTCTCGCGGACCTTGCTACAGGAATTTACCCCTTTGCCATAGACAACTACGCGACAGCCCGCCAACAACCTCTACGCCCTCGCTCGTGGGGCGTTCTTCGCAGTCATCCCGTTGGAACTTGCAGTCGTCAGCACTCACGGCGATGAATCGACAGCTGCGGTGACCCACGCCTTTATTGGCGTTTGTGCCTGGCTTCTCGTGCTGAGTCAGCAGTTCCACGCGTGGGCCCACAGGACTAAAGGGAGGGTGCCACGGTGGGTGGAGGCCCTACAGAGGGCAGGGGTGCTGATTTCGAGAGATATGCACAGGGCGCACCACAAGATGCCGTACAACAACAACTACTGCATAGTGAGCGGGCTGTGGAACAAATTGTTGGATGACAATAAGGTGTTTGATATTGTGGAGATGGTCGTGTTCTTCGTGTTTGGGGTTAGGCCCAGGTCCTGGGGTGCGCCCACGGTGGAGTGGATGGAGAAGAAGAAAGAAGAAGGCTAGAGGGTAGAGAGATTGTGAATCACACTATGTGTAGTAAAAATTGTACCTATATTATTTGTATAGAAGAGGTCAGGTTATTGTTTAAGGAGACTAACTGGGATCTCTCCTTTATAGAAATTGGGGGTATTACTAAACTCACAAGAAAAAATGTCACTTTAAGCACGCAAAAAATGCAATGTGTGGTATATTATTTTAATAATAAATTGGAATTCTTCTATAGTGTGTTTTTTTTTCTGCCTGTAATCACGCTTCTCATCAAATTCAATTTATCCATGATTAAAAAATTCTAATTAAAATCAAATATTTAGTAATTCTAATCAATTCATAATTATTCATAATTACAAAAATCTAATAATCATACTTTTACTATCTTTATTTATTATTCATTTCAAAAATTCTGATAATGACATTTTTAATTCTCTTCTTTTTTGTATGTAGAGGAGGGATTAATGGTTTACTATTAGCCTTACATTTCAAAAAATTGTCACATGATTCTATCCTTAATATTTTTAAAGATAAATTTCAATAATTCTCTAACAAGTTTAGATCTGTTGGAGTAAGCTCTAAAATTTTTTGAAACCCGATAAGTTTTTTGCACTTAACCCCATAAGAGCAGTACCCCACAATTACACACTGATGAACATTATCCCTCAAAACTAAGATATACCTCTCAAATCATTCCTATTTGCAAATTAACCTATAAAATTATAAAAACTCTTTAAAAAAAATACAAAATTGCAAATATTCATCCGAAAAATATGAAACTACAAATAACCCCTTGAAAACTACAAAAACAACAAACATAAACTATAAAACATAAAAATTACAAATAATTCCTAAAAATCTAAAATTACAAAAATGCCTGTGAAAAATAAAACATTACAAGAATACCCTAAAAATTAAAAATAAAATACAAGGACTATTCAGTATTACAAATAGCTCCCCAAAAATCTAAAATTATAAACAATCCATTTTAAACTTTGAAATTAGAATTAACCTCCTCAAAAATCTGATAAGAACCCTGGAAATGATAAACAAACATTATTAGGGATCTCTAGCAAAAGTTATTAGGGATTAAGTGAAAAAAACTAGACTTATTGTATATTTTCTTTCAAAATTTCTTGGTGGTATTTTGGTCTCATTTAACCGTACATTATTTAACAATGTTAATATGGAAGTTTTTTGCCAAAAGCTTTCAGGGTTTAGTAAGAGTTCAAAGGTATTAGGGGTTTAGTGTCAAACATTAATTTTTTTTAGGAGTTTAGTGAAATTTACCCATATTTCAATTTTTATAGAGAGGATAGTTATTAGTTTGGGGTGGGTGTGGGCCGAGTCGGTTCATGCTTGTGAACCGGCTTGCCTGGTTCAAGGCTGGGGCGAATCTTAGCTGAACCCACATAGGTGAAAGTGGGTTGTGTCTGCCTCTCTGATCCTGAGTATGGGATCGGACCTAGCCCAGCCCAAGTGTTGGAGAATTTCACTCTCCCCGCCTACTACAATATGCGCAACTCGAATGCCAACCCAAAATTAAGAAGATATAAAACAATCACAATCAAGAAAAAAGAACATCAGGATTTACGTGGTTCGGTCGACCAACTTCAACCTACGTCCACGGGACAACAATACGAGAAATTCACTATGTATCAGGGAGAACTACAAGAGAAACCACTTAACTCTCGTCTCTCAATCTCTTAACCTCACATACATAATTAACTCTCATATTTTCTCCAAAGCCCGCTCCTTGTAATCTTTTGCACGGATAAAGATCACGAAACCCTCGTCTCTCGCACAATATTCTTGAATCAGGCTATACCCTCTGTTAACCTTAGATTACAAGAATATTGGTTCTCTCTCTACTATATTTTCTCTCTACTCTCTTCTTCTTAGTTTTTCCTCCAACAATAGAAGAATATATATAGGGAAACCAAAATCCTATCTCTAGCCTAACTTCCTAATTAGAATAGGATTCAAACTCCTAATCATAATGGAATCCAAACTCCTAATCATGATAGATTTCTAACTCTATCTAATTCTCATGAAGTTATACAAAGAATCAAAGACACAATCCCAACAATCTCCATCTTGGATTTGATTCCTAAACTCCCTTGAAGATATATCATTGTCATCTTGAAACTTTGTCTCTCCCTCTAGAGTCTTCTATTTCTTTCGCACTTCAAATCGAAGTAGCCACACTCCTAATCAGAACACCTGCACTCTAACTGGTTGTCTTGTTGCCCTCACTATCATCTTCTTCACCGTGGCGCCTCCACCTCTCTTGTGTGCACCAAGAGATCTTCGTCACCTCTGATAATAAAAGCAAATCAATCATGCTTGTCATCCCAACTTGAGCCTGACAAAATAGCCTCCCCCTACTTGTTATCCTTGTGCTCCACCTACATTACTCGTCTCGAATCATATCAGTGCACCTCTCCTACTCCACACTACCAGCCAAATGCTTCTATCTCCTCCATCACTTGGATTGGACCAAATATAAGCGCTCATCATCTTCAAGTCTAATGTCACCATCTCTATTACCCTGTGTGTCACTCAGTCGTTCCAGCTTGCAAGCTCCACCTAATCTGGCACTATCCTCCTCTAGTCTACACACTAACCAACTACTACTCCCGTGATGGCTTTGAATAATTATATGGTGACAACTCTACTGCTAGAATCACATCTGATTCTCTATGTTAGTCTCATCTGTCACATACTTGTTTGCACTATCTGTCATCAGATCTGTCTTGCTGTTGAATAGCGTGATATCGATCGAACTTTGGACCCGAAGAAGTTATCATTCTCTAACCACGATCAAAATTCAAATCAATCATTGTAGAGATTGAATTTGATAAAACTGATGCCAAAAACGAACTCAGCACGTCGAAAAACCTAGGAACGACTCCTGAATCACCAAAATCCACCTCCAAATCCTCGACTAAAAGACAAATCAATCTCAACCGTTAGATCTGTGTGAACAGTACCCGCGTGCCACTCTAGTGTTCCTGCTACAGTATCTATCTACAGTTCTCGGTCGCTATAGTGTGTCGCTGCTACATTAATTTTCCCCCCTTTTTCTTTTTCTTTTCATCTTGATTCTTATAACGCCAACCTTCAATCTTGCACGACGTCGTCTTTTATCTTGCAAATTTTCACCCGGATCCATCACCATTACTCTGGTACTACTTGTTAGAGAATTTCACTCTCCCCGCCTACTACAATATGTGCAACTCCGAAGCCAACCCACAATCAACAAGATATAAAATGACCACAATCAAGAAAAAAAGAACACCGAGATTTACGTGGTTCGTCGACCAACTTCAACCTACGTCCACGGGGCAACAATACGAGAAATTCACTATGTATCAGGGAGAACTACAAGAGGAACCACTTAACTCTCGTCTCTCAATCTCTCAACCTCACATACATAATTAACTCTTATATTTTCTCCAAAGCCCACTCCTTGTAATCTTTTGCACGGATAAAGATCACGAAACCCTCGTCTCTCGCACAATATTCTTGAATTAGGCTACGCCCTCTGCTAACCCTAGATTACAAGAATATTAGTTCTCTCTCTACTACATTTTCTCTCTACTCTCTTCTTCTTAGTTTTTCCTCCAACAATAGAAGAATATATATAGGGAAACCAAAACCCTATCTCTAGCCTAACTTCCTAATTAGAATAGGATTCAACTTCTAATCATGATGGAACCCAAACTCCTAATCTTGATAGATCTCTAACCCTATCTAATTCTCATGAAGTTATACAAAGAATTAATAACACAATCCTAGCACCAAGACCCCCTTACGACTGAGCCGGGTCAGAACAAGCTCACGGCCCGTGGGTTGTGGATCGGCCCATGGGTTCCTTTTTTCATTTTAAAGGTTTTTCTATTTAAATATTAAACTTGTATTTATATTTGTAAAATAATATTTAAATTTTTTCCTATTTCAAACTCTTTATTTGATATTATATATGTGTGTGTTGCACAAAGATAAACATCACACAAAAAAGCATCTTAAACATATAGATATACATAGTTCGAATTACAGAGAAAGATCTACATCCATGAAAAGTTAATAACTTTGATTTAGTTTAAATATAAATTATAAATACAAGAAAAAATGCTAATTGTTAATGTTAACAAAAACATTCATAATTAACTCAGGCCGAGCTGATATGAGTCGAATCGGGCCTATAGTGGGGTCAGGACTACCTCTTCGGTCCTGGGTCTAGCTCAAAACCCAGCCCAACCCATGACCCATCTCCAGTGTGGGGGCCGGGTTGGCACTGACCCAGTGCGGGTCGGGTCGGGTTTTGATCTAACCTGGGTTGGGCCGGTTTGGCCCAGGGTTCGAATCGACCTATGCCCAACCCTATTATTAGTGGTTACACATGGAGACCTTATATTATTGAAGAAACAGATTAGCTGTTACTGTTGTTCTAATATACATTGGTTATGAAATTAAGATGAAAAAAGAAATGGTTTGAATCATCATTTATATATAATAAAAATTTGTGATTTACTGTTTACCTTGCAAACCACCCCAAAAAAAAAGGAACGCCAAGAAGAAAACAAACGTCTAATGTGGTTGTGCACTTTAGTTATGAATTTGCTTTACTTAGGTCTGGACATGCTTAATTTACTTTTCATGATATTTTATGCCGAGCATTTTGCTTAAGATTTTCTAATAGAATGCTATTAAGCCTTGCTGGTTAGCTAATTGTTGCATGTCCTATATCAATGTGTGTACTTGCTAATTATTGCATATCATATGTTAATGTGCACATTCTTTCTACTCTTGAATTAGGGCAATGACTTGCTAACTTGTTTAGTTTAATGACGGATCATGTGATTGCACTTAACTTATGGATTTGATATAGGTAGTCATAAATTTGTTTAATTCAGCTGTGATGAGGTTATATGTGAAGCGTTATGCTTACACTTTTCTGGTGGGAAACTGATTGACTCTCATGGACTGGTTGGGTATTTTTTTTTTTGGTAAATGAAAATTTTATTCATCACCAAGATGTAAAAAGTATTTACATCAAGAATCTCCTCACATATGAGAGAGAACAAAAAGTAGCTAGAGCTTAAAAAAATAGCTCAGCAAAGCTTCTCAATGAAATAACCTCAAAAACAAGGTTGGGTATCTTATACCAACCTAAGATGCAATTACCCCATATCCACCAGAAACCTTACAGAAATTTATTTCTTAAACTTTATTGAGTTTTAGCATTTTATCTGTAATCATGCTCCTTTTAAGCTTCTTTCCTCGTGCCGGGTTTGTGATTGTTGAATCTTGTTATAACTGTACACCTTGTAGAATACAGGAAAACCCTAAATGAGAACATATATATTATTATATTTAACTCATACATTGAATCTTGACAGCTCCGTAAAAGCAATAGTTTATTAATCTTGTTGTATGCGGAAGAAGTGAAAGGTAAGCGGAATAAGAGCAATCAATCTTATTGGAAAATTAATTCTGAAATGCTTCATGAGCACCAATTGTAGATTGTATCATAACCGCCTACTAAATAATCAACGATTAAGATAAAAAGCAGTGGTTTCTCCATTACTTTTTTATAGTGGAGAGGATCCAAATCCAATTGCATAAACCCAGTCCAATAGGAGGAGTCCAACTGGGTGCATGAGAATAAAGAAGAGTGCCACGCCAGTGGGCTGTCATTGGGTGATGTTCGAGGGCCGACGATGGTGGCTCTGGAAGGCCTCAATCTGCGAGCCAATAATCGAGGCTGCAGTAGTTGTCGATGGCAAATTGGTGAACTCCGGTAGTATGGTCGGCGAGGATGGGTTTGACTACGTACTGCACCAGAGTCGACTGCAGCAATTAACAAAAGAATAAACCAGTTAACAAGCTGTCATTGTATTATATAATTTTAAGACGAAGACCTTCAAAAATTCTCTGTCTTTCTTCTAGTGATCAAAGGCTTCACGTCCTCCAGCTAGCTAGCCAAATGAAATTCTATGCATTTCGTTTGCTTTCCAGTTGCTATGTATTTGGCGGTCTTTTGAAGCCAAAGCAATTGACCCAAACTCGGTCTGAGAACCGAAGTTGATTACAGACACAAAGTTGAGAAGCAAGTCAGCAACCCAACATCAGGTTACTGGTGTCCAACCAAAGCTCGGTCCAATAGCGAAAAAGATTGACCAAACGTGACTGAGCTCGGTCAAAGTTCCTTGATGCATGTAAATCAGCTAGCGAGTTGAGTTACTGACTATTGATCAACGGAGTTCGCACCGAGCTTGGTTGAACTCTGGCATCATAACCGAGCTGACGCTGAGCTCGATTCAGCTCTCTCCTTGTTCCCTACTAGGTTTTGCCCATGAGGAAAACGACTCAGTCAGTGATAAAAAGAAGCTCGAGAAAAGAAGAGAATAGTCTTTGGATTTACAAGAGAAAATAGAGATTAATTGCAATCTTCCGTCTAAGGTACTTACTTATGACTCCCTCCGGCCCTCTTCTCCAGTGGACAATATGCACGTTGTCGGGCAACATAAAATCCACGTGTTGGCTATGATTGCCCTTTTTATTGTTCGTTTGTTCTTCCTTTACTTACTATAAGGATTCCACAGTAAACTCTAATAAAGTCTCCACAATTGGCAATTAATGCCAAACGACAACGGTGCTATATGAATTAATATCTTTACTGGTGGCATAAGTACTCCGTTGATGATCTTTATATATGCTGGAAAATAACTGTAAATCACTTACTCTCTCATGAATATACGTACAATCTGAGTTTAAGGGAAGCTATTTTTGACGAAAAATCGTCTAGATATAATTTGGATGTAGCTTACCGTGGTTTATCCAGTATGAGGGTAGTAAAGGCAATTTGGTACAAGATTAATTGCTGACTCTATGCCTTTAGAGAAAAACAACAAAAGCAACAATTATGTCATGGATCAGGATCCATATGGTACTTAATTTCTCCAACTTGAATCCTATTCAATCTGGTACACACGGGCAATTGTCGTAAGCTCTGCCTATACTAAAAGAGAAGGCTTGGAATGAAGGGTGAATCCACCGCTTTGTACGTCCATTGTTCTTAATCTGCCGCTGCCACTATTTTCATCAATCACCATTGCTTTGACTCACGGAGATATTTCTCCTTCTGAACCTGAACCTTAACCCTAACCAAAGACTTCGACAATAACAAAGTTAAGAGATAGAAGAAGAGTACAAAATGATCATAATCCGAGCGCGTCTCTTAAAGTGAAAAGATTTCCTAATCACAATTAATAAAACAATAAAATTATAGTATAACATAGTTAATCATAAATAAGCCAAAAAATGCGAAATTGATTACCTCAGTAAAGCACAATTTACATAACTCAACATCCCAAAGCAAATTGTTTCAGAGATATCTGTATACGTGTATGTATTCTAGCAAAAAAAAATTTAAAACCATATCCAAATTTGTATTCATATTCGATGGATTTTAAGTATTTCTTATCATATCAGAATCTATTATGGGTAAGGTTACGAATAGAACCATATATCGTTGGGCTCTGAAGCCTCCTTTTAGGGTCTGAGGAAACACGAAATCGCCGAGAGAGAAGATTACACAAACACAAAATTAACAGCACGAACACAAACAACGAATTTTACGTGGTTCGGCAAGTTACCTAAGTCCACGGGGCAAGAAGGGGATGAGTTTTCACTAATAGAGAAGAGAGTATAAATAGAGATTACAAAATCACTCAAAATCTCTCAAATCTCTCACACAAACCCCAAACAAATTGCTCAGAAAACTCTCTTTTCTGTGCACCAAATAACCCCTTTTCAACCTTACTCAACCCTAAAACGTGTTTCAATATATATATATATATATATATATATATATATATATATATATATATAAAACAGGCCCAAACCCGATAGGCGGTCGATTGTCGAAATCGTCGTGGTCAACCGACCAGAAAGACAAACTAAAAATCGATTATAGGGTTTGACGGTCGATCGCCGAAATCGTTGCGGTCGACCGACCAAAAATCCAAAACCTATACCAAGTCGTGCACGTTTCCGGTCGACCGCCACTTGTCTCACGGTTGACCGAACAGCACCAAAAATGATTTCTGCGTTGTTTTTCTTGTTTTTCTTATTTTTCTCAACTGTTTTTGCCGTTTCTATAATTCTCCACCTCAGCGAAGTTTTTCCAAAACTAATCTGACACCAATCAAACCAAACGTCCCACTTGTTGCTTCCAGTACGAAGTGGAATCAATCCACGACAACGGACTCAATCCATAACAAATTGAACCAAATGAGAATGCGAACAAACTCTAAATGTCGGTATCAACTCATCCAACCAGTTGCATCAAAATGACTGCCTACGTATCCTCTTGCCCAAAGAATCAAGCCTCACATAGTTCACCCAAATGGTCTCCAAAGACCCTCAATCAACTGGAAGGATTCTCAACCCTTCACCAATTTCACGATCATCACCAACAAAACTACAGCTGATAACACACCTAATGGCCTCAAAGTGAAAAGATAAACTCTCTTCCAAACTTGCATCTCTCCACACCAAATTTGTCTTGGAGCTTAACACCTCAATCCTATATGTAGAAGAAACAAAATTACCAAACACCTCCACCTGAGGTGAACCAACGACCATAGCTCAATCTGAATTGTGTCCACCTACTGCACTCGAATAAACAAACGCACCATTTGTATCAATACCAACATGATCCCCAATCTGTGTTATCTCAGATGGAATCCCAAACGATGCATAATGATCTAGAGAACGTGGAGTAATCTTCACACAACATGAAATAGCATCATTCTTCACCTGCTACGATATATCTCTGATCTAACCAATACTCTCCACCTGCTAAGAGTCAAACATGACATTACTGCTCAGAACAATCTTCTTGAAAATAGAGTCCCATAACTTGTAGCCAAACATGTCTTTGAATTCCAAATGTGCACTCAGATTAAATTTCACATCCTTGATGTGACAATATGTTGGGAACACAAATATCTAAAGCAAACCAAAATCTGAAGTAGCTCTAATAGACCCAAATACTCCAATCACAGCAGACGTCAATCTATGAATAAGATAGCTCGAATATGTCAAAGCCTCAGTACCAAAACTCTTCTTCAAACTGCTGCTTGACACCAAACACTGATCCTTCTCCAGCAAGTAACAACTCATCAAATTTTCCACCTCATCTCATTGCCCCAATATTTCCTTTCCAATGAAGCGTCTCAAGCTGCCTTAAGCTCGGTACAAATGCAGAAATGGATCCCTCTTGTACTTCCCACCAAAATCAAAATGGAGTACTCTATCCTTTCTGTCTGTTTAGGTCTCTATACACTTATTCCACCAGTTGTTGACTACTAGGACTTCACTTAAATGGGACTTGGTTGCAACCTAAACATGTCTAGAATAGTCATCAACAAAGAAAACCAAATACCTATTACCTCCCAATGATGCCTCCTTGGAAGGCCCTTAAACGCCTATGAGAACATCATCTAGAAAGCCTTAGCTCGGTAAATAGAAGTTCCAAACTTTACCCCGGTCTTTTTGCTCACACCAATATGTTCACAGGTCTTCAATCTGCAGGTCAAAGCGCCTCTCACCAATCCATGCATGGAGTCAACACTCGAATGTCCCAGACTCCTCAAACGTCACAGTCTAGCCGAATCAATAGAAGTCATTAGCGCTCCACCTGTCACCGTGCTCCCAATTAAATAATACAAAATATTTTTCCTGACACCCTTCATCATAATCATGGACCCTATTGTGACTTTTAGAGATACATTCTCCAGGATCACCCGATAGCCTGCTACCTCTAAAATCCCAAGTGAAATGATGTCCTTCGTCAACTGCGGAACAAATCTCACTTTCTTCAACTCCCTAGTCACCTCTATCACACATTCTGATCCAAACTATTCTAATACTACAAATAGGACATTCATGATCATTATCCATGAGTACGATATCCCCTCTTTTCAACTCCTCAAAGCTGGTGAATCAATCCCTCCTAGGACAAATGTGGTATGAAGTACCTGAATCCAACATCAACTTCGTAGAATCGGTATAACAAACTGATGGTAGTACTGAGCAAGAGTAGCTTGAAGAATCTAAATCTGAATTGTCTGTTAGACCCTAGAGGGGGGTGATTAGGGTCTTATGCTAATCTAATCCGATTAAATACCAATTAAAAATTAATTAATAAGTTATCCTAGCAAGTATGAAATATAACAACTATATATAAGCTAGGATAAGCAATATGAACAACAAAGAGATATATCCTATGATATATGCAAGGATATGAAACTAACACAAGGGGTAAACAATTTAACTACAAATGTGATAGGGCAAAATGATCAATAAGCAATACACAATGACGATGTAAGATATGAACATGAAAACAAGTGCGCCAATGCAATCACAAACAAAGGATATGTTTACGAGGTTCGGTCCCCACGACCTACGTCCCCGCTCCTCACCTCGAGGAGATCTCCACTATCACAACCGGGTTTTCTACGTTCACCCGAACAACGTTTACACCTCACAATACAATCACTATGCAATCACACCTCACACACTAAGTGTTGGTCCTAGCATGTGTCCTCCTCCTCAAGTGCTCGGTTACAACTTCTCCCTAGGCACGTCAACCGACGCCACTCCTCTTGGATTCGACCCCGTCTCTCACCACACACTTCTCTCGGTGTACAAAGCTAGATAGAGTTTAGAAAACTTCTCCAATAGATGACAAGATGGAGAGATGGAGATTGGAGCCCAAACAAGAAGATGATCTCCTCCACTTGTGAAAACTTCTTCATAAACCAAAACAAACACTAACACACTTAAACCCTTGTTTAAAACTCTTTAAACTTGTTTAAAACATTTCTTGAGTGCCCTTAGAAGTATGAGGGCATGGGGTATATATAGGCTCATGAAACAAGCCCAAAAACCCAAAAAAACTAAGCAAAAAGACAAAAAAACGGATATATCAAAATCTGAGAATTATAGCCGTTAGCTACAGTAACCAACGTCCAGAGACATTTCCGGTCGACCGGTCCGGTCGACCGGATTACTGTAGCAGTGCGCAGCTGTTTTGTAAAATCAATTTAAAATAGTAAATGACCTCCAAAAATTATGAAATATTGTGGGAATGTTTTATACATGTAGAATAACATGTCAGAGAAAGAATTTCTGAAACATCTTTTCCCAGTTGAGAGAAATAAATGTTTGAACACAAAAATACAGTTTCTGAAAATCTGCTGTTATACACGATTTTGTAAAATCAATTAGGCACAGTAAATCAACTTCAAAAATAGTAAAATTTTGAGGGAAGTTTCTAAACATGGAGATAAAGATGTCAAAGAAAGAATTTATTGAATATCATTTTCCATTTATGAAAACTCATCTATTTTGTAAAACATGCACGAACATGCACGAATGAAAATTATGATTTTGTAAATTCCCTTAAACATAACAAATCAATTCCAAACTTGATGAAACTTTGAGAAATGTTTGTAAACATGAAAACAAACATGTTAGAAAAAGAATTTCTCAATTTGCATTTATAATTTGTGAAAAACACTGTATTCTGCAAAAGCACTAAAAGACGTATATATGAAAAACATGTGATTGTTATTTTTGACTCAAAACAAGTTTTGAAAACTTATGGAATATTTATATGGACATAATAAAAGTTGTTTATGATGTAAATATAGTCCAAAACTTATTTTGCATAAAAACACTTATAGTTACGAAAATCACAAATATATATGTGTGTGTATGTTTGAGCTTATAGAATTAACACACATGATATAAACCTATACTAAATATACCCAAGCAATGATCTTGATCTTCATTGTAGCTCAACTTGGTACACGTTGCGGATGAAGCTAAACTTGGATCTTGAACTTGAATTGTACGATGCTTCACTCCATAATTCCGCCAACCTCCATTTGATATCGTCGTTATGGCGCAATCCATCCATCCTCCAACTACGTTGTTTGTCTACAATACATAGGAATGCACAAACACTAGACAAACAACATTAGTAGTAAATTGTTTGTAAAATCACCATCAAAACAAGAAGGCCAACAAATCTAGAAAAGTGTAAAATAACAAAGTTATAGGTCTCTTCAACAGCTTTCCAACAAATCTTAGACCACCCCATTCTAAGATCGGATGAGAAAGTTGTAGCCTTTTTACTAAACCACAATCTAAGCACGACCTAGAAACCTACGCAGTCGACCGTGGCGGTCGTAAAAATAATAATCATGAAAACAAAAGATTTTATACAAGAAAAATTGTTTTCATAACCAAAAGATTTTAAAACATAATTTTCAAAACCAAGAGAAAGGGAAAAAATAAGAATACTAAAATTCTTGGTTTAAAATTTAAATTTGTTTTGGTACCCAAGAACTCTTGGTACCAAAAGATTTAGGGACATGACCCCTATCATTAAAGCTCAAAGCCTTAGGGTTATGAACCCTCTTAGGCACATATGGTGCACTAACATGGTCAAAACAATATTCATTCAAATGACCCTTCCGATTGCAATTTGTGCAATGAAAGAGATCCATTTGTTTTTGTGGACCATTAGCTCGTGCACGGGAATCATTTGCAAATAAAGATTTTCTTTTAAAATTATTTTGCAAATGAGAAACATTCTTAAACAATGGTCTATTTGGAACATATTGCAATTTAGAAGCTTTTTGTATATCAAAACAAAATTTAGCAAGATGTCCAAACCTACCACAAACATCACATTTAAAAACATGTGGTCTATTGGAAGCATTTGTCAAATGAGATTTTCTTTTCAAATCAAAGCAATATTTGGCCAAATGACCAAAACGACCACAATAATCACACTTGAACACACTAGCATGCTTATGATGAACTTTGTGAGAATGAGCATGTGAATGTGTAAGTGTACAAGATGAAGAAGCTATATGAGATGCACAAGGAACATTAGGATTCTTATGTTTGTGTGCATCATAACAAAACTTAGCTAAATGACCTTGACGGCCGCAAATAGAACACTTATAAGTTTTGCTATACATGTGTGCATAATGAGTGGATGATTTTGACTTAGTTTTGGCACACATGTCCATAAGCCTCTTATGATTATTAATGCATGTTTTCAAAGTTGAATCTAAAGATGAAATACTATTTTTCATAAGATTCAAATCTTCATTTTTAGGCACATATGCATTTTTAGAAGTAGAACATAAATAGTTATTTATAAAAGAAGCTGTATCATTCTTTATGTTCTCTACTTCTATCATGGCATCAATCTTAGCATGAGATAGGCTAGCAATAGATGAGATTAAATTTCCATTTTCCAAATTTAATAAGTCATTGCTTTCTTTAAGCATAGTATTTTCATTTTCAATGACATCAAATTTGGACACTAGCTTCTCATGATCGGATTTTAAAACATCATGCTTGCTTTTTAAATCATTAAAATCATTTTGCAATTTGTTATAGGCATGCAATAATTTTTCACTAGCACAAGCAAGTTCATCACTAGATGAATCATTATCGGGTTCGAACTCGCAAACCTCACTAGGGCTATCGCCTAGTGGTCGTGTGCATGATGAAGCTCCAATATTACTTGAGGAAGAGTCCGCCGGAATCCTTTGGATCTCCTCCAAGTTACCATGATGTGCTTCTATGAATGTCCACAATTTGTAAGCACTATCAAAGGAAACAAGCTTGTTAGAAATAGAGGAATCAAGTTCATTATGCATATATTCTAACACAATCTTGTTCATGGTAAACAATCTTTTGTCATTTTTACTCCACTTGGATTTTTCCATAGTGGGTACAATATAAGCATTATTAATAATTTCCCATAAATCAAAATGTTTAGATCTAACAAATAGTTTAAATCTAACACACCATTGGGCATAGGGGAAATTGTCTAATCTAGGAGCAACACTAGAATCATAGCCTAAACAAGATGCATCATTCATATCCATAATTTGTAGAAATATGCAAGCAAGATACAAATGCAATCAAAACAAGATTAGCATAAAAAGATAACTTGGATCTTTAACTCAAGGCGATTAGACCTTAAATCAAAGAGCACCAAGCTCTGATACCAATTGTTAGACCCTAGAGGGGGGGTGATTAGGGTCTTATGCTAATCTAATCCGATTAAATGCCAATTAAAAATAATTAACAACTATATTCTTGCAAGATAGGTATACAATCTATTATGGGCAAGAATATGCAATATACACAAAGTGATATATCCTATATGATGAAATATATATGCAAGGATATATAAACTAAGACAAGGGTAAAATAAACAATCTACACAAGTGATAGGGTAATATGATGAGCAATACACAAAGGCGATATAAGATATGAAAACAAGAATAAGAACGTCAATGCAATCACAAACAAAACGATATGATCACGGAGTTCGGTCTAACCACTTGACCTACGTCTCCGCTCCTCACCTCGAGGAGATCTCCACTATCACAACCGGGTTTTCTACGTTCACCCGAACAACGTTTACACCTCACAATACAATCACTATGCAATCACACCTCACACACTAAGTGTTGGTCCTAGCCTGTGTCCTCCTCCTCAAGTGCTCGGTTACAACTTCTCCCTAGGCACGTCAACCGACGCCACTCCTCTTGGATTCGACCCCGTCTCTCACCACACACTTCTCTCGGTGTACAAGTGTATTACAAGTGACTCCTCACAATTAGGCTCAAAATACAACAAGATTGTTCTCTACAATAGATGAGAACTCAATGTAAGCTCACTCTCTAAGTCACACAATCCCACAACCTAAATTATACAATGTATGCAAATACAATAAGCTCAATGGTTGTGTGTGTGTACAAAGAGATATAAAATCAAATCAACTAAACTCAAATATAAAATCTAGCTTAAGAACAATGATAATCAAACAAGTATATAAATGTAAAGCTAGAGATTGAGTTTAGAAAACTTCTCCAATAGATGACAAGATAGAGAGATGGAGATTGGAGCCCAAACAAGTCCAATAGATGACAAGATGGAGAGATGGAGATTGGAGCCCAAACAAGAAGATGATCTCCTCCACTTGTGAAAACAATCTTTAAACCAAACAAACACTAAAACATACTTAAACCCTTGTTTAAAACTCTTTAAACTTGTTTAAAACATTTCTTGAGTGCCCTTAGAAGTATGAGGGCATGGGGTATATATAGGCTCATGAAACAAGCCCAAAAACCCAAGAAAACTAAGCAAAAAGACAAAAAATGGATATATCAAAATCTGGGAATTATAGCCGTTAGCTACAGTAACCAACGTCCAGAGACATGTTCGGTCGATCGGTCCGGTCGACCGGATTACTGTAGCAGTGCGCAGCTGTTTTGTAAAATCAATTTAAAATAGTAAATAAACTCCAAAAATTATAAAATGAAAAATATTTTCGCAGTTGAGAGAAATAAATGTTTGAACACAAAAATACAGTTTCTGAAAATCTGCTGTGATACACGATTTTGTAAAATCAATTAGGCACAGTAAATCAACTTCAAAAATAGTAAAATTTTGAGGGAAGTTTCTAAACATATAGATAAACATGTCAAAGAAAGAATTTCGTGAATATCATTTTCCATTTATGAAAATCATCTATTTTGTAAAACATGCACGAACATGCACGAATGAAAATTATGATTTTGTAAATTCCATTAAACATAACAAATCAATTCCAAACTTGATGAAACTTTGAGAAATATTTATAAATATGAAAACAAACATGTTAGAAAAAGAATTTCTCAATTTGCATTTATAATTTATGAAAAACACTGTATTCTGCAAAAGCACTAAAAGACGTATATATGAAAAACATGTGATTGTTATTTTTGACTCAAAACAAGTTTTGAAAACTTATGGAATATTTATATGGACATAATAAAAGTTGTTTATGATGTAAATATAGTCCAAAACTTATTTTGCATAAAAACACTTATAGTTACGAAAATCACAAATATATATGTGTGTGTATGTTTGAGCTTATAGAATTAACACACATGATATAAACCTATACTAAATATACCCAAGCAATGATCTTGATCTTCATTGTAGCTCAACTTGGTACACGTTGCGGATGAAGCTAAACTTGGATCTTGAACTTGAATTGTACGATGCTTCACTCCATAATTCCGCCAACCTCCATTTGATATCGTCGTTATGACGCAATCCATCCATCCTCCAACTACGTTGTTTGTCTACAATACATAGGAATGCACAAACACTATACAAACAACATTAGTAGTAAATTGTTTGTAAATCATCATCAAAACAAGAAGGCCAACATTGTCGTCACTAGCTTTGGCAACATTCACCTCTGAAGCTTGTACAACTTTTCCCTTACTCTTCTCGGCTCTATCCTTTAACTTTAGGCATTTAGACTTCCAATGTCCATTTTCTTTGCAAAAAACACATTGATTTCTTCCAATTGAAGGATGGGCTCCTCTAGATTGCGACCTCCTATTTTGGTTTAGACTTTTCCCTCTTGTGATTAATGTCTCTGCTATTGTATCATTTGAAGACTGCTTGTCCTTCTTCCTTAGCTGATAATCCACAAGAGAAACGATAACCTTATTATACGAAAGAGATACATTTCCATTAATTAGGGTAAGAATGAATATTTTATATTCCTCATCAGGCAAGGAACTCAACAACAACAATGTCTTATCCTTATCCTCGATCATGACATCCACATTCGCCAAATCCGCAAGAAGCTTCGTGTGGTTGTTCATGTGATCACTAATTGAGATTTCCTTCTTCAACTGGAAATGGTAAAGTCCCTTCTTCAAATGCAAGCGGTTCTCAACACTCTTCGTCAAATACTTGCCTTCAAAAATCTCCTAAATCTTCTTTGCAGAAGTCTTATTGATCACATCATATTTTAGATCTTGTGTTAAATAAGACTTAATCATGCCACACGGTGTTCAATTTATCTTCTTCCAAATATTTTCTTCAATGTTGCCAGGCTTGCCGTCAAACTTCAAAGTGTCTTCAAAACTTTGCGCGTTCAGCGCATCGAAAACTTTATATCTCTGTAGGCGTCAAAAATTACCTACGGGTTTCTGTACGCAGTTCAAGATGAATAGAATACGATAAATAACATTATTCGAGTCGAAGAACATTCTCTAACGTTGACAAGTGAATGAAGTGAGTCAACGAATCGTACAAATCAACGGTACGGTAGAATAGCAAAGAAACGATCCAATCGGGAATTACATTTAGCTCACAAAAGACGAGGCATCATTAGTGTCTCATCCACTCCACGTATGATTTACCTACGGAAGATTGTAGATCTTTTTCCCAGCTTTTTGACGCACTTCGAATCATATCATTCAGAAACCGGATCGAAAAATTACGACAAAAATACTCAAAAGGGGAAAATGGCATCTCGGCCAAGGCCAAGACACATTTGTGTCTTGGCCAAGGCCAAGACAGTCTCGGCATGCCCAGGACTGTCCCGGCCTCGAAAAAACTGTTTCACGCCTTTTTTCACCGTTAACCGCCCAAATTTTGGTATATTCTGATCTAAAGCCTCTCCAACTGACTTGAACGCGATTTTAACTGAAGATTAGAGAGAATCGGCTGTTCTTATCTAAAAACAAATCTTCTGAAGCCTATAAATATAGCCCTAGGGCCTTCATTTAGAGTGATCCAGAATTCTCGAGCTTTGGTGAAGCCCTACTTAATTGGAGAGTGAGGAGCCACGAATTTTAGAGAGGGGGAAGAGATATTGATGAGTTCTTCGGTATAAAGAAGGAGAGTTCGATAGATCCGCAGTCTGGTTCATCCCTTTTCCTTGAGATCGTACCTAGCTACGATTCTTGAGAAGAGTGAGTATCTCGCTTTGCTGAGATATTCACTTCAATTTTTTGACCCCTTTGCGAGTCAATGAAATCTATACTTTGATCTGATCACTCGCTGGTCCACGGATTAACCCCAACACATGCAAAGATCCCACGCAAACAGCGGGTGAACGTCTGTTGTGTGTGTTTTTAGAAAGTTATAATTTTTATTTTTATTTGTTAAGATCATTGTAACAATTAAAGTTGTGATGAGTCTGTTAATGAAAGAACCAACTTTTGACCAAAACATGTTGGTGACCACAGTGAGAGGCAACAGCCTCGCTATCGAGGCTGTCGTGTCGCAGCGCTGATCAAGATCCTTATGGATGAAGAGGTCGAGTATGAAGTCGACCAACAAAAGTTCGAGGACTACGTCTCCTCCTCCTCCTCTAGATCTTCCTCTCCCTACAAGTGCAGGAGGACCACTTCCTTGAAGAAGTTTCATTAGTCTTCAGATCTGAAGACTCAGGGTGATAATCTTCACCTGAATGCTTCTGAAGCCTCCTCTCCGGCCTCCGGGAAAGCCGGATCTGACGTTCGTGATAACTCCTTGAAGGTCAAGGAGTTGCCCATCGAGGACACACTAGTGCTGAAGAAGAGGGCTCGCCAGAGGTAGAACTACCCTCTTGCCCGCCAATTCGCTAAAGCTTTGGAGCAAGTGGACAGAATCTGCTACCAAGCAAATTTAAAGTTTAGAAAGTGCCAAGTAGCTAAGCCTTTGCCACAACAAGCACCGGGATCCTCCTCCCAACCATCGACTAACAAATGGGTTCATGTTAAATGAACCCATTTTACTCTCGAGGAGAGCATCTAGAAGCACCGCGCACTTCTTGCGTATGTCAGAATCCTTGTGCAAAAAGAACAAGAGTTACAAAAAGAAGAGATGGTCAAAGAGCCACCAAGACTTAAGCAGGTTTGGGTGCCGAAGGCCAAAACAGCGACTCTACCCAACAAGAGACACCGGTCATGTCTCTTACTTAATTCCAGCTCCAAGGCTGCTTTCTAACATTCGTCAATTTCATATCCCGCTTTTATTTCTCCCGCACCTCCGGTGAAACCCTACGGTAGCATGGATCTCTCTAAGTTCAGAATTCCATTGAAGGACCGCCTTGGTCCTCTACCTAAAGATCGAGGCAAAGCTTCTATTAAGGAATGCTTGGGTCTGCTGAATAATTGCAGAACAACTATTTAGACTGGGAGTCGTACGCACCCACCTAACAAATTGATTCCTGAAACCACCCGATTAGGGGTTCGTGTGGAAGACTGGGAGCACATTGGGATTCCACTTGCACGAAGGTGTAATTATAAACATGTGACTCCTGCGAACGCTAACAAGTCATTACATCCTCGAAAGAAGACGTGTCTATTACATGACAACATCATACCTGGGGAATTAAATCAATAGCCGATAGGATGCTCTGACCACAACATCGATGAGTTGTACTATCGGGCTAGGGGTCGAATAAATCTTGAAAGAGAAGTACCCCAAAATTGAACTCACACTACCCTTGTGAGAGGTTAATCAGGATAGTCTTATCAGAGTGTAGCTACCCCAAGACTGCTCCACAGAGGGTCTCGGTATTCCGAAGACTTTTCACTGAAGCGTTAAAACCCAAATCAAGACGCTCCCGCAAAAGCAGATTGGCCATTCAAGATGACGAACTCCCATAAGTCACCATCAAAATGACTAGCAAAGGAAAGTCTATGTTCAATTCGAATAACGCTAATCCCGACTTTTCTCCGGGAAGAAAAGTCAATTCAAGAATAGCCTAACGAGTGTCTCAACTCCAGTTAGAAGTTGTCAGACATGGGGATTACCCGAAGATGCACGAATGACTGTTTTCAGAAGATAAACTTTCGAATACTTGCTCTGTAATCACCTCCAATGATACAATATCTATAATATCTAGCATGGGGTGAGCTCGAGAAGTATTCGTGATCACTACCGAACAAGTGGCTCAACCTTTTCAAGAAGTATTGGCCAAACAAAAAGAATATTTTAAAATTGAAATGGAGATGGTCGTACAGCGGGTCAAGGATTTACATGCTCAGTAACTTTAGAAGTTGTCAAATCATCATGGTGAATCCAGTCGTTGCTACACTACTAATCAGGTAGATAGCGACTCAGAGGTAGAGGAGACTATCAATGCCGATGCTCCTCCTAATGACAAAGATGCTAAGGGTGTCCCCAACAATAATACCAACACTGGGGGTAGCCCCATCACTAATGACAATGCTGAGGGTGATGCCATCGTTCGTCCTCAAAATCACCCGAAGAAAGATACATGCGACGACGAGATGATGAAAGAGTTAGAGAATAAGGTCAATGCCTTAATATCCACTCAAGAAGTGAGGAAAATGAGCATTCCGTGCCCGTATCCAAGAGAGTGGGATTCAATCCCGTACCCGGTGAAGTTCACTCTAATTAACTTTACACCATTCGACAGGAGAGGCTCGCCCACTCAACACTTGATCTATTTCAAGTCTCATCTAGGAGTGATCTTTGGGAATGAACCTCTAATGATTCGGTCATTCGTAGACACCCTTCGCGGGGACGCCTTCGATTGGTATCGATGTCTCAAGTCAGGGAGCATCAACTGCTGGGACGATATGGAAAGCTCATTCCTCGGCAATTTCTTTGATGTTGACACTAAAGTGTCAATTGGAGCTCTTCTAGATGAGAAGCAAGAAGATGGAGAATCAGTTGACACCTTCGTCAAACGCTTTCGAAACAAGGTGATGAATTGCCGAGATCCGGTCACAAAAGAGTTCATACTCCAGACCTGCCATCATAATCTCTCCCTCGATGTCCTCAAAGTCATGGGAGTTGTCCCCTCAACCACCTGGAGAGATTTAAAACTACATGGAGAACAATTCGAGTGCTTCCTTAGAAGAAAAAAGGTCGAGAGAAGCTAGCCGACAACACCTGTGATTGCTGTTGATGTTAATCAAACATCACAACAACAATATCAGAAACAGTGAAGGACTCTAGATCCAAGACTCCAAAAAGAGTACTCCTTCCAGGATGAGGATGTTCCAACCATCTTGAAATACCTCCTCGCCAACAACAAGATTGAACTACTGCCTATTAAAGATCAGGAAGGAGCTAAGAGGATTACGGATCCAAACTACTGTGCGTACCACAGGAAGGTTCTTCATCCCACCAAGATTTTCTTTGGTCTCAAAAATAAAATCCAAGCCTTAATTGATTCCGGCATCATAACGGAAAAATAAGCCAAATGAGAGTGGTGTAGACTCTAAAGAGTATACGAGTATAAACTACTTCTCCATCTACTCTAACAAGGTATACAAGTATAAACTGTTTCCCAAACCTCCAATTGTTACACGAGGCTAAACTGTTTTCCAAACCTCTAACTGGTACATGAAGCTAAACTATTCCCTACCTTTGATGGAAAGTTCCTGGAGAATACTACACATGATATTCTTAAGTATAAACCAAAACCAATAAATTCTTAATCATGATAAAGAATGATTAAGAACCTCCCACTCTGGCTATTTAATCATTTTTAAGATGATTAAAACCCTCCCTCTGTGACTTCTCAAGCACTCTTTCATCGAGATGAGATTCAATGACTTTATCCGGTCAATCTTCCCTCACGAAACCTCTACATTCTAATTGTGGAGTGTTTAATTTATCACTGATCAAATCAATTAACGGTGGGTCTACTAAAAAATATTTCTGGTTTGATCCACTCAAACTCCCACTGTGATTTTTGCAAATCGACACTCCCACTGTTATTTGTATCACCTCACCCCCATTTGGTAAAACCTTTAAATAGTTAGGGCTAAAGCTAAAACCCCCTCTCGATTCCTTCCATGAACGAGAGGTCCATAAATTGAACGATCAAACCTTTAAACAGTTAGGATCGTCTCAAACTCCCTTTGGTCAAACCTTTAAACTGTTAGGGCTAAAGCCAAAATCCCATCTCAATTCCTTCCATGAACGAGAGGTCCACAAATTAAACGATCAAACCTGATCAAACCTTAATTGAATAATCAAACCTTTAAACAATTAGGATCATCTTAAACTCTCTTCGGTCAAACCTTTAAACAGTTAGGGCCAAAGTCAAAACCCCTTCTCGATTCCTTCCATGAACAAGAGGTCCACAAATTGAACGATCAAGTCGTTAAACAGTTAGGATTGTCTCAAACTCTCTTTGGTCAAACCTTTAAATAGTTAGGGCCAAAGCCAAAATCCTCTCTCGATTCCTTCCATGAACGAGAGGTCCACGAATTGAACGATCAAACCTTTAAACAGTTAGGGTCGTCTCAAAATCCATCTTGGGCGTCAAACCTTTAAACAGTTAGGACCAAAACCAAAATTCCCTTTTGATAAATGAGAGGCTTCCACCCACATCGAGCGATCAAACCTTTAAACAGTTAGGATCATCTCAATCTCCACTTTGGCTAAACATTTAAACAGTTAGGGCTAAAGTTGGAATTTCATCTCGATAAACAAGAAATTCAGATAACTAAACCTTTAAACAGTTATTGTTATCTAAATCTTTTCGATTCTCAGAGTGGAGATCCCACTCTTAGTTTCATCCTTCAGATTCTCGAAGTGGAGATCCTACTTTGAGTTTCTTTTGCACCTGGAGATAGAATATAAAATTCTCCCTCTCCAGCATAGGGTTCGTCTTTGCCCCAAGAGAAGACACAACATAGCTCTTCAGCACTAAAATCCATGCATTTCATGCATGAGGAACTTTATCTCAAGTCCTGAATAGAAATAAGTCTATGTCTAACACGCGTTATCGGTTAGTCTTTTACTGTGAAAAGGACAATAGCCTACGTATTTGACATCGTGGCAGGTTGTTATTAATAATGCCGGAATCCATGCTTCATACGCATGGGGAACTTTATCTCGACCCCTAATCAAAGATAAGCCTACGTCTAACACACGTTGCCTAGTGGTCCGTTGTCGCGAAGCCGACCAAGTCTATGTATTCAATATCATAGCACCAAGTCTTAGAGAGTTCATTCTTTTAGCACAACGTTACATACAGAACGGACTTAAACAATCTGCATACTAGCCCGATTCAAATGGTAGTCAGTAATAGGGGTGTGCACGGTTCGGTTCGGTTTGGTTTTTATTAAATTTTGAACAACTGAACCGAACCATCCAATATTCAAATCCGAACCGAACCATTGCAAGTCGGTTCTGTTTGCTCGGGTCTAACTTCATTTAACAAACAAACATATTCTCAATGAGAAGTGTACAGTGGCATCAATTATTATACATAATTCAGTTCTTCATGCTAAAAATTAGCTTCAAAAATCATTTAAGTAATAGCTTACCAAAACTGTAAGCTCTTCTATATCTACATATAAAATTAGGATGATGCATATAAAAAATTAGTCGACATACAAATTTATGAACTTTTGACATATCATAAAAGTAAGCTCATCGACCTACTACTAAAACAGATCTCGTAATTAAGTCAAACAAACAAAAACCCAACTTTATTGTGATCTCAAATCAAACAAAAGAACATCATCAATAGAAAAAAGAACGAAATCAGATCCAAAATCTGCAGAGTTCTTTAATAAATAAATAAAAACTCACCAAAGCCATTATTTTGATTGTAGTCTACTGCTCTGATCTCAAATCTGATCAACAAAAAGCAAAAAATTAGTAAGGATCCAAGAGAAGTTGATGAAACTAATGAAAAAGCTTGAATCTTTTTTAGAGGGAATACTTACTAATATTTTAGTCTTATTTCGATTTCGTATGCAATGAAGGCAAACTCATATAGGAAATCCCAAACAATTGAGTTTAAGGTTCTAGGGACTCCACTAGGGCACGGGAACAAGGGCAAGAGGATCAAAGACTGAAGTCTGAAGAGACGGTGGGTCGGCTGTGTTAAAGAGGTGGCGAGTCGGCACCAGCAAAAAGGCGGCGAGTTGGCGGCAATGGTGATGGCGGAGGACTTTCGTGACCGTAGTCTCGTCCAAAGAAGTGACCGCCATTAGAGGATCAAAGGAGAAGGAAGCGAGGGATTTGGGGGTCCTTGTAAGAGAGAGGAACTGATGGAGTGCAGCTGGAAATTTTGGAGAAGAGTTGGAGAGAAATAGGGTTAGGTTACTTGCGATTTTATAGCAAGGCAAGAATGGGTCGAGTAATTAAGAACGGGTATGGATTACGGTCGGTTCGGGCAGTTCGGGTTGAAATTTTTTTAACCCGACCCGAACCGCCCAACTCGAAAAACCGATTTTAGGGTCAGTTCGGGTCAGTTCAGTCTGTTTTTTCTGTTTGGACCGAACCATGCTCAGCCCTAGTTGGTAAAGGCACTTCAAACCCATTGATAGCTGAGGGTTTTCCAAAAATCCTATGAGTATTATGCTTATCTATTCAAAACAGAATGGGTAATCATAATAAGGGACAAAAGTCACTAACGCATCAGCTTCACTAATTGGTCTCGTGAATTGAACAACCGAGCTAACCTCAACTCCAGCCGAAACTTTGAGGATAATAACTTTAGATGTTCGGCAACTTTAGAGATAGTAGCTGTATCAGCACCAACGGTTGGTCCTCTAATCATAATCAAATCTCACACAAAGAGCTCAACCTGGTAAGCATCCGAAGCATTCTCAGCTCGCTCTTCTCGACACTCTGATGAGTATACGAGTCTAAACTGTATCTCCTTAAACCTCCAACGGGTACACGAGGTTAAACTGATTCTCAAAACTCCCAGAGTATATGAGTATAAACTGGTCCTCCCCTCTCCAATGCCCTCCAGTCAACGTACGAGTACAAACTATGTTTATGCCAGTCAACACGTAGCCGTAAGTCAACACCGGTCAACACGTTGCAATGAAAGTCAATGCATAGCTGTGAGTCGACACCTGTCAACGCGTTGTAAAGAAAGTCAATGCTAATCAACGCGTTACAATGAAGGTCAACGTCGGTCAACGTGTAGCCGTGGGTCAACACCAGTCAATGCGTTGCGATGAAGGTCAATGCTTCAACAATTTGCAATGAAACATGGCTTGAATTAATCTTAAGTCAAAGGATAATTCCAAGGATTTTAACCGTAACCCGGGTGTGAATCCCCGATGAAGATAACCAGTTCAACATCGACTCAATGATATGAGTTAAACACAACAGTTTCAATTCGAGACTTTAACAACGGTCAGACAATAAACGCAGCACAAGAAGAATTTCAGCTATTCGACAAAATACTAAGTAGACTAAAAATTACAGAAGTTAAGAACTAAAGCCAATTATAGGTTCTTTTACGCCGACTGAAGGTTGGACCTATCACATCCAAAGTATGTCATGCTCTTCTATAAATGAAACGAGACTGAAACACTTTGGAGGGGGTATCCATAGGCATCAATAATTACCTATGTGTTCTCACACATAGTTCAAGACAAAGAGAAGACGATAAATGACATTATCTAAGTCGAAGAGGATTATCTGATGTCGACAAGTGAATGAAGTGAGTCGACGAAGCGTACGAATCAACGGGATGGTAGAATAGCAAAGAAACGATCTAATCAGAAATTACATTTAACTTACGAAAGATGAGGCGCCATTCATGTCTCATCCACTCCACGTATGATTCACCCACGGGAGATTGTAGATCTTTTCCCCGGCTTTTTGACGTACTTCAAATCACGTTGTTCTGAAACTGTATCGGAAAGTTACGACAAAAATAGTCAAAAGGGGAAAACAGCGTCTCGACCAAGGCCAAGACACATTTGTGTCTTGGCTAGGGCTGAGACAGAGACTATCTCAGCATGGCCGAGACTGTCTCGGCCTAGCCAGGACTGTCCCGGCTCCGAAAATGCTATTTCACGCCCATTTTTCGTTGTTAGCCGCCCAGATTTTGGTATATTCTGATCCAAAGCCTCTTTAACTGATTTGAATATGATTTTAACTGAAGATAAGAGAATCAGATATTCTTATCTAAAAACAAAGCTTTTGAAGCATATAAATATGGCCCTAGGGCCTTCATTTAGAGGGATCCGAAATTCTCGAGCCTTGGCGAAGCCCTACTAGATTGGAGAGTGAGGAGCTACAAATTTCATAGAGGAGGAAGAGATCTTGGCAAGTTCTTCAGCATAAAGAAGGAGAGTTTGATAGATGTGCAGTCTGATTCATCCATTTTCCTTGAGATCGATCGTACCTAGCTGCGATTCTTAAGAAGAGTGAGTATCTCGCTTTGCTCTCACTTTGCTAGATATTCGCTCAATTTCTTGACCCCTTTGCGAGTCAATAAAATCTATACTTTGATCTGATCGCTCGCTGGTTCACGGATTAACTCCGGCACAGGAAAAGATCACACACAAACAACGGGTGAACGTTTGTTGTGTGTGTTTTTAGAAAGTTGTAATTTTTATTTTCATTTGTTGAGATCATTGTAATGATTAAAGTTGTGATGAGTCCGTTAATGAAAGAACCAACTTTTGACCAAAACAATCTCCATAAGCCAAAGTTGTTTGTACCATTATACTTCTCCACATCTATCTTCATAGAGTGGATATTCAAACATTAAACGGTCTTCACGTCAGAAGTACCACTCCCAACACCTTCTTTCTCAGTCATCTTCCTCAAAATACCAACAAACCAATGCAAAATAAACTAAAAATAGATCAAACTGCAAGACAGGTAGATTTTTACCTCCAATTGAAACCCTAACAAGAGTCTCCAAAAGATCTTGTTGGGTCCTTTTGTTTTAATGATGATTAACAAACAATTTATAACTAATGTTGTTTGTCTAATGTTTGTGTTTTGTATCTATTCTAAGCAAACAACATGGGAGGATGGATGGAATTGCACCATAACGATAATATCCAATGGAGATTGGCGGAATTGTGGTATGAAACCTATACAATTCAAGTTGAAGATCCAAGTTTTTGCTTCATCCGCAAGTGTACCAAGATAGAGCTTCGTTGAAGATCACAAGCTTTGGTATATTTAGTTTAGGTTTTTATATTATGTGTGTTGGTACTTTAAGCTCAATTATATACACACATACACGTTTTGGTTTTTGTATATATATATATAGAAAAATATTGTGTTTTTGGTTTATAGACTTAACAACTATAGTTTATACTTTTTACCAAGTCTATAAAGTTATACAAGAAGTTTCAAAACATGGTTTAGTCAAAATGACTAAAACAAGTGTTTCATGTTTTCATGTTTTGGACTATTTTGTAAAATAAAGAGTTTATTTTGTAAAATAAAGAGTTTTCTCATTTGGAAGGTGTTTTTTAAAAACCAGTTTTTTGTAGTATGTGTATTATCATGTCTACAATTATTTTCAAAAGTTTTACATTTTTCTAAATTTGTTTGATATTTTTAAGGCAGTTTAAAAATTAGATTTCTGCTTCAAACAGGCTGTATATCTGTTATCATTCGACTGTTCAGTCGACTGATGAAATCAATCGACCGATCAGTCGACTAAAGAAAGTTCCTACAATTCAAAAAAGTTTTTATTTTGTTTTGATCGACTGACCAGCCGACTGATAAGATCATCAGTCGACTGATAAGGTCGTCATCAGTCGACTGATAAGGTCCGTCAGTCGACTGATGAGCTGGAAAACGCCTCTAACAGTCAGCTCATCAGTCGACTGATGAAAGCCGTCAGTCGACTGATGCTGTAACAACTAGTTTTTTTCAGCTTGTTCTTGTTTTGGGTATTTGGTCTTTTTGCTTTGTTTTTCTTGTGTTTTGGGGTCTCTATAAATACCCCTCATATCTCAGACCAAAAAAGAACTAAGAGAATATTTTAAGAGTGTTTAACAAGGGTTTTAAAGTTTGGTTTAAGTTTGTTTAAAAAGCTTTTAAGTATTTTTCAAGTTTCGATTTGTGAAGAGAATTTCACAAGAGCAAGTGGAGATCATCCTTTGGTGTTTGAGCATTCACTCTTCTCCCTCTCTCTTGTTATCATTAGAGAAGTTTTCCTAAACTCTATTTCTAGCTATTTATTGTTTTGTTCATAATTTCCATAAGCTAGATTTATTTGAGTTTAGTTTGTTTTATTGAATCTCATTGTTACACACACCTACTTGAGCTTATAGTATTTCATACATAGTATAATTGGGGTTGTGAGAGATTGTAACTTTGAGTTGTGCTTAATTGAGTTCACACCTTGTTTAGAGAACAATCATTTGTTGAGTGCCTAAATTGTGAGGTTCACTTTATAATACACTAGTACACCAAGAGGAGTGTATGGTGAGAGATGGGGTCGTCTCAAGAGGAGTGGGGTAGGTGGTAATGCCTAAAGAGATGTTGTAATTCCTAACACTTGAGGGAGACACGAGTTAGAGACCAACACTTGAGGTGATAGTTAGTGTAGTTACATTATGAGTGATTATGAACATTGATCGGTGAGCGTTGTAAACCGATATTGTGAGGTGCAAACGTTTTTCGGGTAAGCGTAGAAAACCCGGTGTGATAGTGGAGATTTCCTTGAGGTGAGGAACAGAGATATAGGTCGTGGGGACCAAACTCTGTGAACATATCGTTTGTTTGTGATTACATTGATATACTTTTACATTTGTGCTTATTATTCATATTGCCTTTGTCAATTACTCATTGTTATATTGCCCACTATCTAGTTTAGTTTGTTCACCCTTGTGTTAACATGTATATCCTTACTCATATATTGTTCATATCTTATTTGCTAGGATATATTTGTTAATTAGTTTTTAATTTGGTATAAATCGGATTAGATTAGCATAAATCGGATTAGTTTTTTAATTTGACACTTTTTTCGTGGTCGACCGAACAGCACCAAAAATAATTCCTGCGTTGTTTTTTCCTGTTCTTCTTAACTATTTTCACCATTTCTACATATATATCCAAATAGTTTTGCACCCCTACTTGGCATCAAGAAAGAGCAAAATCCACCTAATGCCTTAAACCCTATTGATCTTCGTGCTCCTTTCTGCTTCTCTCTTATAACATGCCTCCAACCATCGCCATTACGTTCTTGATCTGCTACCACCACTGTGTTCGTCATTGCTTTGATCCATTAAGATATTTCTCCTCCAAAATCCAAAGCCTAGCCCTAGACACTAACAAAGAAGGAGCAGCAAGAAGAAGAGTCACATGGCTATGTTGCATACTAAACATGCAGTTTTTATCTTTGTTTGAATAACTAATTCAAGGAGACTTTTATATGAGTTCTTACTCACCAAATTAAGCGAATAAGGATTTATTAGAAAGCCCTATGTGTCTAGTTTCCAGAAATCAAACTGTTCATGATTTGGATTTTTCTAGAGTGAGTTATTTGCATTTTAAGCTGAGACTATTCAGTTCACCCTAAAATCAGGATTCATGAATTTAGTTATTGTCGATGCATGCATGTATTGGATATGAAGAGTAATTTGTGTTAAATGAATTGAGTCAAGAGTGTTCTTTTGAGTAGTATAAATATCCATGTAATCAACAAGTTTGTTCAAGTCATTCGAATCAAAGGAAAAATCCTCTTGGTGACTTCCTCCTCCAATTTTATCTTGTTTGTGTAAGTTGTGAGAGTGCCCATCACCTTTCAATACCCACAACTCATCAAAAAATTTATGACAATTGCGCCATCAGAATGAAGATCACATTTGGTTCGTAAGGAGTATGAAATATTCAACAAAGTCATTGCGGTGCCTCAAGATAAGACATTACTTACTATGTCTCAGAAGAAGGCCTAGGAGAAAGAAGATCAATGTGCTCTCACCATTATTTATCAAGGTTTGATGATGATAAGTTCAAGAAGATAGCCAACGACAATATATCCAAACCAGCATAGGCTTCGTAACTCTGTGCTAGGACTTGAGAAAGTGAAGAGAGTTAGACTTCAATCTCTAACGACTGAGTTTGAGCCCCTTCTTATGAAGGAAAATGAATAATTTCAAGATTATTTGGCACGAGTCTTGGCGCTGGTGGACTAAATGAAGAGACTTAGACAAAAAATGCAAGATGTTTGTGTAGTTGAGAAAATTCTTTACTCTTTCAACATGAAAGTTTAATCATGTGATGGTAGCTATTGGAGAAGCCAAAGACTTGGAGGTCACGACAATTGATGAATTAAATGGGTCATTGTATGCCCATTAGGAAAGGATGAACCATGGCAAGCAAGAACATATAGAGCAAGCTCTATAAGAAAAGATGATTTTGAAGTCTAGAGGAGATACTTTTGGAGAGGTGATACGAGTCGCGAGCGAGCACATTTGATCGCGGAATTATCAAAGATGTATATGAGAAGAAAACAACAGGAACACACAAGACAATTCAATTAGCGAAGGAAAATACATTCTCTAGATTATAAAGAATAAAAGATTACAAAATCTCTCCTCACAATCTCTCTAGAATAAAGAACAATCTCCCTATTCTCTTTAAAATCTCATCTGATGTTTAGAAACCCTAAACAATCCCTATTTATATATCTAACAATATGGATGACAATCTCATAAATAACCAAGCCTAATAGAACTTGGAATCTGCGTCAAACAGAGTCCATGTTAACCTTGGAAACACGATCCGGTCGACCAACCTACTTGTTCCGGTTGACCGGCCAGAGCAAGGGTTTTTAACCCTGCAAGATTTCCTAATATCGGTTGATCGATGATGGATCCCGATCGACCGGCCAGAACACATGACTCTTACCTGTAGCGTGCACGTTTCTGGTCGACCGACGCTGATCATGTGGTCGACCGGCCAGAGCCCAAATGCCAGTTTTTCTGTTTTTTGCTATTTTCCTATTTTTGACCACTTTTTCTGCTTTCGACGACTCCGTCCACGCTTCTATTCTCAAGCTACCCTAAGAATCGTCTATCCTCAAGCTCCCATGAGGATCACTAAGCTCCCGAAGTAAGGAAGAAGATACACATGTATCATGGCTCACCCCTTTAGGAACTTAATGTCCCGTTCAAGTTAGAACTTCACCTGAGAGAACTCGCGAGCCCCTCCATCCCTATTGAACCACCTAGCATTGCTAGGCAACTAACCTTGACGTCTAATCAAAAACTACTCCTTCGTCCCGCATCTCGTCGTAGTCACCTTCCGCTCCAAAATAGAATCCTCTTTCAGCGGCTTTTCTTTATCAAACCACAAGTCTTCAATGTGCGGTAAGATCAATTTTTCATCACCCAAATCGTCCAACAATGGAGACTCAAACAATGTCAAGTACTCGACATTAATCACCGAATACATGTCTAAGTAAGGTCGCAAATCAAGCTTGAAGGTGTTGTCACCAATCTGATCAGTCTAAAATGGACCATGTCACGCCCCGTTTCCTAAAATACTGGGAAATTAGAACGTGAACAAGTCCGTGACCTATTAGATTAAGAAAAAAATATATACTATTATTATTTTTTTCTTTTCTTTTCTTCTCAATCCAATATGCTAAGCGTCAAATACATAAATCTCAATCACAGGTCTCCGATCACAACAGTAAGAATATTAAGAAAACCCAGAATAAGAAATAAATATATCATCAAGCAGATCATCCTAGACATAAAATATGGGTCCAACATACCCTTATTACAACAGTTCAACTAGGAAATAAGAAATATATAGTCCAAAAGAAAGTACCACTAAAATAAGAAATCCGACATTAACTAAAATAAATACGAAAGTAAGTTCTAATATTCTTCAACTATTACATGAAATATCCACTACTCTTCAGCTGGTTCCTCTACGTCCTCGGGGAAGTACTCCGTCGGAGCATACGTCGGCTCTGCTTCAACGTCAAGCTGGACCTGTCTGTCTCCTAAGTCTGACGTACACTAGAGAAAACATGTATATGTCAGCGTGCATGGCACACGACAAGATCTCACATGAACAAATAAAACGGTCTAATGATCCATGCTATGACAATAATAATACTAATAGGAAAGACAATGATACATGCAACTGGAAATCTAATGATAACATACAGCTATGTGAAAACAATGACTGAGTCAAATACTAACCATCCTAAAACTCAGTGGTCCACATCTCACATAGAGTCAACGCTCATATAATCGAATAACTGACTATTCACAAATCCCCTACATGCACCCAATACGCCGCTATACTGGATCGGTCAGAGGGCTACACGTAATCCGGTTTCAACCTAGTTCGAACTCAAGCTAAACTCGGGTGAATATTAAATTCACGGACCAAAGTGACTATACTGGCTTCACTTTGACCCAACAAACTAACCCTAAGCTACACTAGATCATGGGGCGAGCCTGGAAGATACATCAACAGCTATATCCAATCATATGAACACTGACTTTTCCATCCCAACTCTTCTCGTCTTTCTAAGTCAACAATCATAATCCCTATTAAACTCGGGTTCACCACCTAAACTCAGTTAACACACCCACACATGTCACTAGGTCTGTTCATGACGCACAAGGTTACTAAGTCATGAACTACTAAGGTTCTCAATCACTACAAGAGGGAATAAATAAAACTAATTATATACAATGATAACATGGCATGTCGAACATGATTAAACAAGTTCATAAGGCATGAGTAATAACTGTGAACGAAATACAGAATGCATGAACATAGTCTACACAGCATAAAATACACACATAAATAGACTTCATTAATATCTTACTACTAAGGTGTCCAAACTTCTTATGCAAGCTATCCGTAATTAAGTATCCTCTAATATAATAATGCAGTAAAAAGAAAACTGGAAACCGATGTCGTTTTGCACATGAAATATCACGCTCTACGACGATCAGTTATACTATCATAAATAATAAATATTCTTTTTCTAAAATTATTCTTTTAAAACTATTTCTCATTATAACTAATTTAAAATAAAAAATATTTATGTAATATATATATTAATTCTTTTTTATATGAAAAGTAACATTTCCCTATTTTATAAATTATCTTTAATTTATTTCTTTTTCGCTAATATTTCGTAAAATCTAATTTTAACACCTAACTTATCATTTCATGTCCGTAAATACTTAGATATAAATATACAAAAATTATTAATATCTCATAAAATCTAATTATAACACATACATTTATCATTTCGTACTCGTTAATTTTCAGACATAAATACAGTAAAATATCTTGTTACTTATTACAAAAAAATTATTTAATACCATATAACATCATTCCACGCTAAATATGCATATTAACAACCATAATATATCTAACTAAATATTTAATCGATAATAATTGTAAAAGATATCTACTTGATAGGCGAGATCTTGCCTTGGCGTGTCGAACAAATCGACGTCGACGGCGAGGGTATGACT
>NC_033801.1:101824454-101867087 GCF_001876935.1 Asparagus officinalis | reverse complement strand
GGCGTTGGGTCTTGTGGACGAGAGAGAGGAAGAAGGAGAGAGAGGGATAATGGTGGTGGTGTAATCGTGAACAGGAGAGGGATATTGTATAAATATATATATATATATATATAGTACTATAGGGTTAGGGTTAGGTATTTAAAATAATTAAAATAAATAATTATGGGTATTTAAAAATCAAAATAATTACGAAATAATAATCTACAAATAAAAACGTACATGTTGTGCTAATACAACAGTTGATACGAAATAGTCGAAGTATACGCATATTATATAATTAAACGAGAATAATTAATAAAAAATATATTTACTTACATTTAAAATCAAATAATTATGGGATAATTATATACACAGTAAAACGTACCAGTTATACTAATACGACAGCAAATACGCAATAATTAAAATAATACAATAATTTATACAAATAATACGTAATTAATAATTCAACATAATACACAAAATAATACGTAATAGTAACAATAATACAACGTATTATTTAAATAATACGTAATAGTACCGATAACACAACAGATTAATTCCACAAACTTTTATCGCACAAATTAAATTTATAAATATTAAATTTATTTAAATAAATATAAAATTTGGACTTTTAAATCATAAAAAATTTTGGAAGGCCGAGAAAAATACAAATACTCTTCTAAAATTAATATTTAAATATTTAAAAATCTAAAAAATTATTTTAACTAGTATCAAATTTTTCGATCATTATAGACCATATCGTATAGGATTCAACTACTTCTCTTCTCCTTTTAGCCGCTAATTATGGGATAATTATATACACAGTAAAACGTACCAGTTATACTAATACGACAGCAAATACGCAATAATTAAAATAATACAATAATTTATACAAATAATACGTAATTAATAATTCAACATAATACACAAAATAATACGTAATAGTAACAATAATACAACGTATTATTTAAATAATACGTAATAGTACCGATAACACAACAGATTAATTCCACAAACTTTTATCGCACAAATTAAATTTATAAATATTAAATTTATTTAAATAAATATAAAATTTGGACTTTTAAATCATAAAAAATTTTGGAAGGCCGAGAAAAATACAAATACTCTTCTAAAATTAATATTTAAATATTTAAAAATCTAAAAAATTATTTTAACTAGTATCAAATTTTTCGATCATTATAGACCATATCGTATAGGATTCAACTACTTCTCTTCTCCTTTTAGCCGCTCCTTACTTATCTTCAGCTACACCATGTCACCTTTGCCAAAATTACAAAGAACTCGATGTTGATCGATCATGTTTTGCCTTGTACTTTGCTTGTGACATCTTCAACTGAGCTTCAACCATAGCGTGAATCTGTGCAATCTTCTCTAGAAATCGTTGAGCCCGTTGTCTTTCGCCCCCTTCTTTGCTGTCAGTCATAGCTTCACTAGAGAAATACTAAGTCGAACGAACTTGGAGGTAAAAACCCATAACACGTCTCAAACGGTGACTTTCCCGAAGGTCCATGAATAGCCCTGTTGAAAGCAAACTGAAGGTATGGTAAGCTTTCATCCTAAGTCTTGGGATGCATGGAACTATACGTACCCCCGCAAAATGTGAACCTTAGTCCGGTTGACTATTTCTGTTTGCCCATTTATTTATGGATGAAAGGTTGTACTCTTGTTCAATTTAGTGTCCATCAAACTCCACAAAGAATCCCAAAAGTGCCCGAGAAACCAGGTATCCCGATCTGAAATAATCGAACTCGGAAACCCCAAGTGCTTCCACACATGTTCAAAGAACAATTGCGCTGCACCTTCTCCCATCACGGTCTTCTTATAAGGAATCAAGATCACCGTCTTACTGAACCAGTCCACTACAACATAGAAGTAATCATGCCCGTGCTTGGTCGTTGGCAACACTCCTAAGAAATCTATAGAAATACTCTCCCACTTCTAGAAGGTACTAGTAATGGTAGATACAATCCCCGTTTCTTGTTAGAAGGCTTCGAAATGCAACATAGCTTACACCTCCAAATATACTTGGTAACATCCTCTAACATCTTCGGCCAAAAGATATGGCGTCGTAGATTGAGAAGTGTCTTCTGAATCTCAATATGACCTTGCACATGTGATGTATGTGCCTCTCGATTCCACTGCAATCGATCACCATCCTCTGGAATGCAAAGTGATATCCTACGATATAACAAACTATCTGCTCCAATCTCATACTCCCCCTTCGACCAGCCTTTGCTTGCTCGAACACCCTGTCAAAATCTCTACTGGATGTGTACATCTGTACATACTCTAAAGGAACCAAGGGCTGAATACGCGTCACCACCAATAAAGCTCTAACTGGTGGTCGAGATAACATACCGGCTAACTTGTTCATCACCCCTTTCTTGTACCTAATGATGATGTTGAACGCCATCAAATAGGACATCCACTTCATGTGTCGTATCTGCTCTAGCTTTGTCTAGGCATGTAGAAACTCCAATGGCTTGTGATCTGAGGGCATAACCACCTCCTTACCCAACAAATACACTCTCCAATGCTTGATTGCCTGATAGAGTGCATAAAACTCCTTATCATAGGTAGGATAGTTCAGAATAGCACCCATAAACATCTCAGAATAGTATTCCACTGACTTTCCATCCTGTGTCAACACAACACCCATAGCATAACTAGAAGCGTCAGTCTCCACCTCAAAGGTCCTCTATAAATTAGGCAACGCTAACATCGGTGGCTCCGAGATCTTCCTCTTTAGTAACTGAAAAGCCTCCTCATGTGTCCACCCCCACTCAAACTAAACTTCGCCTTCATAAGGCCATGTAAAGGTGCTGTATAAGTAGAAAAATATTGAATAAACTTGCGTAAATATTGGCAAGCCCCCATGAAGCTTCTCTCCTCCGTTACTGTCCTAAGCGTCGGCCACTTCGTGATCACCTCCACCTTACTTGGATCTATCCTCTCCTAGCCCTTCCTCACGATGAAGTTGAGATACACTAGTTCGTCCTTCCCAAATTCGTACTTCTTCCCATTGAGCTTCAGCTGTCCATTCTGCAGCACTTCAAAAACCTTCTCTACATGAACAAGATGCTCCTCTAAGGTCCTGCAGTACACCAAGATATCATTAAGGTAAACTATCATAAAATTGTTTATAAAAGGTCATAACAAATCATTCATGAGCCTTATAAAGGTCCCTGGAGCATTGCATAACCCGAACAACATCACCAACCACTCGAACATGTTCTGCTTGGTCTTGAATGCAGTCTTCCAAGTGTTATCCTCCCGAATCCTCACCTGATGGTAACCATATTTATGATCCAACTTTATAAAGAACCTCACTCCTTCAACCTGATCCATAAGATCATCGATTTATGGTAGTGGGTAACGATTATTGACCGTTATCTTGTTGATTGCCGGGTAATCCACGCACATGCGCTAGCCTCCATCCTTCTTGGACACCAACAGCACTGGCAACCCACAAGGTAAAAAACTAGGCACTATCACTCCCGTCTCCAGAATTTCCTGAACTTGCTTCTTGATCTCCTCGGACTCCTGTACAGATGTGCGGTAGAGGCCTATATTTGGTAAAGAACTCTCTCCTGTCAACATAATCTCATACTCCACACTTTGTCTCGGCGGTAACCCGGTGATCTTCGAAAACAAATTTGCATACTTGCCCTTCAACCAGTCAAGATCTCCCTCCTGCATCTTGCTCAAGGTAGTCAAGTATACTCTACTCAGCTGCTACTCATAAGGCCTAATGAACAATAAAAAAAACTTCTTGCTTACATTCACTAGTCTTTTTGCCTGAGTCACCATCACCAAACTTATCTCCTACAGAAGAGAGGCCGAACGAAATATGAACTACTCACCATTCTTGGTGAACGTATACTTCTGGGGTCACTTGTCGTAGATTGTATACCTATCCCACAAATAAAGATTGCCCAATATAACCTGACAAACATCTAATGGAATAACATCGCACATGACCTCATCAATATATGACTCATGGAGTACAAATCTGAAAGTGCATTGATTGAATACACTCAGTCCCAACTCCTTCTGAATCCAGCCTAAAGGATAGGGCTTCAGATACTTGACCGTCTCCAGACCCAGCCTCTGAACCAAGACCTCGAATATTAAATTCTTCTAGCTCCCTAGATCAACGATAGCATCAACCAAGCTAGTCTTCACATGTAACTTAAGAACAAAGAGCTACTCCCTGGGGTCTTCGTCTTCCTTCACGGCCTGCTTCCCTACCATAAGGTTAAGACTGTTGTTGGGCTCTATCATTCCGGGGACTTCCTTCGGATCCTGTTCCACCATGTATGCCTTTTTCTCCTCCTTCTTCTTCAACCCTTTTAGCTTCATATGAGGATACTTCTCCCAGCATCGATCAGCTACGTGCCCTGACTGCTTGCATTACTTACAAGTCAATCCTACCTTCCTTGGGTTGTCCTTCTTCTTCTCCTCCTTAGGTTAGGAGCCACTAGACTTGCCCCCCACTTGTTTGACATCCCCCTTTGTCTTGTTGCCTTTCTTCTGCTTGCCCTTAATGGCAATAGCCTTCACGCTCGCCTTTGTAATCGACTCAACCTTGAATAGCTTCATCTCCTTTCGGATGTATTCGTTAAAACCCACCATATACTTCACAAAGATCGAGTACTCCTTCGTCACATTGCGGACCATCGCTTGTTGAAACTCAATCATGTAATCTTGAACGGTTTGATTGAATCTTTGACGCAAGCCGTACCACTTATACCAACACTCTTCAAGGAATCCCACCAGGTAGAACTTCTTTCTTAGCAACTCTTTGAAGTTATTCCATGACACTGCTTTCTTCTCCTACTTGTAATAGAACTTCCACCATGTCAACGCGTGCCTTGAAAGCTTCAATGTCGCAAAAATGATCTTCACTTTTGACGAATAGCCATAAAGAGTAAAATAAGTCTCCATACGCTCGATCCAATCATCAAGCCTTTCGACATTAACACTCCCATCATAACAGAAATCTCTACTCTGAAATCAATCTTCAAATTTTGGTAAGGACCCTTACCTTTTGATGTCGAACAGCCCTGACGGCCTCGATCTCCTCGTCGAAATATGAGTTTTCACTCTCCCCACCGAACTCTATAGGTTTCTTCTTGGACTTCGAAGAAGATTTCCCCTTTTTGTTCCCTCCATGGATGAGATCAACGAGTTGTGTGAGAGTCGACCCGATTGTTTTTATTAGTTTCTCCAATGCATCAAGCCTTGCTGAGTTGTCGTTATCCGCCATCTTCTTCTTCCTTGATTTTTGGACCTCTTCCAAAGAAATAAGGATCTCGCCTAGCTTCTTGTATTACGATCGAGTAAGGACCATACACAGGACACCCCCTTCACAGGATCTGAAGGCTCTGATAGCAACTTGATACGAGTCGCTGAGCGAGTACCTTTGATCGTAGAATTATCAAAGGTGTAGATAAGAAGAAAACAACAAGAACACACAAGACAATTCAATTGGCGAAGGAAAATATTTTCTCTTGATTATGAAGAATAAAAGATTACAAAATATATCCTCATCTCTAGAATAAAGAACAATCTCCTTATTCTCTTTAAAATCCCATCTGTTGTTTAGAAACCTTAAACAATCCCTATTTATATGTCTAACAACGTGGATGACAATCTCGTAAATAACCAAGCCCAATAGAACTTGGAATCTGCATCAAACAGAGTCTAGGTCAACCTAGAAAACGTGATCAGGTCGATCGACCTGCTTGGTTCGGTCGACTAGCCACAGCGAGGGTTTTTAACCCTGCAGGATTTTCTGATATCAATCGACAGATGCTGATTTTGGTCGACTGATCGGTTGACCGATGATGGATCCCGGTCAACCAACCAGAACATACGACTCTTGCCTGTATCGTGCACATTTCTGGTTGACTGACACGGATCATGTGGTCGACCTGCCAGAGCCCAAATGTTAATCTTTCTGTGCTTTGCTATTTTCCTGCTTTTGACCACTTTTACCGCCTTCGACGATTCCGCCCACGTTTCTATTCTCAAGGTACCCTGAGAATCATCTATTCTCAAGTTCCCATGAGGATCGCTAAGCTCCTAAAACAAGGAAGAAGATACACCAGTATCAAGAGGACATGACGAAGGATGTGGAAGGGGTCAAGCTCGTGGATGAGATCATCGACGAGAAAGAGGAAGTGATGAACAAAATTCTCAATTTGAGAATACCAAATTTTATTAGACACTCAGGAAGAGTGAGAGGAAGGGGCAACTATCAAAGATACAATGAGAGGAGAAATAACAAGTCTCAAGTTGAATGCTATTCTTGTAATAAGCTTGACCACTATTCTTGGAAGTGTCAAACTAATAAAGTCAAAAAAGAGGCAAAACTAGTTGAGCACAAAGAAGATGAAGTTGAACCATCCTTTGTTTCCACTTTGAGAGGAGTCTAATGGTGAGAAGAGCATGTGGTAACCTTACAGCGAGCTAGCAACTACATGACGGGAGATAGAAGAAAGTTCGTAGAGCTTGATGCAAGCATGAATAACTTTGTAAGCTTCAGAAACAAGTCAAAGATGGAGATTAAAGGTAAATGTAAAATCTTGCTTGAGATGAAAAATGGAAGCCACAAAGTTTTTTGTGATGTTTATTACTTTCCAAAGATGAAAAATAATTTTCTTAGCATTAAACAACTTATGGAGAGAGGTTATAAAATTTAAATGGCATATCTTATGCTTCACCTACGAGATCGAGATTCTAACCTTATTTCTAAGGTTACCATGGCAAAGAATCACATGTCTTATTGGACTTAAAAATGGTGGAGCTATATGTTTGAAGACTTGTGTCAATGATCTATCATAGATATGATACATGATTCTTAGCCACTTAAACATTGGAGGACTCAAAGCCTTGGTGGAGAAGAAGATGGTGAAGGAAATTCCCATGATCGATCTGTTAGGGAATTTTAATCTCCCAACCTACTACCATTCGCGCAACTTGGAAGCCAACCCATAATCAATAAGATATAAAATAATCACAATAAAAAAGAAAGAATACCAAGATTTATGTGGTTCAGTCGACCAACTTTGAACTACGTTCACGGTCAATAATACGAGAAATCTACTATGTATCAGGGAGAACTACAAGAGGAAGCACTCAACTCTCTTCTCTCAATCTCTCAATCTCTCAAAATCACATGCATAATCAACTCACATATTATCTCCTCTCCTTACAATCCTTTAAACAGACAAATATTGCGAAACCCTCTCCCAATGATATAATCTTTTGCACGGACAAAGACTATAAAACCCTCACCTCTCGCACTTCAAATTGAAGCACATACACTCCAACTGGGACGTCTTGTGACTCTCGCTATCATCTTCTTTGTCGTGGTGTCTGCACCTCTCCTGTGCGCACTAAGAGATCTACCACCTCTAACATTAGAAGCAAATCAACCATGCTTCTCCTCCCAACTTGAGCCTGACAATAACCCCCCTTGCTTATTGTCCTTCTGTTCCACCCGCATCACTCGTCTCAAACTATATTGGTGCACCTCTCCTACTCCACACTACGAGCTAGATGCATCTATCTCCTCCATCACTTGGCTTGGACCGAATATGAGCACTCGTCGTCTTCAAGTCCAATGCTACCATCTCCATCAGCATGTGTATCACTTAGTCCTGCCTGCTTGCAAGCTCCATCTAATTGGCATTGTCCTCCTCAAGTCTACACACTAACCAACTACTACTCCCGCGATGACTCTGAATAATTATATGCTAACAACTCTACTGCTAAAATCACATCTAATTCTCTACGTCAGTCTCATCTGTCACATACTCGTTTACCCTATCTACCATCACATTTGTCTCGTCATCACCATCAGAACTTTTCAGTACTTTCTGACCAATCTGAGCATAATCTAAGAAAAATCAAATCCTCTCATCGAGTTCAGAGCACTCTAAAACCTAGGAATCAACTCCTGGATTGTAAAAATTTGTCTCCGAACCCTCCATCAAAAAAAATTTAATCTTCTTTTTTTTCTTTTTCTTCATCTTGATTCTAGTAACGCCGATCTTTAATGTTGCACGACGATGACTTCTATCTTGAAAACTAACTTCCGGATTCATCATCATTGCTCTGATACCATTTATTGGGGAATTTTAGTCACCCTGCCTACTACGATTTGCGTAACTTGGAAGCCAACCCACAATCAATAAGATATAAAATATTCACGATCAAGAAGAAAGAATATCAAGATTTATGTGGTTCAGTCGACCAACTTCGACCTACGTCCACGGGCAACAATACGAGAAATCCACTAAGTATTAGGATGAACTACAAGAGGAACCACTCAACTCTCGTCTCTCAATCTCTCAACCTCACATACATAATAAACTCTCATATTAGCTCTAAAGCCCTCTCCTTACAATCTTTTAAATGGACAAAGACTGCGAAACTCTCTCCCAATGATGTAATCTTTTGCACGGACAAAGACTACGAAACCCTCGCATCTCGTATAATATTCTTGAATCAGGTTACACCCTCTACTAAGAGCTTGAAGAATGTAATGTCACAAGAAGCATGAAGATAATAGAAGCCAAAGGTCTTTTTGGGATTGTTCATGTTATATCTTCTGCACTACTCTATGTTATTTAACAGTTGGTTAAAGGGCTTCATAGACATAGAAATTGGTATCAGAGCATACCAATAAAACACAACAACACATATAAAAACTATTTGAATATCTTAATTACAAGATCCCCTAGAAAGAAACTGGTGACATAATTTCAATGTGATTATCTTTACTCTATGAAATAACTACAAAGTACTTATTCTTTCATAAATAAACACGTTAATCAGTTTAAGAGAAGTTATTTCTATCATGGTTAAATCATGTATGAGGATAGTAATGACAATTTGGTAGAAGATAAATTACTAAATCTATGCTCTTAAGAAAAATGACAAAAACGACAATTGTCCTAAAATCTTTTGGGGATTCGTACTTTAATCTTGTTTCTCAATGTTTGATCTTCCTATTTTTCTCTTTTAACATGTCCTTCTCCATCTACCACCACCATTATATTCATCATTGCTTTGATCAGTCTCCAACCAAACCCAAACCTTAACCCTAACATAAGACGACTGCTTTGAACAATGGAGATATTTCTCCATCCAAACCCAAACCCTAATCCTAACAAGAGATGACGAAAGTACTAACAAAGAAGGGGCAAGAAAAAGAGTCCTAGTGGTGATGATTTTCTCATGTGATCTAAATCTGCAATCCTGTAGGCTATTCAGCCTCAACAGATCCATAGGAGAAGATGGAAAAGATCAAAATTTACCTCAAATTCTAATCAAGACTCATCTACCCGAGACTGCTGCTGCTAATACGACCTAATGCATTAGATCCTTAGAGGGCATCCCCTTCACCTATCCTAATAAATTCCCCACTTCACTTTGACCCACTTAAATCTCCATCGTTGATTTGATCACCGGTGACACATTATTTTGAATAATTGGAGAGAAAGCTTGATTATATTCATGCATTAATCATGCTTAATACAAGTGCATAGTACAAATATAGATGGAATAATGTAACTATTTTAGCAATATTCTAGCATATGCTCTACCATAATAAAGTATCAAACCTCACATAATAGGTATGGATATAATCTACTTATATAAATAATATACAACTATATATTCTTAATACCCCTGTCAAACTCGTGGTGGATCAAACACTGAGAGTGTGGAAAGAAAAAAAAATAATGCCCCCTTAAACTCGTGGTGGATGTGGAAAGAAAAGAAAGGAGGTATGAGCCTTGGTAGAATATATTAGCAAGTCGGAGCTTAGAAGACATATGATAGAGAATTGCTTAGCCTTTGAATAATGGTGCAATATGAAATAAGGATCAATCTCAATATGTTTCTTACACTCATGAAAAAATGAATTGATGGAAATTATTATTGCACTTTCACTATCGCAATATAGAGAAGTAAAGGAGAGACATCAATCCTTATGTCACGTAGAAGTTGTCATGACCAAATGAGCATGGAGGTAGTGTTACACATAGCCCAATACTCAACTTTGACATTAAATTTGGAGGTTACATCCTATTTCTTAGCTCATAATGATATAAGGGTATCATCAAGAGATATATAAATACTGGTAATAGATCGACAATCAATAACATTAATAGCCCAGTCAAAATTAGAGAAGGCATGAAGTTGTAGCTTTGATATTAAGAATAGAAGAGATATAGATAAAGTACCACAAAGATAGCGCAACATTGTGAAGTATAGTAGCATAATAATCTAAGGTGAGAGTCTAAACAAATTAGCTCACCACACGAATAATGCGGGCGATGATTGATTGAGGGATCGTGAGGTGTACCAAAAAAACCAACAAGTTCATGATATCAAATGAAATTTTCCAAAGGTTCTCCTATATCAGTGCTAGTTTTAATGAAGCTAAAGAGATGTGTCAACAGTCTAATCATAGTCAACTCAGCTCAGGATAAGAGATTAGAGGTGTATTTCTATTGAGAAAGAAGATATCCCTATGGCCCATATGCAACTTCAAGTGCAGACAATAGCAAAGATGCCCTAGATCCTTCATGTCATATTTTTGATGAAAGAAGTCATTATAGTTTTTAGAAATGAAGGTTCACTACTAGTAATAACCATATCATCAACATAAAGGAGAAGGATAGTGCAACATTGAGTAGAAATGTGAATAAATATCGCATCATTAGCCTCGCTTTGAATAAAACCCATACCAAGTATTACAAAGCTAAATTTCTCAAATCATGCTTGTGGAGCTTCTTTTAGGCCATGTAATGCATGACGAAGATGACACATTTGTCTTGGTGAATGAGGAAGTTCTATAAGAGGTTGCATATAAACTTCTTCATAAAGATCACCACGAAGAATTGTGTTCTTCACATCTAGCTGATAGAGGGGCCATAGCTAAGCAGCTGCAACATCAATAAGAGCTCAAATAGAGGTCATCTTAGCTATACAAGAAAAAGTCCCCTACTAATTAATCCTATATTCCTGGGTTAAACCTTGAGCAACAAGACGAGCTTTGTACCGATCTATGATGACATTTGAACCGATTTTGATCTTATAAACATACTTGCAACTAATTAGTACTTTGCCTGTAAGTAATGTGATAAGATCCTAAGTACCAGTTTGCCTGTAGGTAATGTGATAAGATCCTAGGTACCAGTTTGCTAAAGGGAGACTAATTAGTTGCAACAAGACAAGCAAAAAATTTTATTTGCCTCATGAACATGGAAAGGATAGCATGACAGCCAGTGAAGAATCATCATCCGAAGTCAAGACTAGATGATCAATAGGCAGAAATAGAGCATGTTGACTTTCATGATCCTTAGTAGATGAGGATGGAGATGGAGGTGATGATAGCGATGGGGAAAAGGAAATCTTGGGACAACGAGATAAAATGGCAGATTTGGTGAGCTGTTCCTTGATGGAAGAGAACAGACGTTTGAAGTAGAGCATTGATTCTAGTGTTAAGGCTTCAACATATTTAGGTCATCTTGGTCATAGGTTGTCGACTGTTGCGATAGGAGGTAGAAATCCATTGGATATTTGGTCTGGTAGTGTCACTTTTGTTGAAGCTTCGATGAGGGAGCTAATTGACTCTCAGTAGGTAAAAAGTTTTGGACAGATCTTAGATGTATCGTAGCGGGTGGAGAGTGATGCTACTCCATGTTGGATAGAGATTACTCCACATACTTTAGATCATACTACATCATTTAGGATTCCAGCTGAGGTGACATAGTTAGGGGATCATTTGGATTTGGGTACAAATGATGAGTTGGTTGATTCGAATGCAACTGGTGGATATGATTTGGATACAACCATTGGTTCACCTCAGGTAGATGTGTTTCACTTTAGGGGCATTTGGATAGCTATCAGCCACATATTTGTTGGCGAAGAGTTGAGAACTTTTCTATTTGATTGAGAGACTTTGGAGGTCTTTTGGAGAACTAGTGAAGGCTTGATTCCTTTGGCAAGAGGATACGTAGGCAGCCATTTGTGATGCAACTAATTTGATGGGTAGATACCGCCGTTTGGGGAGTGTTTGTATTCCCATTTGGGTCTCGACTTATTGTGGATTGAGTCCGTTATCGTGAATTGTTTCACTTCGTACTGGACGTAACAAGTGGGATATTTGGCTTGATTGGTGTCAGCTCAGTTTTGGAAAAACTTCACCGAGGTAGAGAATTATAGAATTGGAGGTGAAGGCGACAAAGCTCAGGAAAATTGAAGCAGAAAATGTTTTGGATGCTGCACAGTCGACCGCGAGTGGAGCTGTGATTGATCACGGATGTGCACGAACACAGGAAAGTTTCTGGACTTTTTGCGATTGACTACGAGTGGTGCGGCGGTCGACCGCGAGACCTTGTAGTGGTTTTTTGTTCTCTATCGTTTGCCACGATCAACCAAAACTGGCGCGGCGGTCGACCGCGATGCGGTTTTGGGTCTGGGCTTGGTTTCCTGGACTGATTGGGTTTGTTGTTTGATATAATTAGTAACCACATTTTTTAGGGTTTTCTATTGATTGATTGAGTAGCTTGAAGGTGATTTTGAGCATAGAAAAGAGTGATCTTTCTGAGCAATTTGCTTAAGGGTTTAGTTTGAGAGATTTGTTTGAGAGGTTAGTTGAATGATATTGTAATCTCTACTTCGTACTCTGTTTCTCTATACTGGAAACTCATCCCTTCTTGCCCCGTGGATATAGGCAATTTTTATATTTGAGTTTGTGTCATTATTGTTTAATTTTAATTAGTTGCCTTCTCTCTCGATGTTTGGTTTGGTTCCTCGGCGCACAACAAGTGGCTTCCGTGCACAATAGAAATGACATATGTCGAGATAGTTTAATTTAGATATTGCAATAGTAAAGAAACAAATCTCTTTCATAACCTCGTATTTGTAAGATCATACTCTCAGTTTACCATGACAATGTTGTGATTTAATATGACTCTTGAAATGTCGTGATTCAATGTTATGCCCATTTATTTTCTTTTGTTATTGCATGTCATGTTTTATTTAATTTAGGATACTTACATGCAAAATTTTCCGTCATATCTTGTTGTTCTTTAATTTTCTTTTCTTTTTTCTCTTTCTTTTTGCAAAGCACGTGGGTACATGGGGCCCACGCCCACCCATGAGATGTTCAAACACCGCATGAACATCAAAGTTGTCCAGCGGTTTTTGTGATGAAGGCCCACCCGAAGAACTCTCTTGAACAATATAAATACCCTTTATGTCATCTAGGTTTTTGTGCGTGGAGGCTTTACAAAAGGGGGCGGCTCTTCATTTGCTGAGCAAGTACGAAGGGCAGTGCAAAGAATTGGTTGGTGGCTCTCTTCGTGTGGCTGTGCAAAAGAAAAGGCAGAGGCTTTTTTAGGGTTTTGTGCATCTCTTTGAGAGAGTATTTGTGTGAGGGATTTGAGAGTTTGTTTGAGGGTTTAGATTGAGTGATTGTAAACCCTAGTTGTATTCTCTCCCTCTATTAGTGGATCTCCCCCTCCTTACCCCGTGGACGTAGGCAATTTGCCGAACCAGGTAAAAATTGGTTGTCTCGTTATTTGTGTGATTTGTAATAGCTTTTAGGTTCCCTCGACGCGCAGTCCTAGAGCTGACGAGAGGAAGAGCTAATATCCCACTTTGATGAGATATTAGGCTTCAGATTCTTGTTCCCTTTGAGAAACAAGAATTCTTATTGCGACCTGACTCTCTTGTTGTGCTGCCGAAGTGCTGCCGAAATTTCCGTTGCGCGCAACAAGTGGTATCAGAGCCCAGATTTCAGATCTAGGGTTTTTTGGTGGAGAAAGATTCTTGTGTGAAGCTTGGTTCTTGGAGTTCTAGACTTCAGTGGAGATAGCATTAGGAGTTATCGTTGAAGATTTTTCTTTCCCCGTGTGGATAGGAGATCTATTTGGAATCCGATCTAGGGTTCAGTTGGGTGGTTCCTAATTTCTATCAAATTTATTCTTTCTCTATAATTTAGAGTTAGTTCGCAATGGGAGAAGAAGGTGAAAGCAGCAAGTCGATGGCGAGTACAATACAAGTTGGTTTTCAGAACACTAAGATTAGTGTGGGAAATATGACGGCAAAATCAACTTTGGATTGTGGATGAGCGACGTACAGGATGCGCTCAATGCTCAGAATTTGGAAGAGACCATCATGGTCCACGAGAAGCCACCTAAATATGAAGAGGCGGTATGGGAGAAGATGAATAGGAACGCTTGTGGGTTGATCAGGTCCTGTTTGGAATAGGAGCTGAAATATGATGTGATTGGGGTGACGTCTACAATGAAGATGTGAGAAATTCGCAACAACAAGTATCTCACGAAGAGTGTTGAGAATAGGTTGCACTTGCTGCCAAGACTCTTCAGATTTCAGATGTCCAGAGGCACCTCGCTAGCGGCTCATGTGAACAACTACACTAAGTTGTTGTCGGACTTGGCGAATGTTGATGAGAAGATATCGGATGAGTACAAGGCGATTATTTTGTTGGGTTCCTTACCCGATGAGGAGTATGATACCTTCGTGCTCACTTTATTGAACGGAAGATCTTCTATCAGCTATAGTAAAGTGACTAACGCTTTGACAAATTGCGATTTGAGGAGGAAGGACAAGGAGACTTCCCATGCTAGCACTTCAGGTGAGGCCTTGTCGACGAGAGGTAGAAGCCCATATCCAAAAGGTGGTAATAGAGGAAGGTAAAAGTCTAGAGGCCGCCACCAATTAACAAAGAACCAATGTGCATTCTGCAAGGAGCAGGGACATTGGAAGAGAGACTGCCCGAAGCTCAAGGAGAAAGAGAATGGCAAGAAAAAGGGCCCGAAGGCCAATGAGGTGAATATTGCGAAAGGCGATGATTCGTGCTTTTCTCTACTGATTACTCCGGAGGTGAACCATGTGGATGCATCAGATTGGATGCTTGATTCCGGCGCTACTTTTCATGTGACCCCTAGGCGAGACTGGTTTGCATCTTTTGAGAAAGTCGACGGGGGCGTTGTTGTCATGGGAAATGATCAATCCTGTGGCGTTTGTGGGATAGATACCGTGTGGATTAGGATGCATGATGGAGTAGTCCGTGAGTTGAAGGAGGTGAGATTTGTTCCTCAACTGAAGAAAAATCTTATCTCAGTTGGAGCTTTGGAGGCGAAGGGATTCAATGTGACTTTCGAAAATGCTGTAGCGAAGGTTACTAAGAGATTATTGGTGGTGATGAAGGGAGTCCGCAATCGGAATTTGTATTATCTGAAAGGAAGCACCGAGATTGGCCAGGTTGCTTCGGCTATTTCAGAAGCGGACATAAGCAGATTTTGGCACTATAGGTTGGGGCACACAGGTGAAAAGTCACTGCAGGCATTGTGCAAGCAGGGGCTATTGAAGGAAGCCAATAGTGGGAAGATTGAGTTCTGTGAGCACTGTGTTCTTGGCAAGAAGACGAAGGTAAAGTTCGGGACTGGTATTCATCAGACGAGGGGCATCCTGGACTACGTGCACACAGACGTTTGGGGTCCTACCAAGACTGCATCACTTGGTGGTAGACATTGGTTCGTCACTTTTGTGGATGACTATTCTAGGCGTTGTTAGGTGTACATTATGACGAAGAAGAGTGAAGTCCTAGATTTATTTGTGGAGTAGAAGAAGAGATTGGAACTGCAGACTGGGAGAAAGATCAAGACGTTGTGATCCGACAACGGCGGCGAGTACACATCAGACCCATTTCTACAGATATATCGAGACGAGGGCATAGAGAGACACTTCACAGTTAGTCATACACCGCAGTAAAATGGCGTGGCAGAGAGGTTGAATCAGTCTTTACTGGAGAAGATTCGATGCTTATTGTCGCAAAGTGGTTTGGAGAAGATCTTTTGGGCTGAGGCACTTACATATGCGAGCCACCTCATTAATAGGCTGCCTTCATCTGCGATTGAGGGGAAAACCCCTATGAAGATGTGGTCGGGAAAGCCAGCACATGACTATGACCGGCTCAAGGTATTTGGGTGCACTGCATATTATCATGTTAAAACTGATAAATTAGAACCTCGAGCTAGGAAGGCCATATTTGTAGGATTCAAGCGTGGTGTTAAGGGATACAAGCTTTGGGATCCAGTGGATAAGAAGATTGTGCTGAGTAGGGACGTCACATTCGATGAGGCTTCTATCTTGAAGCTTCCCAGCTCTCATCAGGTGGAGAGCGACCCGACGGAGGAGATATCGCAGGTGGTGGAGATCGATGCAGCTCCACGTTGTCCAGATGGTACAGTATCCATGCAGGTGCCGACTGAGGTGACGCCAGGAGAGCACGATGGTGACACGGAGGATACGAGTACTAATGTGTAGGGTCAAGGACTGACTGCTCAGGTTCAGGATTCGATTGCGGTTCGGAGACAGAGGAGAAACATACAGATGCCAGCACGGTATGCCGACACAGTTGCGTATGCACTTCCGATGAAGAGTATCGATGAGTTAGTGCCTACTACATTTTAGAGAGGCCGAGCAGAGTTCGGAGGCTGATTCGTGGCAGGTGGCTATGCAGGAGGAGATGGAATCTCTTCATAAGAACGATACATGGGAGCTTGTTGAGCTTCCAAAGGAGCGGAAGGCAATTAGTTGTAAGTGGGTATACACGAAGAAGGAGGGCGTTGAGGGCACTCCATTGAGGTTCAAGGCTAGGTTGGTTGCGAAGGGCTATGCACAGGAGGAAGGTATTGACTATAATGAGGTTTTCTCTCCAGTGGTGAAGCATTCTTCGATTCGGATTTTGCTAGCTTTGGTGGCACAGTATGGTTTGGAGTTAGATCAGTTGGATGTGAAGACGGTATTTCTTCATGGTGATCTTGATGAAGAAATATACATGACTCAGCCATTGAGATTCCGAGCTGCAGGGAAGGAAAAATTAGTTTGCAAACTAAAGAAATCGCTATACGGTTTGAAGCAGTCTCCTCGGCAGTGGTATAGGCGATTCGATGGTTTTATGATTGGTCATTCATACACTCGGAGCCAGTTTGATCCTTGCGTATATTTTTGCAAGTTGAAAGGAGGTGCGTACATTTATTTATTGCTCTATATCGATAACATGTTGGTTGCCTCTATTTCCAGGTCGGCTATAGATGAGTTGAAAGTTCAGCTTTCAAATGAGTTTGAGATGAAAGACTTGGGTGAGGCGAAGCGCATTCTAGGGATGGAGATCGACAGAGATAAGAAGAAGGATAGAATTTGTTTGACACAGGTGGCTTATTTGAAGAAGGTTCTACAGCGATTCCATCTTAGCATGGATACGAAGCCAGTTGGTGTACCATTGGGAGCCCATTTGAAGCTTTCAGCTGGTCTTTCACCAAAGTCAGTTGAAGATCGTGAGTTGATGTCGAAGACTCCATATGCAAGCGTAGTTGGGAGCTTGATGTACTCGATGGTATGTACGAGACCAGACTTATCACAGGCAGTAAGCATGGTATCAAGATACATGCACGATCCAGCAGTGGGTCATTGGGACGCTGTGAGATGGATTTTGAGGTACATTCGAGGTACGCTCAATGTTGGTTTGGTTTATGAGCGGGACACTAAAGGTGGGCAGCTATGCATTGGCTATGTTGATTCGGATTATGCCGGGGATTTGGATAAGCGTCGATCTACGACGGGGTATGTGTTCACTTTGACCCGTGCGCCAGTGTGTTGGAGATGCACCTTACAGTCTACGGTGGCTTTGTCTACGACGGAGGCAGAGTATATGGCAGTTACGGAGGCTGTGAAGGAGGCTATTTGGCTTCGAGGACTTTTGGAGGAACTTGGTATATCGCAGAGGTCCGTCACTATTCATTATGATAGCATGAGTGCTATCTATTTGGCGAAGAATTAGGTTTTTCATGCGAGGACGAAGCACATTGACGTTCGTTATCACTTCGTTCGAGATGTTCTTGAAGATGGCGATGTGGAAATTGTGAAAGTCCACACGAAGGATAATCCGGCGGATATGCTCACTAAGGTGGTTCCGAGCAACAAGTTTGATCACTGTCGAAACTTGTTGCATATTCGTGATTGTTGAGGCTATTGGCGGCCATTTGGGTGAACTACGTTTGGCTTGATTCCTTGGGCAAGAGGATACGTAGGCAGTCATGTTTGATGCAGCCAGTTTAGATTAGTTGATGGGGGTGAGATTGTTTGGACTCTCATTCGGGTTCTCAACTTGTTGTGGATTGAGTTCGTACTGGACACAACAAGTGGGACATTTGGTTGCTTTGGTGTTGGCTCAGTTTTGGGAAAACTTCGCCGAGGTGGATAATTGCAAAGCACGTGGGTACATGGGGCCCACGCCCACCCATGAGATGTTCAAACACTGCATGAACATCAAAGTTGTCCAGCGATTTTTGTGATGAAGGCCCACCCGAAGACCTCTCTTGAACAATATAAATACCCTTTATGTCATCTAGGTTATTTTTGTGATGAAGGCCCACCCGAAGACCTCTCTTGAACAATATAAATACCCTTTATGTCATCTAGGTTTTTGTGCGTGGAGGCTTTACAAAAGGGGCTTTATGTCATCTAGGTTTTTGTGCGTGGAGGCTTTACAAAAGGGGGCGGCTCTTCATTGGCTGAGCAAGTACGAAGGGCTGTGCAAAGAATTGGTTGGTGGCTCTCTTCGTGTGGCTGTGCAAAAGAAAAGGCAGAGGCTTTTTTAGGGTTTTGTGCATCTCTTTGAGAGAGTATTTGTGTGAGGGATTTGAGAGTTTGTTTGAGGGTTTAGATTGAGTGATTGTAAACCCTAGTTGTATTCTCTCCCTCTATTAGTGGATCTCCCCCTCCTTACCCCGTGGACGTAGGCAATTTGCCGAACCAGGTAAAAATTGGTTGTCTCGTTATTTGTGTGATTTGTAATAGCTTTTAGGTTCCCTCGACGCGCAGTCCTAGAGCTGACGAGAGGAAGAGCTAATATCCCACTTTGATGAGATATTAGGCTTCAGATTCTTGTTCCCTTTGAGAAACAAGAATTCTTATTGCGACCTGACTCTCTTGTTGTGCTGCCGAAGTGCTGCCGAAATTTCTGGTGCGCGCAACACTTTTATCAATGTTGATTGTTTAATAGTATCCTTTTGAATTCACCTTGAAAAGTAGTACGTGTACGTTCAAGTCTACTAGATGTTTTTGATGACTTTGACTATTGATTTCAGATGGATGCATGAAGGTATGCATCTAAAGAAAGGGCATCGCAAATAGACAAAATGAAGAATCTGAATTAATAACTTATTTATCTTAGTTAAGTGTAATGTGCTTGTGCACTTAAGTTATAAATTTTCTTTAAGTAGTTCTGAACTTGTTTAATTTTAAAAATGACATATATATTGCAATAGTAAAGAAACAAATATATTTATATAGTTCGTAGTCCATTTACCATGGGATTGTCATTATTAAATGTGACTCAGCTTGACGTGTTTATAAGAAAATTAGTCTTAGATGCTCCGTACGTACACCCATTTATTTGCTTTGCCATATATATTGCTTCGATATGTCTTATTTTACTTTATGAAATTACGTAGTTGCATCCATCACAGCGTCTTTTCCCCACTTTTCTCAATGTTGGATGTTTAATAATGAATTCACCTTGAACACGATCCAAGTTAGTAAATGTTCTTGTTGTCTTGCCTTTTGATTCCGGATGGATGCATAAGCTACGCAAACAAAGAAAAGGTGTTGCAAATGGAGAACATGATTGGACACTTGGTAACTTGTTTAACTTACACTAGTGGAAAATCATGTATCGCTGACGGGCATTCCCGTCAGCGATACCCCAATTCCCGTCAGCGATAACTATCGCTGACGGCGTCCCGTCAAGGATACGCCGTCAGCGATAGTCCCGTCAGGGAAGGACTATCGCTGACGGGGGGCCGTCAGCGATAAGTATCGCTGACGGCTATAGTGGCGACGGCAATGCCCGTCAGCGATAGCGAAACATCGCTGACGGGATTCCCGTCAGCGATGTTTCGCTATCGCTGACGGGGATCCCCCCGTCAGCGATAAGTATCGCTGACGGCTATAGTGGCGACGGCAATGCCCGTCAGCGATAGCGAAACATCGCTGACGGGATTCCCGTCAGCCCGATACCTATCGCTGACGGGGATTTCCGTCAGCCATGTTATTTACATCGCTGACGGGCTTTCCCGTCAGCGATAACTATCGCTGACGGGTAGCCGTCAGCGATAAGTAACAGCCAGCTAAAAAAAATCTGATGATACCATCCAAATTTTCCCTGTACGTATATATATCTCCAAAACATACCCTGTACATATATATATTCTCCAAACGACATTCACACGCATTCCAAAACATCTCGCCCAATGATACAATCCAAATTTTCCCAATTAAACCTCTCATCAATCAATTTTCACAAACAATCGAAATATATACATTCCACTTTTCACCGATAAGTCCAAATCCACAATAATAATTTTCACAACAAACAATACACACATATCATAAGTTTCTAAATCCACAATTATACAAACACGAGTATCATAATCTCAACTATAAAGATGTCCACAATATAAAATGTCCACACTATAACACCGAGATTATGATACAACACGAGTATCATAATCTCAACTATAAAGATGTCCACAATATTACAACACGAGTTTAGGATATAACTCACTAAGATAGGTCATCCGCCCTATCCATGTCATCATCGTCCGCGTTGCACTGGCGGATCCATCCCTACGACTCGTGCTCCCAATAGTATCATCTCCATCTAACACACAAAATAATTAAATTAGAATCACATAATATTTGTACTCCTCATGAAATCCGGATATTAATGTGTTTCTGTAAATCACTTTTATCCACCAACGCCTCTATTTTTACTACACAGCAAGCGGACAATACACGACATCACTATTTAACTTCCGTGGAGTCTGCAGGCGTACTGTATGAATTGATTTATTTCCATCTTTATATCGACTATCCCCCATCTATCAATACAGGAATATCGATCCATGATTTGTCCGGAACTATCCTCATATATAGATCTGTATGATATTAAGCATAATTATGATAATTGTGAATTTTTATTAGTAACGCATCGTCTTTAAAGGCTTGTCTTATCAAATTTTAATTATAATAATCTCGGACGGGAAAATTACCAGAATATAAATTATGTGGGGGAAAATCTAACGCTCATATTTTGAAATAAACAATTTAACGGCCTGTCATAGGAAATGGACCTATCCATAGGAATATAGTAGTGTTTACAACTACTTTATATTACTTTTAAGCGTTTTATTTCTTAAAAATTTCGCAGCACCTACCCGCAGTTCTTCCGAGTACACTGTGCGCGATGTTATAATGCGTATCAATCATCGATAATAAATCGATTATAAATCAATACGCAAAACAACATACGTTATTGTACAGGAGAACATCGGTACGTGTTATCGAAATTTTTAAGGAATAAAATGCATAAAGTATACAAAGATATGATCATACACTACTGTATTCCTAACCTGTACAGAAGAGGGAATCCTCCCCGGACAGATCTAATAATTATTGCATGTATATCATGCTCCTAACATAAATCACGTTATTCTCTTTAGATGTAAAAAGTATTTTCACATCCAACTAGAATTTACGTTGAGTCTATATCAGAAGAGATTCACATCCAACATATTAGACGGGAAACTAGGGGCGCGTAACGACTTTCAATTCATAAATCATGATATATAACACAATAAAACTTGTAATTACCCACAAGAGAGAAAAAATTAACCAAAGGAGAATAAAGACCTTAACTCAAAAATAGCTTTCCTCTTTTCTTTTGACAAGAATGAGAAACGTAGGTCACTTATAGCAGGTGCCGTGGTCTTTCCTCTTTTCTTTTTGACAAAACGGGTGTCTTCGCAAATTATTAACGAAGAGAGTTACTCAAGAGACATGGATATAATTATTGAAAATGCATAACAAAAGTGATCTCATGTAAGAATTGAAGTTATATATTTCTTGAACTTTTAACAAGAACAATAAATAGATGCATTTTAGGGGCTGTTTGATTATGCATTTTACTCAAAAATAGCTTGAAAATTATTCCTACCAAATTAGTTAGAATACTATTGTAAATGAAGGAGACCCCCTGCCTAATTCCTCTATCCGAGTCCATAAGATCCTACTGGCTTTAAATAAGTTTGCATACATTAAAACCCATCAATTAATATCCAATTTTCAACTGAAAAATCAAACAAGAACCAAAAATTACCGCTTGGATCTCCTGCAATCTAAGAAAACGTAAGCCTCTCTTGGACCTCCTGCAATGCAATCCACGAAATCAAATCTCAGATTAGAAACAACAACAAATTAAACCTAAAATCACAACAAAAAAATTATGAAAATTTTGAAAAAAAAACAAGGAATCATACGCGACTCGAGAGAATATGACAGAGCTCAGGCGAACCCTCTGTTCGAGTCAGCGCGGGGGTGGTGCAGCGGCGAGCTCCAAGGTCGATCGATGGTGAGCTCGGTTCCACGGCCGGTGGAGTCGAAGAGGGGGAAGTCGATCGTTGGGCTGAGCGGCGGCGCCGAGTCGAAAAACTGAGTGGGGAAGTCGATCGCTGAGCTGAGCGGCGGCGCCGAGTCGAAAAACTGAGAGTGGGGAAGTCGATCGCTGAGCTGAGCGGCGGCGATGAAAACTTAGGGTTTCTGTCTGAAGAAAATTAGAACGCGACATATATATATCTCACATCGCTGACGGGCAGCCCGTCAGCGATGTTTAAACCCGTCAGCGATGTTTTTATCGCGGCTGACGGCGGAGGAGAAATGCTGACCGCAACGTCGTTGACGGGATTTCCCGTCAGCGATATAAACATCGCTGACGGGAAATTCCCGTCAGCGATGTTGCCGTCAGCAATACTCCTATTTCCACTAGTGTTAGCGAAGGGCGTAGCTACGCAAACAGAGAAAGGGTGTTGCAAATGGAGAACATGATTGGACACTTAGTAACTTGTTTAACTCTATAAACATCGCTGACGGGAAATTCCCGTCAGCGATGTTGCCGTCAGCAATACTCCTATTTCCACTAGTGTTAGCGAAGGGCGTAGCTACGCAAACAGAGAAAGGGTGTTGCAAATGGAGAACATGATTGGACACTTAGTAACTTGTTTAACTCAGTGAAGGATAATGTGTTAAGTTATGAATATATATGCTCTAATTAATTGTGGACTTGTTTGATTTGGTTGTAACGAAAATTTATGTGGAGTGTTTTTCTTAAGGTTTTAAGAGGAGTATTATTGACTAATTGATGCATATATCCCATGTTAATAGACACTTTCTTTGTACTTTTGAGCTTGGATGGGCGCTTGCTAGCCTGTTTAATTTGGTGATAGGTCATGTGGTTGTGCATTTTGAGTTATATATAAATTTGATTTAATTAGTTGTGAACGTGTGGTTGTGGTCTTGTTGTACGTATCCTATGTATCCTATGTCAATGTGCGCTTCTCTATGATCTATATATAATATATAGATAAAGCGCGCGCGTCATAGACTTGCAAGCTGCAGTTGTCTCATATTCCGCTCAGGCTTGTAGAAATTTTGCTCTTGGAATATTGAAATATGTATAACTTTTGCACCATATCCGTGAATTTAAACGATAAATATTGTTAGAAAGGAAAACGAGCTAGAAGGAATAAGCAATAATTTATTTCTTGAGACTATTGGCAAATTTCACTGAACATCCTTGCGCTTTGGAGCTCTCAAAAAAACTTGATGTAGAACACATGGCAGACATGTTTATGTTAAAGTGAGACAATCGCAAGCCCAAATGCGGGTCTGGTCGAACAAAATAATTTGTTTCGAAGAAACGGCCATAACTTTCAAACCGTACGTCGGAATTGGACGAAATATATATAAAAATCGACTATCTCGACGAGACGGGGCCATCCAAACCGACCCCTAAGTGTTCGGTTTGCTTCTTTCGTTTTTGCCAAATTCCTTACAGTTTGAGAGATATCTGTATTTTGTCCCTTTTTTTACTAATTTTAGTAATGCTTTAGGCCCCGTTTGGCAAAGGGTTAAGGAGGAGGGATTAAAGAGAAGGGTTAACTTAGTTAATCCATCATGAAGGGTTAAAAAAATTCTAAACCCGTTTGGATACGATAGTTAAAACAAGAGGTTAAGTCTTTTGTGTTTGGCAAATGGAAAGGGGTTAAGGAGATTAACCTCATAACTTTTTTTTAAAATACCACTTTCGCCCTTATTGAAGATTTATAATACAACAATATTTAAAGATCCATTATTTTCCAATCTGAAAGGACCTCCAAAATAAAATTAAAAAATAATAAACAAATGTGACTTAGATTCTCTAAGACCAACTTCTCAACATTTACACACAAAACCCAATCAGGAATATACAAACCACCATTTTACTACAACATATTATTGTCAGAGAACAACTTGTACGGTGTCGAAGAAAGCATTTGAACTAGCTCATGTTTCCACACAAAAGTGACTCAATGCCCAACAAATTCCAGCAGTATTACAATGTGCAAAATTCTTAATTCCCAGCAATATAACAAAACAATCCCATAGCAAATTTCATCACTAAAACAATGAGCAAAATACTCCCTTCCCAGCAATATAGAAAGCCAAACTCGCAGCCAATTTCAGCAGAGATCCCGCCTGAGAGTAAAAACAAAACAAAGCGAGAAAATTTCCAAAGCAAACACTACAAAATTGAACTTAACGTACCCGAAACTGGAGTCATTTGGTTGAGGAAAAGGGCATTGCTGCTGTAGGTGGTGACTGACCTCAATTCTACCATACATAAACCTGGGGAGCCAATAGGATAATGTGGACAAAAGGCAACTGTTGATAGCCAATGGGATAATGTGGGCAAAAGGCAACTGTTGTACATTTGTAATAGCTCCTGAAATTCAAAACACCTAGCAGAAACCGAACCAAAACCCATGAACTAAGGCCCTTAGATGAATCTGAAAACTACCAGCAGGTTCCCAAGCTGAGTATGCAAGAGCGTAGCAAAACCAACACCAAGCAAGCATGCCATAGTAACACAAAACAACATCAAACAACCAGGAAGGACCAAATCTCTTATTTCCAGGCCCAAAAGGATGCTCAGATCGCTTATGCATTGCTGCAACAGTATATAGCTTCAAATAAAAGGAAAAGTTATAACAGGTGCCAAAATTATAGTAAACTGCTTTTAGCCAATGAAAAGAAAATAAGAAAAATCAAGTGAACAATACTAAACCACCAAAGCAAATGCATCATGCCCTTGGCATTTACAGTTAGATTATAGATCTACAGTAAAAGAAATTGAAAGATACAAAATGCTAGTGGAGCATTCATCTTCAATTAAAACAAAAATCTGAGAGCACATTTAACCCATCAAAATAACATAAGTTGATTGTCTGACAAAAAAGAACATAATTTGATTGTCTGACCAAAAGATAGTCACTCTTTGGAACATCTACTTTAACTAAAAGCAAGGAAATATTCTAATAAACTAAATACGAGAGCACATTTAACCCATCTACTAGTCTTGACTATTGAGACTTGAACATAAAACATCAATTCGGATGAAAATTTTGTTTCTCCTTAAGTAAGCTAACAAATGACCCCATCTCCTGCATGTTGTTGTCATGAGCTTGTGACATGAATGCACAAAGTAATTGAAATTAACAAGTAGTCAGTATTCTCTAATTAGGTGAAGCATAGCATAACATAACTTTAATGAAGCAATTCAAATGCAGGTGTTATTCATAAACCTGCTTGGAAATCTAAGATTTTTTTGTACATATGACAGGATAAGTGCTTAGATGGTAAAGTTGTGTAACACAAATCTCCACAATTTGTAGTTACCATGTAGTATATTGTCCTTATCCCTTAGCTTTGAAGATGAATGCAGGCTTTAATATTGAAAACACATTCATCTATACTTTAACAGGCATTTCCCATATAAAACAAACAGAACTACATGATATTGACAATAGGCAGAATTCATCAAACCAGTAAGCTTTTATAAAGTAATCGTACAACAATTTTATATACAAATCCCACACCTCACTTTTCATGAATTCACAAAATTCTTGAAATTAACGAGTAGTCAGTATGACATAAAATTGAGAATAAAGCAATCAGAACATTGAGTACAACATCACATATTTAGTCTTTTCCCCAGAAGCGTAAACAAAACTATATGGAAGCTCAAGCAGCAAGCACTCAAGCAGCAAGCATAAACAGGAGGTTTTCAATGTTCTGGTATGTGTATGTGTTTGTGCGTGTATTTGGCTGAATGAAAGGCACAAGCATTATCTTCATTTAGGCACCCGTGTGAAATCTTTCATTCATTGGATCTTAAAACAATTAATCTAAAATTGATCATATCACATCTAAGTATAAAAATAACTTATGTTGTCTGAAACTAGCCGTTAAATCTTTTTACTGTAATCTAGTAATAAGGTCTGTCTCTTAACAACAAGCCTGTACAATAAACTTATAGTTGATATGCAATCGCATCAAATAAAACCTAAATCTCTGTACAACAATCCAAATATTGCCCCTTAAGCCATCTGAGGCATCAAACAGAAAGTAATTAAACTTGCAGGTTAAAGATATAGCCCTTTATAAATGAACCATTACATACCATTAACATTCTATAACTTAGAGATTAGCTCTCACAAATCTTATCCTCTTTGCAAAAGATTATCTAACATAAAAACCATTCAACTAAGGTGAATTCTTATTGTGTTACTTCTACAGGACAGTGTTTGTAAAGAACAGGTCTTTTATCTAATATCTGCATCTTTTGATAGAATAAGATATAATATATGTATCAACCTTATAGACATTGTTTCAAAGGTATCTTTGTTAGTGGGATGACTAGATATGCCTTTAAACTTATCATGGACTTGTTGATGCATGCATCATTTTTGGCTTATTTAAAAGACTACCATTCTACCACTACTTCATGTTCTTGATTTCCCTCACAAAATTTACAGTGAGTAAATTGTCCAAATCTTACAATTAATAATAATTTGTATTCGAGTCTAATTTATTTAGGATTCTGAGAGCGAACATCTTGAACACTTTGCCGAAGTTTACAAATGTATAGTTGCACTAGAGTAATGTGAAATTTAGCATTGATATCAATAAGGAAAACAAGTAAATACCCAACATATATGCCTGAACAAATCAAATTTAACTTCTTAGCAATTCTTCGGAGTGAAGAAAATTATAATTCACTTACAAAGACAAATTAACTTTCTGATAAAAAGAGAAAAACATGTGTAAAATATAGCCTACTCCCTCGAAGAAAAGACAATAATAAAATCAAGTTTTTCTGATGGCGAATGCTAGTGGAGATTCTCCCAACACGATATGGACTTCTTAACCGAATTGAATTGCAGGATCATGTATCGTTTCATTTTGTCGAGTCAGGCTCTTTAATTACCTTTGAAATCTGTAGCCGCGTGGTTTAATCATATATATACATCAAGTTCTAGAGGTCCAAAATTTAGAAATTTTCCAATACCCCTCCTGATCCCAATCAAAATTGTCGAGCTACCGTTGACAATGCAAGAGGATTTTATGAATTATTTTACTTACAAAGACAAATTAACTTTCTGGTAAAAAAAGAGAGAAGCATATGTAAAATATAGTCTACTCCCTCGAAGAAGAGATAGCAATAAAAATCTTACATTACAAAGACAAATAGAAATTTTCCATCAACCAAAGAGATTCATAAAACATCATGTTCGTATGGAAAAGATTTGGAAACCAAGTCGATATTTCAAAATCAACATACTTCTATTTTCTTTGCCTCCAGTCACTTGAGATCCCCAATCAGCTGAAAATTCCTCTCCTCTTGCTTGCTCCCCTAAAACATTCCTATTAATAGCTGCGAATATGGAGGGAAAGAAGCAGGGGGAAATTTTTAGAGGGAAAGATTGGAGGGAAGAAGTAGAGGGAAACAAATTGGGGGAAAATGGTTGTTGCGAATTTGTTAACCCTTCAATTTGGAGGAAAAAATTGCTCGCTGCCCAATTCCCCTAATCCCGCTGCCGAGATCGATTGGCAAAATTCCACCTCCTACCCTCGCGTGAGAAGGCGGAACAAGCCTTGTTCCGCCTTCTTACGAGGAATTGTTAACCCTCCAATTGACGGGTTAAATGAAGTTTTGGGCTCACGTGCGGGTTAACTAACCCGTGAGCTTATTTTTCTGTTTGGCAGGCTAATGAAGGGTTAAACTCCCTTAACCCCTCATTTATCCCCTTGCCAAACACAGCCTTAAGAGTCTGTTTTGATTAGGAAATAAAGCCGATTTGATCTCAAATTTGACCGGTGGACTTTCCTAATCATAATGAGTCTTTTTTAGGAGTTTTAATGTTTTAAGAATTATTTTACTATTTTTGGTAAGTTGGAGTCCTTGTAGGAGTTTAAGTCCTTGTAAGCTCTAGAGGCATAATTTTTTATTAATAAAATTTTGTTTTTCTTCAATATTTACGTCGTTGTTTCAAAGCTCTTCGTGGATTCGAAGATTGTTCTTGGTGGATTCCGATGCTACGTACTACTTCCGCGCTGCGTCAAAACTACCATGAACTTCACATTTCTGATGATATTACTTCATTGACAAATTAGTCCGGGCAGGTAAATATGCAGCTGGGCTTCTCGCTTGAATCATGCAACTATATATTTATGAATAGGAGTTCTAGCTAGTAATTAAGAAATGTCTGAGTTCTCCATGTTCTTGTTAATCTCTCCCTTTTCCCTGAGCAGGCACATGCAGACAAACTCGCGAAAGGCCGAGTCATCTCTCGATTTTTTTGCATTTTGCCCACCGATGCGTTGCCTTAACGAAGGAGGGGTGCTATATTTTTGGACCTCTCTATTATCTTGTAAAAGATTTTTAGTTGGCGTACCTCCTGTGAATTTGAGCTTGAATACCTCGTTGGTGGAATAATTGGCCTCACAATGTGATCGACGACCTAAATTAGCTGTCCGAATTGTATGCTATCGAGGTGTTTTTATGATCTCATGTATTTATAGACACTGTCATTCCATTATCATCTTTATATACTAGATCTAGTGTGCTCCATTAATGTGACTGCAGTACGTCGTACAAAGATGGATGTTACTGCTGTTGGATCACACTGAAGATTGTAAGCAATGACTAAACGTTTGTCTATTTATTATAGACACTGTGATTCCATTAATTATCATCTTTATATACTAGATCTAGTGCGCTCCATTAATGTGACTGCAGTACGTCGTACATGACGTTTTGATACCTTTTACCCTCTTGCATGCTCTTGGTCCTACTGATTTTGTCCACCGTGCCCCCACTTTCGCTCCTCTGAATGGTCCACAAAATACGCGACACGCATACTAAGATGAAGCACCAACACGTAATCCTTAAAACTGGTGACTCACGCTACCCCGCTCGTTCTACAGTCCAGAATACACCCACGCTCTCCCGCCTCTCACCACTATCACTCCCCCATATCCTCCTCTTACTCCTCCTCCTCAATTAATTTCTCCAATTTATATTGCCCTCCATCATCTTCCATTTCAGTCCCCTACGATATGTACTCCCTCCCCCCTCCCTCTCTTTATCCCTCGACGCGGGTCGAACGCTATGCGTGCTTGCTGGGCGGGTCTGGATACCGGATGCTGAAGTTCCGATCATGCGTCCCTCGTAGCACTTACCAGATGCAGTGCAGCTAATCCTCCTCCAATCTTATTTTTCCTATCGCGCGCGCTGGTTCTTGACGCAGCCTCCGTCGACCTGGGCCATCGGGCCTGGGTGCGGCGCTCTGCTTCTTCTTGCGGCCTGACGCAAACTCCTTATCGCCGCGCAGCTCCGGGGTATGCCGACCCTGTCCTCGTCAGCTCGGTGTCCTCGCGACGCTCGCACAAGGTTCATGAAACCATTCGCCATCCGCAACTATGGCGGGACCGTCCACACCGTATTTCGCTCGCAATCGCGGCATTCCAGGGGCACACCGTCGGCCTTCAAGCATCACCAGGCGCAGCCGCTAGACGAACTCCAGCGCTCTTGCCGCAGCGTGTTCTTGCCGTCATAGCGCTCGAGCTGGTGGTCGTCAGTTGTTGACCGACGTAGGCGATGCCGTGGCGCGGCAGCATGCTTTCGTCGGGGTTTGTGCCGGATGTGTCATGGCTGAGTCACAGTTGCCATTGCGTGGGGGCCACGGACGAAAGGGAGGGTGCCGTTGGGTGGAGGCGCTGCAGGCTGCGGGGGTGCTGGTTTCGGAGGATACGTCATGGGCCGAAAGGGCCCGTAAAACCGAATACTGTATAGTGAGCGGGGTGTGGAACAGGGTTTTGGACGAGAATAAGGTGTTTGAGATTGTGGAGATGATCGTGTTCTTTAAGCTTGGGCTCAGGCCCAGATCTTGGGGTGAGCCCGCAATGGAGTGGACTGAAGAGGAGGACGAAGAGGAGATCGTAGAGAGGCTGTGACTCAATTGTGTCGTGCAAAGTGACGTAGGAGAGGATATTACTTATGTTTTAATGACAATGACTAAGATTTATGTGTAAAGAATTGAGAATATATAGGAAAACAAGTTAATCAAAGCTTAACTTATTTTTCTGATTCTTTCTATTGTAAGCAATGTGTCAATGAAATTCCATAAATGTAATTAGTAATTCGTAGATTGTATACTACGTGACGAGCTTGATTAACCTTCTCCAAATGATCACCGACTTCGGTAGTGTCATCCATAGATTGATTATTTATCTTTTCCAGTATAGAGAGAATTTTGTACAAGCGATTAGCTTGCACCTTTCGATTGGATTGGTTGAATTGACGCCTCACTTGCAGAACGTCAGAGGTATATATAAGAGAAGACTTTTATCATCCCCAGAGATAAACCTTTTTCACCTTTCCATGTAGAGTTATCGCTAGCCATGATTCTCCATGTATTATGTCAATAAATCCATAACAAAAACATACACATGGCCTTTGGGTTCTAAATAAGTTTCAAAGTATAACATAATTAGGAAATTAATAATATTTTGAAATCATTAAAAATCTCACAAATCTCCCCGAGGAAATTTTATTGGATATAATTTTTTAAAATAAATTTATGTGGGCCCCATGACCATGACCTTAGCCTAACATCATTTGGAAAATGAAACCTCACATGGGCGGCTAAAATGCAGGTGATAATTTTTTTCAAAATGTGTGGGGCCCACCGAAGAAAAATTAAGACGTGGGCCCCACATGCAAAGTAAAATATATTATTTTATTAGTGCATAGTATTTTCCCAAACACTATAAATAGACCTCAAATTCTTAAGGAAATTTTATTCCAAAAAACAACAATCAATATATACAGATATAGATTGTAAAATAGTTTGTGCTTATAGGAATTTTGCCTGATAGATCGAGGAGATCTTTTACCTGATAGATCGATGAGATCTTTTACCTGATAGATCGAGGAGATATTTACCTTATAGATCAAGGAGATCTTGACAGTACTGATCGGTGCACACCAGAGTACTAGATTGTTGTTCCTGAAAGTAATTTGGCCTTGGGATCCTTGCACTGGAGTAGGCCAAATAATGCTTTAAGCATAGCGTTTTACAAACGCACAGCAGCTGAGTTGAAAAATTTTAAATTACTACCCTTCAATTTTCTATTCGGTTTTTGCTGTTTTATATCTGTATTATTTCAGATTTAACCACAGGCGTCAAAAAATCTTAAAGCATTATATTGATCTACCATGGATCCCGCGAGGACTCTTGGAGTGGATTGTCTTAAGTTAGAGAACTTTGACGGTTCCAACTTCAACGCATGGTGTCGGAAAGTAATCTTCGGGATGCAACTCCTGAAAATCTACTACGTGGTTTCTGAGAAAAAACCCGACTCTGAAGAAGACTCTGAAGCTGAAGCCTCTTGGGCTAGAGATGATCATTTTTGCAGGAGTTATCTCCTTAACTGCCTGGCCGATCATCTAGCAGATGCTTACACCAACAAGCCCTCTGCAAAGGAAATCTGGAATGCTCTAGAGGACTAGTACAAGGATGAGGAGAAGCTGTCCAAATCTCACCTCATTGAAAAATTTCTGGACTTGAAGTTCGAAGATGATACTGAGGTTTTACCTCAAGTCAAAGAGCTTGAAAAGCTTGTTATGAAGCTGAAGGATGAAAAGATCAGTCTTTGTCAAACCTTCATCTCTGGTGTAATTGTCAACAAGCTTCCTCTATCTTGGATATCATTCTTCACTGATATTCGAAGAAGGAAAAGACAAGTGACTCTGTCTGACTTAAAAAGGTTCATTCGGATCGAGGACGAGACTCGGACTCGCACGAAGACTGAGCTCATTGCTACGCAGAAGGCGTCTGCTAACATGGTGGCTGCTAACTCTGAAAAGAGTAATAATTCATCTTTCAAGAAGAAGAAGTCTTTTAACAGAAAGAAGAACCAGAATCCGAAGAACCTAAACGTTCAGAAGAAGGAGTTCAAGAGGAGCGGCAAATGCTTCAACTGTGGGAAGCAAGGACATTTTGCCAAAGACTGCAAAGCATCAAAGAAGGAAACAACGCACAATGTTAATCAAGTTGATAATTGTGTGGCTATGCTCTTTCACGTAACAACTCCAAGCAACATCTCTAGTTGGTGGTTAGATACGGGTGTTACTTGTCATGTATGCTCCAATAGAGATATGTTCTCTTCTTATGTTGCTACCAAAGAGAACGTATCAATGGCTGATCGTTCTATGATTCCTGTTCTTGAAACTGAGAATGTGGTGCTGAATCTTTCTTCAGGAAAGACTCTCACATTGAAGGATGTGAAACATATTCCCTCAATTGCCAAAAACTTAGTCTCTGAAAGCATGCTGTGTGATGCAGGCATGAGACTGGATTTCCAAGGAGGAAAGGCTATATTATCCTTCAAGAAAATGCATTTTGGAAATGCATATCGTACTGATGGCATGTATAAAATCAGTACGAGTGCATCCAACCTCATTGTAAATGAAGTATCCTCTTCTGCTTACTCCTCTGTGTTATGGCACAATAGGTTGGGACATGTAAATTATAGAAAATTATCCAGCATGGAGAAGTTAGGGACATGTAAATTATAGAAAATTATCCAGCATGGAGAAGTTAGGATTACTTCCAAAATGTGGGGGTAACAAACCTGAGAAGTGTGAAGTTTACTTCCAAAATGTGGGGGTAACAAACCTGAGAAGTGTGAAGTTTGCGCGCAAGCAAAGCTGACGAGGAAGTCATTTTCAAGTGTCACAAGGAGTACCAAACTGTTGGATCTGATTCATTCAGATACTTGTGACTTCAAGAGCTTCGTCACTCGTGGAGGCAAGAAGTACTTCATCACCTTCATCGACGATCATTCTCGCTTCTGCCACGTTTACCTGCTGAAATATAAAGATGAAGCCTTCAGCAAATTTGTCGAGTTTCGGACTCGAGTGGAGAAGCAGCTTGGACTTTAGGTGAAAAGACTCAGGAGCGATAGAGGAGGAGAGTACCGATCTAAGGAATCAGAAGCATACTTCAAGGAGCATGGAATCATTGCAGAAACTACTGCTCCATATTCTCCGTAATCTAATGGGATTGCAGAAAGAAAGAATCGCACATTGACCGAGATGGTGAATTCGACGCTAATCATATCTGGTCTACCTACCTGCTATTGGGGAGAGGCTTTGCTGATGGCAAATTGGATTCTGAACAGAGTACCTTATTCTAAAACTGATAGTACTCCTCATCAGTTATGGTTAGGATATCCAGGCTCTTTGGATAGCCTCAAAGTGTGGGGGTGTCTTGCATATGTTCGAATTCCAGATATCAGAAGGTCTAAGCTCGGACTAAAGGCAAACAGATGTGTGTTTCTTGGTTTTGCTGGAGATAGCAATGCGTGCAGGTTCCTAGACCTTAGAACCAACTCCATCATTGAAGCTCGGGATGCAGAATTCTTTGAGGATTAGTTTATCAAACATAAAGGCTTATTGCTCAAAGATGTAGCAGAGAATGATAATACATCAAATGCACAAGAGGAGTCAGTCAATGATGAAGGAGTTATCGAACCATCTTCCAAGCGTGTCAGAAGACAGAAAGATTTTGGAGATGACTTCATCACCTATAATGTTGAAGGAGATCCATAGACTTTTCAAGAAGCAATGCAGTCAACAGACATTCTTCTGTGGAAAGAAGCTATAGATGATGAGATGGATTCATTAATCCAAAATCACACTTAGGAGCTGGTGGATGTACCTGAAGGTGCAAGGCCTACCAGTTGCAAGTGGATCTTTAAGAAGAAGTTTCGTCCTGATGGTACTATTGAAAAGTACAAAACAAGACTGGTGGCCAAAGGATTCTCTCAGAAAGAAGGTATAGACTTCTTTGATATTTATGCACCAATTTGTAGGATCACTACCATCAAAGTGCTTATCGCATAGACGGCGATTAAAAGGTTCGTCATACATCAGATGGATGTGAAGACTGCCTTTCTCAATGGAGATCTCACAGAAGAGATCTACATGGAGATACCAGAAGGACTTGATTCTCCAGCTGGTAAGGTTTGTAAACTTGTTAAGTCATTATATGGACTTAAGCAGGCACCAAAACTCTGGCATGAGAAGTTCGATGGCGTTGTTCGCAACAATGGGTATCAAGTCAGTGAATCTGACAAGTGCCTATACATCAAGTTCGCTGAAGGAAAGGTGGTGATCATCTGCCTTTATGTGGATGATATGCTTATCATCGGGAGTGATTTGGAGATAGTAATATCTACCAAGAAATTTCTTTCAGCACAGTTCAGCATGAAGGACCTTGGAACTGAGGACGTGATTCTCAGAATCAAAATCATATACTCTGAAGAGGGTATTGGATTGTCTCAATATCACTATGTCAAGAGCATGCTAAGAAAGTATGGCTACTACGACTTGTCAAAACTGTTAGTGCCGTATGATTACAACAAGAAGCTTCGACCAAACACTGGAAAAACCAGTAGATCAGCTAAGGTACTCAAAGATCATTGTGAGTCTTATGTACGCGATGAGCTGCATAATGCCAGATATAGCATTCGTTGTAGGAATGCTTAGTAGGTTCACAAGTAATCCTGGAAAGCTTCATTGGGATGTTGTCCAGAGATTGATTGCTTAGTAGGTTCACAAGTAATCCTGGAAAGCTTCATTGGGATGTTGTCCAGAGATTGATGAGATACTTAAAAGGAACTAAAAGCTTCATTGGGATGTTGTCCAGAGATTGATGAGATACTTAAAAGGAACTACAGGTCTGGGCCTATTCTACACTGGACATCCGGGTGTAATCGAAGGCTATTCAGATGCGAGCTGGTGCTCAGAACCAGATGTGTGCAGATCTACTGGAGGTTTTGTCTTTACCATGGGTAGAGCTGTCGTCTCGTGAAAGTCTAAGAAGCAGACCATGATTGCACAGTCATCGATGGAATCTAAATTCTTCGCACTCTGTGTTGCAGGAGATAAAGATGAGTGGCTCAGTTGTATTCTCCGAGACCTTCCATTGACGGAATTACAAGGTGCAATTACTATCTATTATGATAATCAGGCGACAAGTGTTGTGGCAGCAAACTCGATGTTCAATGGAAAGAAGCGGACCATTCGTCTGAAGCGTGGCTATTTGAGAGAGCTCATTTGTTAAGGAGTCATCTCTGTGATTGACGTCCGATCTTCAGAGAATGTGGCTGATCCTTTGACTAAGGGTCTGAAAAAGGACATAGTGGAAAGGACGTCTGCTGGAATGAGTCTTAAATTTTTGTAAGTCTTACAAATACTTACCATGTTTATTAAATTATTAGTTCAAAGCTTATGCTACTAATAATAAGATAATTGGTTCAAAAGTCAAGTAAGATTTGCAAAGTTTGGTGAGTCTTACAAATACTTACCATTTACATCTAGTTATTAGTTCAAAGCTTATGCTACTAATGACAAGATAAATGGTTCAAAAGTCAAGTAAGATTTACAAGTGAAAGGGTTCAAGTTTTTTTTTTTTGATTAGTCGGTGTCTAAGATAAGGTTTGGGGGTTGCGTAACGCGCTCCGCAAGGAACGAGGTACTTAATTGATCTTTGATCAACCTCTAATACTATCCTTACCTGACTGAACTACCCAAGTAAAACTTTGATCTTTTCACCTAGAATCCTATCATGTAAAGGGGATGGCTGTTAAGCCTTAATAAGTCCAAAGCATTTTGGATGCGGGGTGTTAGATAGGAAACACACCTAAAGGACTCACCTAGAATCCTATCATAAGAGAGGATGGCTCTTAAGCCTTAATGAGTTCAAAGCATTTCGGATGCGGAATGTTTGATAGGAAACATACCTAAAGATCTCACCTATGTATGGGTGAAGATTTGGCCGTCTCTTATGGTGTCTTGTGGAAAGATACCTAAAACCCTAGCAAAAACCAGGACATGCACACGGCTATAAATGTGCAAAGACAAAGGCAAGGCAAAGGCAAAGGCAAAGGCAAATGTGGTTCAAAGTAAAAACTACCACGGATAAGTTTGATCTTGTATGATCGCTAGATTTTTAGACATGTGCTGGTTCAAGTCTCTGCGACACCATGCACCTATCTTTTATTCACTTGGTCTAAAGAGGATTCAAGTCCTTACGACTTCTTCCTTACGCACAACGATTGAAACAACGGCACCGTTACACGACACTAGTATAAAAAACTTGTGGGGGATTGTTGGATATAATTTTTTAAAATAAATTTATGTGGGCCCCATGACCATGACCTTAGCTTAACATCATTTGGAAAATGAAACCTGACATGGGTGGCTAAAATGCATGTGATAATTTTTTTCAAAAGGCGTGGGGCCCACCGAAGAAAAATTAGGACGTGGGCCCCACATGCATGGTAAAATATATTATTTTATTAGTACATAGTGTTTTCCCAAACACTATAAAATAGACCTCAAATCCTTAAGGAAATTTTATTCTAAAAAACAACAATCAATATATACAGATATAAATTGTAAAATAGCTGGTCCTTATAGGAATTTTGCCTGATAGATCGAGGAGATCTTTTGCCTGATAGATCGAGGAGATCTTTTGCCTGATAGATCAAGGAGATATTTACCTTATAGATCAAGGAGATCTTGACAGTACTGGGTCGGTGCACACCAGAGTACTGGACTGCTGTTCCTAGAAGAAATTTGGCAATGGGATCCTTGCACCGGAGTAGGCCAAATAATGCTTTAAGCACAGCGTTTTACAAACGCACAACAGCTGAGTTGGGAAATTTTAAATTACTGCCCTTCAATTTTTTGTCTGGTTTTTGCTATTTTATATCTGTATTAGTTCAGATTTAACCACAGGCGCCAAAAAGCTTAACTTATTTTTCTAATTCTTTCTATTGTAAGCAATGTGTCAAAGAAATTCCATAAACGTAATTAGTAATTTGTAGATTGTATACTACATGACGAGCTTGATTAACTGTCTCCAAATGATCACCGATTTCGGTAGGGTCATCCATAGATTGATTATTTATCTTTTCCAGTATAGAGAGAATTTTGTACAAGCGATTAGCTTGCACCTTTCGATTGGATAGGTTGAATTGACGCCTCACTTGTAGGACGCTGGAGGTATATATAAGAAAAGTCTTTTATCATCCCCAGAGATAAACCTTTTCCACCTTTCCATGTAGAGTTATCGCTATCCATGATTCTCCATGTTATTATGTCAATGAATCCATAACAAAAACATACACATGGCAACTTCTTAATTCCTGCTATATTAATTCTAAACTACAAATTTCTACAGTTTACCAAGCCATTGCCCCTGCTATACATATGGTACCATGGTATGCCACTGTGTGGGATAAAAGATGTTAGCCAAAGCATGCTTTTATATGCTGGTTTAGTTGCTCAAAACAAATTACTCACTCAGGATAGATTGATGAGAAGAGGAATTATAAGTGAAAATGTATGCTGCATATGTCCTGCAGGGAACTTAGAGAGCCGTGATCATCTTTTTTTAATGTGGCTACTCTAGTGAAGTATGGAACAACATAATGGACTGGCTTCATTTCAGTTGGAGATCTTGTAATTGTAAGCAGAGTATAAAAAGAATGGCCTTTTCAGCTACTATCTACAGAATTTGGTATGAAAGGAATGTAAGAATCTTTCAGTCCAAATCCAAAGATGTTGAACAATTGATCAAAGATATTAAGATGGATATATTGATCTACAACCTAAACATTCCCATTTTGGAAGAGAATAAAGCATGGCTTCTCTCCCTGTAGTTTACAGTTGATCAGATGCATGCCAAAAATTGTTGCTGTTTGAGAGGAAAGATTTTTAGAGGGGTTAGTGGATCTGCTGCGAGCTTCTCTTGTGCATGGTGTGCAAACTCAACTGGTGGATTATGAAGTTTAGCTCACCAGCAAGTTTAAGGCCTGGTATATATATGACTGATCAGGGTGTGTGCATGCTGGCCTTAGCAAAAATATATCATGATGATTAGTTGGTATTTTTCTTGTAAAGCTTAGGTTCATGGGTTTTTCATTTGAGCTTTAGTTTTCAGTTTTCGATATCTCATACATATGATGAGATTCTTGATATATACACATTTCCCCATATTTGGTGATGAATAAATCTTTTCATTTACCAAAAAAACATACACATGGCCTTTGGGTTCTAAATAAGTTTCAAAGTTTAACATAATTAGGAAATTAATAATATTTTGAAATCATTAAAAATCTCACAAATCTCCCACTTGATCTCAGAAAACTTAAAAAAAATTAAAGGCTATGCAAAAATTTATTACTCAAAATATTGATATGTACAATGTAGTTATCACAGGCCTACATTGTATATATCCATTGGCATATAAAACCAATGGTGCACCGTTGATAACAGACATAAGACTTAGGAACCCGAGTAAGGATTCGTACTAGTTGATTATTAGCCACTAAGGAAATGTACCCCAAACATTCCATAGGCCTGAACAAATTTAAGATCTAATTCATTCCTCCATGAGACCCTCTTGTATACAGTCGCATGTGTACACCTCATGAGAAAATTAGATCTAGGGACAATCCATGAGTACTCACAATATATCATCATGCTAGCCGAACAAAACACATATTATTATCAAAAATGTAAAAACCAAGTTCATCAATACATTAACATGGAAATGAACCTATATTACGAACATGGTTAACAAATACAAAAACAAGATTTCCCAAGTTATCTTTTGAGGTCACTTTATTAACAAAGACCTCTTCTTTCTTCAGTATATATTTAATATAATGATACTTCCCTTCAATATGTTTTGCTTTAGAATAACACTTTGGATATTCACTTATGTTAGTAGTTGAAATATTATCACAAAAGATTACAATTAGTCACTCCACATAGGGTATCACTCAAATATATTTCAAGAATTTCTTGTGATACACTGCTTCTTTTGTAGCCAAATTAATATTCATCCTCCATGATGGACTGAGCAACACAATCTTGTTTCTTGCTCTTTCAACGAATAGCCTTGCCACCAAATATGAAAATATATCCATAAGTGGACTTTCTACTCTCTACACAACCCTGGTAATCTGAATCAGAATAGTCAATTAGCTGCAATTCATCTGCTTGTAAACTCAAAACAAATGATATTGTTCTTTTCAAATAACATAATATATGTTTATAGGGTCTGATCTAGAAAATTTTTCCTCTAGGGACACATATGCAATTATGCATATAAATTAGAAACTATATAATATAAATTCTATCAATAGAGAAACTTATTAATACAATGACCACAAAAATAATATTCAATTCTTTTAATTATCAATTTCATATATATGTACATGATTGTTTTCATTTTTATTGCAAAAATAATACTCAAAACTTTTCATTATCAATTTCATATATTAATAAGTTCTCACTCCCTTTATAGATTCTTTGTCAATATTCTATATATAGATAAATCTTTAATCACTTTCAATTCTTCTTATTTCCTTGAACCCTTATAAATCATTTGATACATGAACAGTTGCACCAAAATCAGCCCACCAGCTAAAGGGTTAAATACATATATGAAATATGACATTCAAAAAGGAATGACTCACTAGGATTAGTACTCAGGCTTTTGTTATAAGTGTTCTATTTGCAATTTTCCAGGCTCTGCAATTCTTCCTAATATGACCAATTTTGTTACAATAAAAAGCATAATTTTTGCTGAGTTTTCACTTCAACTTGTTGATTCAATGTCTGCTAATTACGACCCTAATTAGAACTTTGAGATCCAAACTTCTTCCCTTTCTTCTTAAAGCCTTTATTATTTTTTATTTAAATACTACATTACTAGCAGATGGGTTTAACTTTGACACATTATGAATATTTTTCACAGCTTTTCTATCCTCTTGATGATCAATCTTATTAATTAGGTGCTCAACTATCCAATTAAACTCAGCCAATATATAATAATCCTCAATATACTTGTATGAAGTTGATAGAGAATTAATGATTGTGGACACAATGATCTTCTCATCAACAACTCGTCCATAAAATATTTGTTCATCAGCAATAGCCACCATGTCATTTACATGTTTTCTAACATCAATTTCTTCCTCATATTGAGCACCAGTAAACTTCTTCCATAAGTTGTTCACATGAGAATTAGACTTCTTTCCATATTTCGCCTATAACTTGTCCAAGATTTCTTTAGTGGTAGGAGTACTAAAGTAAGTCATTCGAAAGGTCTTGTTGAGACCACTAAGCACATAAGACTTATGAATATCATTGGCCAACTTCCAATTGTTATACTTTCTAAACTCCAAATCGAATTAAGCTTTATCAAATTCATCAAGCTGGGGTTTCCTAGGATTTTGATCAGCAAAAAGAATATCATTGTACCTATAAAAGGTTAATAACATATCAACCCTGTTTTTCCAGTCCACATAATTAGTTCCATCTGAGCTTTGTCCACATAATTAGTTCCATTTGAGCTTAATTTCTTAGAATATCCGCAAATGCAGAACCACAACTAGATGAAGGCAATACCATTCCTATAGAATAAACATACACAAATTGTTCACAGATCTTATGGTTTTTAATAATCTCAATTTACGCAATGGGGATTTATGAAAATTATCAAACCTCATAAGAATAAATCACATCATTCACATATCTAATCAAAATAATATTATGTGACTCACATTACCCGATGGGGATTTAGTAAGCTATATAATAAGCTATTCTCTGCTACAACAGAAAACATAATTATATGATTCACATTACCCAATGGGGATTTTAGAAACCGTATAATTAGCTACAATCTACTACTACATAAACCATAATTATATACTTCACATTACTCGATGGGGATATTGTCAACCATATAATTAGCTATTAACTACATATTAGGCATTACCAATGAGGATTTTGCAAATTGCATAGTTAAAACATTCAGTCATAATATCAATATGAAATCCTAAAACACACATCAATTATAAGACACGAACACCTGAACAACAGAAACTTGAAAATGATCCATGGAAACATAATTATATAATTAATGATGTTTCTGTAATTGATAGGGAATGTAAGCATGAATGACTGCTTGTGCGTCATTTGCAAGATTTCCAAATTCAATTCTCTAATGTTCATAAACAGAGCATATGATCAAAAGATAACTAGGTGCATGCACTATATTGGACTAAGAAGAAATTTAGATGGCTACTGTGGTCTTATATGCACATATGTCAAACTATTCCACAGGCAAGAGATCAGGAACTAGAAAATAAAATGTGAAATACGTAGTTATGTGTTTCAATAAGATAGTTACTTCACAAAATGACAAAATTCAATCAAACTGGAAGATCATATGCATATCAGAACGTTCATTGAGAAAAATTCTTATAGGAAGTAACCACTATAGTCATGGGATTTCATTGTGCTATTCTAGCAGAGGCATAATCGCTTGTAATTAAGCAATATGTTAATAAAATTTTATAAATGAAATAAGTAATTCATAAATTATGTACCTTCATGACGAAATTGATTAACCTTCTGTAAATGATCACTACCTTCTGTAATGTCATCCGTAGATTGATTATTTATCATTTCCATTATAGAAAGAACTTTCTACAAGTGATTTGCTTGCACCTTTCAGTTTGAAAGGTTAAATTTCCGCCTCACTTGTAGGACCCTAGAGGTAGGCATGTCCATCCGGGCCGGGCTGGCCCGGCCTAGGCCCGGTTGCCCCGGGCCGGGCATGGGCCCGGGCCTGAGCAGGCAGGGTTTTTTTTTATTTTTTATTTTTTAAAAAATTTTAAAATTTTTCAAGAAAACAAAGCAAAAACAAACTAAGAGAGTATACACTGTATACTTATACATACTTATACATATATAACAGAGAGTATACTTATATATGTATATATACTAAGAGAGAGAGAGAGAGAGTGTATATATATATATATATACACACACACACATATACATATACATATATTATATATAAATATATTGTATATACTTATAAGTTACAACATGAGAGAGAGAGAGAATCACATAAATGTATATTACATATTTATAAATACGTATTATGTAGTTATGTATGTATTTATTACATATTTATAAATATG
>NC_033801.1:101807846-101823742 GCF_001876935.1 Asparagus officinalis | reverse complement strand
ATATATTATACATATATAAGAGAGAGTATACTTATATATACTTATATTATGAGACTCTGAGAGAGAGAGAGTATACTTATAGAAACTTATATATACTTATACATAAATAAGAGAGAGTATACTTATACATATATACTTATATAAGAGAGAATATACTTATATATACTTATATAAGAGAGAATATACTTATATATACTTATATAAGAGAGAATATACTTATATATACTTATACATATATAAGAGAGTATACGCATACATATATAAGAGAGAGTATACTTATACAGTTATACATATATACACTTATATAAGAGAGAGTATACTTATATATATATTATACATATATAAGCGAGAGTATACTTATATATACTTATATTATGAGACTCTGAGAGAGAGAGAGTATACTTATATATACGTATATATACTTATACATAAATAAGAGAGAGTATACTTATACATATATACTTATATAAGAGAGAATATACTTATATATACTTATATAAGAGAGAATATACTTATATATACTTATACATATATAAGAGAGTATACTCATACATATATAAGAGCGAGTATAATTATATATACTTATATAAGAGAGAGTATATATAGAGAGAGAGTATAAATATATATATATATATATATATATATAATACATATATTATATATATACATATTATATACATATATTATACATATAAAAAATAAAAAACAAAAAAATTCACTATTCCAGGCCGGGCCCGGGTTTCCGGGCCGACCCCGGGCCGGGCCGGGGCCACGGGCTTTTTGGACAGCCCTACCTAGAGGTATATATAAGACAAGGCTTTTACCATCACTATAGATAAACCTTTTCACCTCCCGATGTGGAATTATCACTAGCCATGATTCTCCACATTAATTACCAATAAATTTATATTAAAAACATTTCCATCACCTTTGGGTTCTAAAATAAGTTTTAAAGTTTAACATAATTAGGAAATTAATAATATTTTGAAATCGTTAAAAATCTTACATCTATATATGGATCCTTTTCATTGTTAAAAGTTGCACTATTTTTAATTTTAGCTCTCAGTTTTATTTGTATGGTTGAGATTAAAGGCCTGTTTGGTTATTTCCTAAAAAACCAAAAAATAGAAATGAAAACCAAGAAATCTCAAAAAGTACAATTTCACACATTTTCAACCCTAAAACTCACCCACAACATCTAATAAAATATTATTTTTATCCAACAACTCATCCACTACATCTAATAAAATATTATTTTCATCCAACAACTCATCCATTACATCTACCACATCTAATAAAATATTATTTTCATCCACAACATCACTCAACTCATCTCATCTCATATTTAAAAATCACTCACATTATCCAATAAGATTGTGACAACTCATCTCATCTCATTAACTTTTTATTTCTTTATTTTCCTCCCAAAAAGCTTGGAAAACAATTTCCTTAAGTGTGGGTCATATCATCCAATAATATAATGACAACTCATCTCATCTCATCTATTTTCTTATTTTTAAGAAATAACCAAACAAAAAAAAACAACCTAATACAAGAAATAGGTTTCTTATAATTCATTTTCTTATTTTTCTTCGCCAACCAAACAACATCAAAACAAGTTTTCTTAAAAAATCACTCACATCATCCTATAATAAGGTGACAGCTCATCTCATCTCATCTCCATTTCTTTGATTTCCTTCTTTTTTCAGCCAACCAAACAATCCCAAAACCTATTTTTCTTAGAAATAGGTTTCCTTTTCTTTGATTTCCCTCTTTTTTTAGACAAACAAACAACCCCTAAAGCAAAATCTATTGATTAGAGAAAGTGAACGAGGGATCTGTTTATAAATGTGGGCGCTATTTTAGCAATATTCAATTGTTTGATATGATTAGGTCAGATGTTACTGATCCCATTGTCGATACAACTTACATCTGTCACACGTAGCTTTGAATGTACATTTTTCCCTATTTATAAATGTGGAAACTACAGAGCACTTGTCAGTTTTTTATTTGGGAAAAATGTGTTCAGGCTCCAAAAGCAGAAACTTCATGTGACAATGTCCCTCATAGTTTTCTCCATGTGGATCAGCCCCTTGAAATGTGACACTTTGTACTGCAGCCCCTTTTTATCAATTATCACATGCCAGCTAAGCTAAAATTCCCAAACTATCCTTATCCTCTCTCCTCAATCTCTCTGACCCAGCACTCATATCATCTCTCTCTCTCTCATCTCCTCTCTCTATCTCTCTCTCTCTCTCTCTCTCATCTCCTCTCTCTCTCTCTCTCTCTCACCTCTCTCTAAAACTAAGAGCTTTCTCAAGCTCGTCGTCCTGGCCAAGACGCACAGAGCATTAATCTATTAGCTAGAAGAAGAAAAGAAAAAAAAGAAAAAAGAAAGGTAAGGAGAAGTAGAGTAGAAGGGGAATGAAGAGAAATGCCGTAATTAAGAAAAAACGAAAATGTGTATTAATGTATCTCTATGAATGAAATTGCCACGGTGCTGCCGAGCGATATTCGAAGCAATATAACGAGAGGTAGAAAATGAGCCCAAATGAAAGGAAGATACCGTGTGATAGACAATATAAAGGGCTACACACCGGCGCAGACGGTAGTGAAAACGGAGACCGGAGGTGGCCGTAAAACACGCGCGAAGTCGGCACGGCGCTGCTGTTTTCTGCTCGCTGCTGCCGTCGAGCGATGTTTCGGATGTTACCGAGAGAGATAGAGAATGAGTTAGAGCGTGATACAAATTGGAGGTGATAGGCAACATGTAGGGCTACTCACCAAAGAAGAAATCGAAGGAAACAGAGATTGGAGGCGATCAGAAAGTGCGTGCAAAATCGGCACAAAACTATAGTTTTCTGCAGTGCAATTTCTCGCCGTTCGGGTTTGTTCTTCGCTGTTCGGAGATTTTCACCGCTGTCCGGGCTTACCAGAGGTGGAAGGAGGTTGCCGGGGTCGTCGGGGTGTCTCGGTGGGCTCCGTCGGAGATAGGAGAAGTTTTTCTCCGTTCCCAAGAGCCTAGAACTAAGATGAATTAGAACTAGAACTAGCTAGAACTAGCAAGATAGAAGCTAGAACTGGCTGTATACAAGCTAGAACTAGGGGAATAGAAACTAGAACTAATGTAGGCTGTCTAAAAATCACAATAGATAGCCGATCCCTATCAAGCCCTGATAATGGAAGTTACAATCAGACGAATTTCTAATCACTGCATCCGCAACTCTGCAACCGCTATAAACACAGCCTCATCCCTGAGATGATTAATCTTGATGGCTGCGATAACAGCATGACTAATATTATATTAGCAACTATTAGAGATGCTGATGAGCAGTGTAATGATTTCAGAAATAAAAGGGTTGGACTTAGTTGGTGAGTTGCTTGGTAGAGAGCTGTGGGCAAATATTCATCTTCAAAACACTATGGATGTTGATTCTCGTCAAGCTCTCACAACGAAAGCTATAATCAAATAGCTTTCGGGTCGACATTCGAAAAGGGCAAATAGGAGATTTTTCACACAAATCGAGAAGAGTTACAATTCGACGACGCTTCCGACAGCTGATGAAAACCCTATTCAGTGGCCTTCACAATCGATGGTGAGAGTTACAATCTGACGACTCTCATATCCTATAACAGGCAAAGATCAATAAGCAATAGCCTTTGCAATGTTATAATGGACGAGGTTACAAGTCAACAACCTCTATCAAACGCAGAAGGTCACTTCTGCGAAACGCACACAACTTGTGCGTTCTCCAGCAAATATCTAACTCTGCAACGCAGAGTTAAAGCACTAAACGCACACATAACATGCGTTCTTCAACAGGCTCAACTGTGTGTCCCAAACTCTGGACGCAGAGTTGAACTTCAACGCACCAGCGACCTGTGCGTTTCCAATTCCAGAACGCATGCGGCCTGTGCGTTTTAAATCTCTAACTGAGATTTAACTCTGCGTCTCAAGCCTTGGACGCAGAGTTAAAGCCCAGAACGCCAACTGAGACGTTTTGACCTGTTCAAACGCAAACCGAACGGCCTCAAAACCATTATCCCATGTTCTGAGGGATCTTCGCCCACGCAGGAGCGAATTTAGGGATTGGTTACAACCCTAACCCCCCTATAAATAACCGACTTACTCAACTGAGTAAGGGGTTGATCGGTTTTTTTAGCAGAAAAACCACATAGGGTTGAGGGGAGCTGGTATCAAAACCGCCTAAGGTCAACAAATCTCAGCTGTTCAACAACACGAAAGAGGAGATCTTTTGAAGATCAAGGAACTGATCAATGATCAGTTAATCAAATCCCAAAGGATCCTCTCATCAAGGGCATCATCCACTTGGCAATTAACCGAATCTTCGGTTCCAACAACTCTGTTATAGAGTTTTAACTCGTTCTGAGTTTATTTCTGAAACTCATTTAAGAGTTCGTGATTAAGCTTGCAATCCAAGTTAATCATATCAAATCAGACCTTCGGTTTTCAACAACTCTTGTCAGAGTTTTCAACTCGTTCTGAGTTCTTTACACTCGTTAAGAGTTCTAAACCGAAGTCATCAAGCATTTCAATTGTTCCAGTGAAGTAGGACGGTCGGATCGTCAACGGAGAGCAAGTTCGACGCGATCAATCGAATGAGGCACTCCATCGCCACCTAGAAGAACCCAGTTTTAAACAAAGGGGAGAATCAAATTTATTCTCTTCTCTTTTGTAATCGGAATCCAAATTGTAATTGATTTTGAGAGAAATACAAGTCAAATTTTTCTTTCATTGTCTTTTTACTACAAATTTCCAACAAACATTGATTTTGAGAGAAATACAAGTCAAATTTTTCTTTCATTGTCTTTTTACTACAAATTTCCAACAAACAACTAACATAGAAGAAAGAACTAACAAGTGTGCATGTCAAAACCCTTGTTGGGTTTAGAACTAGCAAGATAGAAGCTAGAACTGGGGGTATACAAGCTACATGTCACGCCCCGCTTCCCAAAATACCGAGGAATCGGGACGCGAGCAAGCCCGCGACGTATTAGATTGAGAAGAAATATATTCTACTTTTTTTTCTTTTCTTTTCTTCTCAATCCAATACGCTAAGCGTCTGGAAATAAATACAATGCGAAGTCACAGGTCTCCGATCACACATAGCAAGAATATAAAGACAACTCAGAATAAAAATAGACATATCATCAATGGTAAATCATCCCAGACATAAAATATGGATCAAACGTACCCTTATACAAAACTATCTGAATGAAATACGGGAGAATATAAAATACAATAATCCAACGGAAAGAATTGCTATAAAAAGAAAACTAAGATCAAATAACTAAGCTTCAGCTTCTTCTGCTACACCGTCTTCAAGGCACTCCTGCTGAGCATCATCTGGCTCCTGACGATCTCCCAGCTGGACCTGTTCTTCCTCTAAGTCTGACGTACACCAGAGAAAACAGGTGTACGTCAGGTGCATGGCGTACGGCAAGACCCGACCCCACAAAGAAAAATAGAACGAACGGAAATCCAATGCGAAAAACGAAACGATAACAGAAACAACAAAAGAACGTACAACTGAAATCCACAAATCAACATGAAAACACTACTAAATCATGATAACATAAAGCATCCAAAATCGATCAGGTAACGAGGTCATGCAGCTAGCGATCAGTCTAATCATCCAAGCAACAAGATCATACAATAGATGGAATTAATACTTAAAAATCTACAACAAGAGACGTAGTACGTCGAGCGAAATAATCCAAACAAGGAAACCCTCATGTATATACCATATGTCTCAAATTATAGATAATTAAATATTAATCCCGATCTATGTGTGAAAAGAAGTATAACCGGCCTACATCTCACAAGAATCATACTTAGCCAAGAATCGAGGTCATGTAACTAACTATCCCATCACTCATCTCAAATAATCAACAATCACAATATCACTGCTCCTCAGACCCACCCCAGGCCGAAACAAGACGCTGGCGCGAGCCTGGAAAACAATCAATAATCACAATATCACATCACCTCAGACCCACCCCAGGCCGAAACAAGACGCTGGCGCGAGCCTGGAAAACAAATAATAATCTCGATATCACCTCACCTCAGACCCACCCCAGGCCGAAACAAGACGCTGGCGCGAGCCTGGAAAACAAATAATAATCTCGATATCACCTCACCTCAGACCCACCCCAGGCCGAAACAAGACACTGGCGCGAGCCTGGAAAATACATCAACAATCTCATATCACAACTCCTCGGACCCACCCCGGTGACTACACAAACTTCACCAGCGCGAGCCCGGAATATACATCAACAATCACATATCACAACTCCTCGGACCCACCCCGGTGACTACACAAACTTCACCAGCGCGAGACCGGAATATACACTAACAATCCTAACCACTCACATAGATCAAGACTTCTCATCCCAATTCTCGTAATTCCAGGTCAACTACGCACGGGATTCTAGATCCTAACTGTGTCATACAGGTCACTATAGTCATAAACTCCTAATGATTCTCAATCACAACATGGAGCAATCAATCAATGCAACTAATCATGTGTAATAATATCATAATATTTCAGATAATCAAAATAAGAATTATAAATCATAAACAGCAGCTACATAATCAGAAAATAATCTTTTTTCTAAATTTAATTCATTTTAAATTATTTCGCTTAACAATTAATCTAAACTAATTCATTTTCCAAAATAAATTCTTTTAAATTATTATAATTATCTAAAAATGATTCTTTTGCCGAACTAAATTCTTTTAATTCATTATAATTATTCTGAAAATGTCATTTATCACATATCCATTATGTAAATCAAACCAAACAACCCACGCAGATAAATACGACACAATTAAACTATGCAAATAATTCATAAAAAATGTAAATAATCAAACTACGAAACAGGAGAGCGGAATCTTACACATAAATAATCTACAACAAATATAAGAACTGGAACGAAACTAAACAAGGATCGGGATCTTGCCTCGGGTTCGTCGAACGGATCGACGTCGACGTGCGATGCGGGTTGGATCGGATGCGGGACTGTCGGAGACGGGTTTGGGCAGCGACGACATCGGCGACGGGTCAGCGGGGTCGGGCGGCGAGGTGGTCGTGCTTGGAGGCAGAGGCACGGGCGGGCTGGGGGACTGCTGGTCGTCGAGCGGTTCTCAGGGTGGCGGGTCGGAGTTCGGTGCTTGAGGAAGAAGAAGAAGGAGAGAGAGGGGTTTTCTTTTGGGGGTGAACTGATGGAGAGAGAGGGGGGTACGGTGAAATTTTTAAAAGAAATGAGCTGGGGTTGAGGGAATTAAGGAAGAGAGAGAATAAGGTATGAGAGATATTATGGGATTTGAAAAAGATTTGAGAGAGATGGTGTATTATTGGGGAGAGAAAATCAAGTGGGTGTAAAAGGTAGGATTAAACGTGATTTTGGATTTGATTGAGAAATAAATTAGGGAAAAAATATGGAAGGAATTCAAATGGGAGGAAATTAAGAGAGGGAAAAATTTTAAAATTTCCACATAATATTCTGAATTATATTAATAATTAATAATCAACCAAAAATCTTTTTATTAATATTTATATACTACTGTACTATACTCGAATTTACATTAATAATAACAAGGTCATTAATAATATTAATCACCAAATGATTATATATATAAATCACTAAACCGTAAATTAATATTTAGCAAAATTAAAAATACAAGACTATATATTTTATTATTTATTTATTTTGAAAACTCAGAAAATTCTAGAATTTAGGAAAATCATTAATAAAATATAATATAATATTTTAAATACTAGAAAAATTTATTTAAATACGTATCAAAATTTACGGTTGTTACACTAGAACTAGGGGAATAGAAGCTAGAACTAACGTAAAAGAAAGAACTAGCAAGTGTGCATGTAAAAAACCCGTGTTGGTTTAGAACTAGCAAGATAAAAGCTAGAACTAGGGGTATACAAGCTAGAACTAGGGGGAATAGAATCTAGAACTAACGTAGAAGAAAGAACTAGCAAGTGTACATGTAAAAAACCCTTGTTGGGTTTAGAACTAGCAAGATAGAAGGTAGAACTGGGGTTATACAAGGTAGAACTAGGGGAATAGAAGCTAAAACTAACGTAGAAGAAAGAACTAGCAAGTGTGCATGTAAAAAACCCTCGATGGGTTTAGAAGTAGCAAGATAGAACCTAGAACTGGGGTATACAAGCTAGAACTAGGGGAATAGAAGCTAGAACTAACGTAGAAGTAAGAACTAGCAAGTGTGCATGTAAAAAACCCTTGATGGGTTTAGAACTAGCAAGATAGAAGCTAGAACTGGGGGTATACAAGCTAGAACTAGGGGAATAGAAGCTAGAACTAACGTAGAAGAAAGAACTAGCAAGTGTGCATGTAAAAAACCCTTGTTGGGTTTAGAACTAGGAAGATAAAAGCTAGAACTGGGGGTATACAAGCTAGAACTAGGGGAATAGAAGCTAGAACTAACGTAGAAGAAAGAACTAGCAAGTGTGCATGTAAAAAACCCTTGCTGGGTTTAGAACTAGCAAGAGAGAAGCTAGAACTAGGAGTATACAAGATAGAACTAGAGGAATAGAAGCTAGAACTAACGTAGAAGAAAGAAGTAGCAAGTGTGCATGTAAAAAACCCTTGTTGGGTTTAGAACTAGCAAGATAGTAGCTAGAACTGGGGGTATACAAGCTAGAACTAGGGGAATAGAAGCTAGAACTAACGTAGAAGAAAGAACTAGCAAGTGTGCATGTAAAAAACCCTTGTTGGGTTTAGAACTAGCAAGATAGAAGCTAGAACTGGGGGTATACAAGCTAAAACTAGGAGAATAGAAGCTAGAACTAACGTAAAAGAAAGAACTAGCAAGTGTGCATGTAAAAAACCCTTACTGGGTTTAGAACTAGCAAGATAGAAGCTAGAACTGGGGGTATACAAGCTAGAACTAGGGGAATAGAAGCTAGAACTAACGCAGAATAAAGAACTAGCAAGTGTGCATGTAAAAAACCCTTACTGGGTTTAGAACTAGCAAGATAGAAGCTAGAACTGGGGGTATACAAGCTAGAACTAGGGGAATAGAAGCTAGAACTAACGTAGAAGAAAGAACTAGCAAGTGTGTATGTAAAAAACCCTTGTTGGGTTTAGAACTAACAAGATAGAAGCTAGAACTGGGGGTATACAAGGTAGAACTAGGGGAATAGAAGGTAGAACTAACGTAGAAGAAAGAACTAGTAAGTGTGCATGTAAAAAATCCTTGCTGGGTTTAGAACTAGCAAGATAGAAGCTAGAACTGGGGGTATATATACAAGCTAGAACTAGGGGAATAGAAGCTAGAACTAACGTAAAAGAAAGAACTAGCAAGTGTGCATGTAAAAAATCCTTGATGGGTTTAGAACTAGCAAGATAGAAACTAGAACTGGGGGTATACAAGCTAGACCTAGGAGAATAGAAGCTAGAACTACAACTTGTTAGCTTCTATCTTCTACGTTAGTTCTAGCTTCTATTCCCCTAGTTCTAGCTTGTATACCCCCAGTTCTAGCTTCTATCTTGCTAGTTCTAAACCCATCAAAGGTTTTTTACATGCACACTTGCTAGTTCTTTCTTCTACGTTAGTTCTAGCTTCTAATTCCCTAGTTCTAGCTTGTATACCCCCAGTTCTAACTTCTATATTGCTAGTTCTAAACCCATCAAGGGTTTTTTACATGCACACTTGCTAGTTCTGTCTTCTACGTTAGTTCTAGCTTCTATTCCCCTAGTTCTAGCCTGTATACCCCTAGTTCTAGTTTCTATCTTGCTAGTTCTAAACCCAGCAAGGGTTTTTTACATGCACACTTGCTAGTTCTTTCTTCTACGTTAGTTCTAGCTTCTATTCCCCTAGTTCTAGCTTGTATACCCCCAGTTCTAGCGTCTATCTTGCTAGTTCTAAACCCAACAATGGTTTTTTACATACACACTTGTTAATTCTTACTTCTACGTTAGTTCTAGCTTCTATTACCCTAGTTCTAGCTTGTATACCCCCAGTTCTAGCTTCTATCTTGCTAGTTCTAAACCCAACAAGGGTTTTTTACATGCACACTTGCTAGTTCTTTCTTCTACGTTAGTACTAGCTTCTATTCCCCTAGTTCTAGCTTGTATACCCCCAGTTCTAGCTTATATCTTGCTAGTTCTAAACCCATCAAGGGTTTTTTACATGCACACTTGCTAGTTCTTTCTTCTACGTTAGTTCTAGCTTCTATTCCCCTAGTTCTAGCTTGTATACCCCCAGTTCTAGCTTCTCTCTTGCTAGTTCTAAACCCAACAAGGGTTTTTTACATGCACACTTGCTAGTTCTTTCTTCTACGTTAGTTCTAGCTTCTATTCCCCTAGTTCTACCTTGTATACCCTCAGTTCTACCTTCTATCTTGCTAGTTCTAAACTTAACAAGGGTTTTTTACATGCACACTTGCTAGTTCTTTCTTCTACGTTAGTTCTAGCTTCTATTCCCCTAGTTCTACCTTGTATACCCTCAGTTCTACCTTCTATCTTGCTAGTTCTAAACTTAACAAGGGTTTTTTACATGCACACTTGCTAGTTCTTTCTTCTACGTTAGTTCTAGCTTCTATTCCCCTAGTTCTATCTTATATACCCCCAGTTCTACCTTCTATCTTGCTAGTTCTAAACCCAACAAGGGTTTTTTACATGCACACTTGCTAGTTCTTTCTTCTACGTTAATTCTAGCTTCTATTCCCCTAGTTCTAGCTTGTATACCCTTAGTTCTAGCTTCTATCTTGCTAGTTCTAGCTCTAATTCATCTTAGTTCTAGGCTCTTGGGAACGGAAAAAAGCTCCTCCTACCTCCGACGGAGCCCACCGAGACACCCCGACGACCCCGGCAACCTCCTCCCACCTCCAGGAAGCCCGGACTGCGGCGAAAATCTCCGAACAGCGAAAAACAAACCCGAACGGCGAGAAATTGCACTGCAGAAAACTATAGTTTTGTGCCGACTTTGCACGCACTTTCTGATCGCCTCCAATCTCCGTTTTCGTCGATTTCTTCTTTGGTGAGTAGCCCTACATGTTGCCTATCACCTCCAATTTGTATCACGCTCTAACTCATTCTCTATCTCTCTCGGTAACATCTGAAACATCGCTCGACGGCAGCAGCGAGCAGAAAACAGCAGCGCCGTGCCGACTTCGCGCGTGTTTTACGGTCATCTCCGGTCTCCGTTTTCACTACCGTCTACGCCGGTGTGTAGCCCTTTATATTGTCTATCACACAGTATCTTCCTTTCATTTGGGCTCATTTTCTACCTCTCGTTATATTGCTTCGAATATCGCTCGGCAGCACCGTGACAATTTCATTCATAGAGATACATTAATACACATTTTCGTTCTTTCTTAATTACGGCATTTCTCTTCATTCCCCTTCTACTCTACTTCTCCTTACATTTCTTTTTTCTTTTTTTTCTTTTCTTCTTCTAGCTAATAGATTAATGCTCTGTGCGTCTCGGACAGGACGACGAGCTTGAGAAAGCTCTTAGTTTTAGGGAGAGGTGAGAGAGAGAGAGAGAGAGAGAGAGAGAGAGATAGGAGATGAGAGAGAGAGAGATGATATGAGTGCTGGGTCAGAGAGATTGAAGAGAGAGGATAAGGATAGTTTGGGAATTTTAGCTTAGCTGGCATGTGATAATTAATAAAAAGGGGCTGCAGTACAAAGTGTCACACTTCAAGGGGCTGATCCACATGGGGAAAACTATGAGGGGCCTTGTCACATGAAGTTTCTGCTTTTAGGGCCTGGACACATTTTTCCCTTTTTATTTTCACAGTTGTGGCTCCTATCTTTATTATTTTGTTGTGCACTATTATGCGTCATATTGTCAGTTGCATGTTCCGAATTTCCTCAAACTTACTTTCTCGGGATTAATTTCTTGGCTTTCTCAGCCTTATCATGTTTCAATGAAACCTTAAAAGAGTCCGATATTCATATTGACTTACTGTTGTCCATCTAGGATCATATGTTTCCGTTATGAAATAGAAATTCTATAGGCTACAAATATGGTTTTTAAAAAAAGACATTTAAAAAAAGACATATTTTTTCAAAAAAGAAACAAGCAAGCTTGTAAATCTTCATATTTTTGTACGCTCTCGGGTCCATTGTGTCTAAATAAAATTCCTCGTTGAATTTTGTTCATAATTGTTATCATAGTATGCTTAACTTATAAAATTAATAGATTGGAGTTGTAAGTTTAGGTTCCCTTATGACATAACATATTTTAAAGGATGTTACTTAAAATAATTTAATAGATTTGAGTTCAAAGTTGAAATAGGAAAAGTTACAAGAAATCCCTCTAAAGTTTGTTTGCACAAGTGACATAAAATCCCTTTGAACTAACACTTTGGCCTTCTCCTTTTCCTTTCTCAACCGAAAATAGCATTGTCATGTTTTTAAGACAAAAGTGCTCCTCACTCTTACAATATGAGAGAATAATGTTTGTTCTCCCTAGTGGTATGTCTCTCAATTTTGAGAAAAGAAAGAAGAACGTGTAATCTCTCCAATAGTATTTTTATTATTAAAGAGGTCACATGGTGTTTTTCTAATGGGTACCCAAGGGCACCCGTTAATTTATACCCTCCGAAACACATACATGCATATATCTCCAGCACATCCATACATGCATATATTAAGATATATACATAGTTAATTTTTCATAACCTCCCTATTTATATTAGCATCAAAATTTTATTTAACCACCCACTAATAACATTCACCCACTAAGTCTTGACATTACACACTAATAATGAAAAACGTTACACCTATTCATCTTCCATAAATTACTATAAATTACTATTATAACATTCCCCCACTAAGTCTTGACATTAGACACTAATAATAAAAAACGTTACAACTATTCATCTTCCATAAATCACTATAAATTACTATAGAATCTTATCAAATTTCTCTAACCAAAAGTCTAACTTATAATCAAAATTTATTCATATTGAAAAGTAAGGAGACACAACTACAACACTTACAAACCGCAAGAAGTGTGAGTGTGTCAATGTTAACATCACTGGTGGAGTACAATCGAATTGAATGAGGATATGGTAATGGAAGCATCGGTGTAACAATTTAGAGAGCAGAGAAAAAATCGGTGAAGGCGACAAAGAAGGCGGTCCTGTATTTTATCAAAATCTGTGGCTATTTCGGTCATAAACTAATTGCTTTTTCCCCTTCCATCTTCGTATATGTTTTTGCCTTAGCATGTAAATTGGTTTCCAACTCCTAGACATGTTTATAAATATGCTAAATTGTTTGTATAGTTTGGTTGAATCTCTTAATGCATTATGCTTATTTTCGGGATAAAGAAAGCTTTGTCCATGACAATGCATTATAAGTGTAATTGCTTTCACTCTATATGTGTAAAAGGTTAATTTTCGTTCTATGGTCACTAAGGTAATACATTAATATTATTGGGTTATAAAGGACAAATAGAAAATGTAGAAAGATCAATTTAGAAAATGATATAGTTAGTTGGTCCTGAGGATGCTTATAGAATGAATTACTACTACAATTTTAAGAGTATTATGAATTTTTTGCTATTAATTATTAATTTTCTACTATTAATCTACTATTTGAGTATAATAGTTAATATATGATAATCTATGCTACTTATAAAAGAGAATACCCATGTCAAAACTTTTGATTTCCTTTTTTACCCTCTTAATTTCTCATAACTCAAAATTATACCATTAATTATAAAACTAATGTTTCATAACCTCTCATTAACTATGCACCTTTTCATTTTCTCAAATTATTTGGTCATTCGCTAGAATATATTAATAATTTATAATGATAAAAAATTATGAGTATATGATAATTTATTGTAAAAAATTATTAATTATATAAAATAGTAAAAGTCATTCATTTAATAAATTATTGGATAAAATTATAATTATTAATGATAGTATAAATAGGGTTATTTCTTTATGTTATAAAGAATTCTTAGTCATAAAAATTAGACATTATGAACATAGTGCAATAAAATATTAGATCTTTGAAATTTATGAGTCATGTATTTTTTGTTGGAAAGTAAATGTCTCATATATTTCAAGTATCCAATATTTTTATATAAAATAATTTTTCTAAATAATAGTATTTTTAATTTATACCATCCAATTTTTTATTACTGAGATGATATTAATTATCGAGCAAGTTAATGTTCTTTACAACATAAAGTTATATAATATTAAAATTTATTACCATTATTTAATAGATATTGTAATAAAATATGTACATGACATAAATATTAAATAATTTAAATGGTTTAATTATATCAATAGTGTTACTTAAACTAATGATTACATTATTATTTAATAATTATACTCCTAATTAAATTGTTTAATAATATAATAATAGAAAATTTTAAATAACTATTAAATGTATGTTAATAATAGTATAAATTGTTTAATAATATAATAATAGAAAATTTTAAATAACTATTAAATGTATGTTAATAATAGTATAAATATTAATATTAGTATAAGTTAAAAAAATTTAATCATAGTGCATTAAAATAACTTTTAATGGTTATATATAATTTATTAAATAATATAATATTATGGAAACATTATATAATATATAATTTATTAAATAAGTTTAATGCATAATTAGGAAACATTATGAATTTTAACTTTTATAGTTTTTTAATATGCATCACGTGCAACGCACGTATTGTATACTAGTTATAATATATATTGATATCACATTAATATATAATATTTATATGAATTATTAATATATGCAATTATCAAATATAATATGAGTAAAAAGTTATTTATTTACCAATTCAAATAAATAAATATATAACATAACATTACAGTAATATGTAAAGTCGTTAACTTTTCATTATTCCATTATCTTCTTAACCCCCCTTCAATAAGGAACTCATTCATGAAGGGTTACCCATTTCTCCATTAACCATCTATAAATTGCATTATTATAACAAATAGGGAAAATTATACATAATTCCCTCTTCTATATCTTAAGTTGTACTAAATCCTCCTCAATATACTATCACTTAATACCCTTGAAATGCAATTTCAGAGATATAAATTACAAGTATCAAATATAAATTGGGGGACTCTAAGAGCTAATAATAAACTAGAGGAGGTTTAATAATTTCTAAAAAGATAATTTTAAAATGATATACATCTCTCTCATGTAAATGTACTTGAGCTTCTTGCTTTACAAGTAGTTTATATTTTATAATAGAAACATGTGTAACCTAATTTTCTATGCATAGAGTTATTATTTTCGATAAAAATAACTTATTCATGACCTCCTACAAATATACACATTTAATTTTTATGCATTAAGTCTCACTAGTTTTTAGACCCGTGCAAAGCACGAATATTAATATGTATTTTGTAAATACTGAACATGTTACTGAAATTAAGTATTCTTCTATAAATAATTTTAATATTCTGTTATAAATTAAGTATAGTGGTTTATTAATTATAGTTGTTTATAAATATTTGGTTATAATTTGTTTATATATTAGATCAAGTTTAAATCGATAGTTCATTTAGTTTAGTCAAATAATTTTTATTATTTGATTTATAAATGAATAGAATTTAACCCAAGATATGTTTGATTCGGTAGTTTATTAAATATTTAATTTGATAAATATTTTAATAGAATTTAACCAAATGTATCTTCCAAAGTTCATTAACTGTGTGATTCGGCAGTCCTACTAATAGAACTTATTGCAAATATTTCTTATGTAAATATTTATTTACAAATGATACACATGGTACCCAATATAAATAGATGGGTTGTAGGGATAGGGTTTTTTACATTTCTTATTTCCTTTGATCGGCCGCCTCCTTCAGATCTGATCAAGTGTTCGGCTC
>NC_033801.1:101792311-101807836 GCF_001876935.1 Asparagus officinalis | reverse complement strand
CTCTCTCCTCCTTTAGATCCGACTCCAATTGAATTCTAGGGCTATGGTTTTCACTGTCGTTCCTTAAATCTCGTCGTCGACTCTTCAGATCTAACCATGATACCCGTATATTGTCGTTCACAACTCCCTCCAAGCTCGGCGTTCCTCGAATCTCATCGCCGACTCCTCCCTCGAAGGTAGCCATCTCTTGAAGGCCGTTGTCAGTCGAAGATCGTCGTTTACTCATCCCTCGACCGTCTTCCATCTCAAGTTATCAAAATGTAAGTTGAAGCTTAAAGTTACTATTAATATTGATTTTTAATTTATGTAATTGCTAAAGATTATTTCTTTATGCCTTTTACAGATATTTCATCTACTCTCTTTCTTATCTCACCCCTTTTCCTATAATGCCTATTATTTTTCGGAAGAAGAATAATTCTGAAGGTAATATATTTATTTGTTTATTTTTCATAAATTTAGGGTTTTAGGTAAAGAGTATGTGGATCTCAAAGACATGATCTTTCATTTTACATTCAATTAATCTCTGAGACAGAAGGTATGTGGTGCAGCGTTAGAGTTTTGTCCTCAAGATCTGATCTTTTAGCCTCTTACCGATCTCATGAAAAATTTTGAGTTTTTTTATTATTTTTGAGGATTTATTTATTTTTGTCTTTGATTATAGTTTTGTTTATTTTTACTTAACTAACTGTTTTTTAAGCTTTTATTACATGTTAACTGATTAACTGATTCTGGAGGTATATTTGCATAGTAATCTTTGATACATAGATATGCAAATGCCAGACTTCTTCTGAACCCCTTGCTTTCTAGTACCTGGATTTTGAAATTAGGGCTAATGTAGTTTTTTCTAGATAATTTATGCATAATACACTTTTTCCTTGAATTTTTTATTTGATTTCTGTGTATTCAAATCTATCAAATTTATTATATATATTGAATTTTGAGGTGATTTTTGTTGTCTAGATTTGAAGTAGTTTTGATTATTCAGAAATTGTTCTATACATTAAAGGTAAATTTCATTAATTTTGAATTATTTAAATTTTGTATCCTTATTTCTCTTCGACTATCTGGTAATTTATTTAATTTCGGTTTTAATTTAAGCCACAATCATATCTTTCTCTAATTTCACTCAAATTTACTCAAACTGGGAAAAATGTTACATCTAAATGGTATGACATGCAGTTTAGCTAATATGTTGTCAAGCATCCGTGATAAAACATGAAGTATTTTTGTTTTTTTATTTGTTTTTTTTTTTTGGGTTTTTGTTTTGTATTGTTTTGTTCTTTACAGTTGCTTTTGACCTGTAATAATTAATTGTATGGATTTATTGTATATTGTTGCAAGTTATGTTTCTTTGTTTAGGTATTAAATGTTTTTTCAATGAAACATTTGCATTTTTGTGTAATAAATGCAGAATTGCAGGAGAATAAAGGAAAAAGAAGCTCTTTGACTTATCTTTATATAACTTTTTAATAATTTAAAGCATAATGCAGTTAAGATGGGTATATTATACTAATTATTCTTTTATGTGGTAAATCAGAATAAAATAGATGTATATGCTTGCATGTGACTAAAAATTTTAAGCAAAAAAAGGGCTATAATTGTTCTCAAAATGTTGGTACCCTTTGTGATGTTGATTTGTTCTTGTTTTGTAAAAAATGTTGTAATTTGAGCAATTTAATAGTAAATTAGATCATTTTCATTTTGGGTGACTTGTCTTCTATCGTGGTTGGAACCAATTTGTTTATGATATGATATTTATCTTTTTTTTTTGAATGAATGAAACTTGCTTTTTAAAAAGATTCTTTTCATTACTTTTTTAGTTTTCAATCAAAAAATGATGCTAGTGTACGGTCATTTTAAATGAGTATTTATTAAATATTAATATTAAAATAATAGGTGCATAACAACACTAATGATAATAAGTTTGCAAATTAACAGGAGATGAAAACACCACCGTCATGAAGGCACTATTCGTTCAGATTCGATTTGCTCCAACGCTTATGAAGTAGTAGATGTAATGTAAATAATGATGTTCATGTTTATTAATAAATAAACAAAAAGAAACATGAACTATATAAAAACAAAATGTCAACATATTTATAATAAATAAAGAAAAAAGCATGAACTATATAAATACGAAATGTCAACATAATTAGAGTTTCTACTCATAAGTCACACATATTAGTAATATAGATTGGAAATGGAAACATCACTGGTTGTTATCTCCTACATGATTTTTTCGTTGAGTAGGTTTTCATCCTTTTAAAGTCGCGATTCTAGTTGCCAAGATTCATTTCAGTCTACTGCATCATTCTCTTTTCCTTTTGCTTTGTTACTTCGCTTCCTCTTGTTATCTGCGTATAAGAAATATAAGAAATAATTTAATAACTTAATAGTTTTAATACTTAGGCATTGGTTTTGCACTTACGTAAGCATTTGGATTACAATATATTATAATAATAATTATAATGAACAATAAGTTGACATCACCTTGCACTTGTTGTATTTTAGATGAACGTGCTTTCTGCTCGTTTGATTCTTCATCCATATTTACTATTTTCAACGGTGTTTTGTTGTAAACTTTCTCTGATTTTATATCCAATAATGATGCATGCATAGGTGTGACTACAGATTTAGCAGATGCTATTGGTTGCGGAGTCGGTGGAGGCGCATCCTCAAGTAAATTAATGATCGATGCATCTACAGATTCCTATATTGTTACCTGACTTGTAGGGTTAAATTCAATTGCCCCTGAACTGTCTGAAGTTTCCTCTATTACTTTGTTTATTGTGAAACCTTCATTACCTTCCACGAAATTATATCGCGTTAGTTTTACCTGAACCTTAATATATTTTCCAGATATGGTTTTTATCACTTCCGGGAAAACTTCTCTACCATTAATCTGATCCATGAATAATTATTTTTTAGTCACATACTGAATGTGTTTTAAAATGAGTTTCAAAATACTTTAAGACGAAGATGTACTCACATATTTTATTGTTCGTGAAACCTCTTGAGCCGGTATTTTCACCAATTTTTTAGTTTCCTTGTTCATAACAACGAAAGTAGTTTTCACAGATTCATCTTGAACTTCCATAGTTATCCTATAGCTGTATAATTTTTTTCCAAAACATTTATTATCAAAGTCATTCTGTGTTATGTATTTGTGGATCATATTGTAAATTTGTACATACCTATTTTCTGCAAATACCTCTATGTCACACTTTGCGCACCAAAATGTATTTCCCACATCAATTGTTTTTTTAAAACAATTTGGACATCCACAGTAACACCATTTTTGGTTATCCATTATAGTATTGATTCTCACATTGCATATAAAGAAATATTCCTTGAAATTACAAAGATGAATATTAGCTATGGAACAGCTAATAAGTTTGCATAACTGATAGGCCATCTTTTAAAAGCTTTATTACCTCCGTGGTTTCTGGATCATTGAATAAAATAAGATCGCTCAAAGATGCAGATGGTGTTTCGAGCAATTTCTGCTTTGATTTGTAATTAATTGGTGTCTCTATTAGCTGCATCTGTGTTTCCGACTCCATGTACCTATGTATATATGCTCAGAAATCATGTCAGTACATATATAATTTAATTACGTATGTAAAAAAAATATAGATACTAAAATTACCTCTGAGATAATTCCAATACTCTTTGTTCAGTTATGTTCACGTAGATTTTTTTAGGGTCAAGCATAAGTAAATACAATTAACAGTTGGATTATGTGATGTATAAGATAACTCTCACTCTTCATCGATTAGTTTTAAGGCTCTCCTAGTCCCTCGCTTTCCAGAAATGATAGTTTGCTCCAAGGGGTATATATCTTTTACAAACCCAATTATATCTGTATTGAAATTAAAATATGCAAACATAAGAGACATAAGTTATATTAGGTTTGTTGCATAATCTGTATTGAACTATATCATGATACAAAAATTATAATAAATGCTTACCTGCAAAATAAGTCTTGTTTCCTTTCATTCTATAAAGCTCACTGAATGGTTTATAGTTGAACTTGTACCTAGGGATATTATCATTGTCTTCTTGTAGTACTTGAACTTGTGTCATACAGCAAAAACATATTGAGAATTTATTCTCAGTTGCTCTATAATTTCCAAAGGAATTCATAACTCTGAACTTAGAGATTACATGTATCCTTCCTTCATCTATCATTGGTTGAAACATTAACATTTCAGTTGTTTTAATGCTACCGTTAATGTGTGTATCCTGTAAAAATTCAAAATAATCGTATCATTTCAAAAATATATAGATCTTGATATAGTACGTAGATATTGATATTTTATAAATATAAGAGATCCTTTTGTATAAAAAGTTTCAGAAGGAATGTAAATCTGTCTTACACTTTCATCCAAAAGAGTAAGTAGCAGTCCATAATTTTGAAGTGATATGACATTTATATTTTCCCATATGCTTGTCACTCGAGCTTTAATGACTGGTTCTTTTACTCTCGTGTTCAGATCCTTGATCGCTATGTATTTAGAAATACTCATTCTTCTTGTCCTTCACCTGCACATAATTTCATTAAATATTTATGATTCAACATCCCACTTAAACTGTCAATGAATCAGTATGAATGAAACTAATGAAACGAATAACAGTTTAATGCAATTATATTATAGATAACAATAAAGATATTTATGATATACCTTCTACCAAGTTGTTGAATATTTATCTATACACTACATTCTCTGTTACACTTTCAGTGTTTATTTCACTATTTTCAATGAGAATTTTTAGACCTTTTGGTGATGTCACTCTCGAAATAGCAACATATAGTTGACCATGTGTGAAAACGGTTTTGGTAGATACAGACCAACATGTTGTAGTGTTTGTCCCTGGCTTTTATTTATGGTCATTACATAACATGGTCTAATAGGTAATTGTCTTCTTTTCATGCGAAATGTCGACTTTGAATCAGAATTTGTTGTTATGGTTCTTGAGATAAAATGTTTTGATCCAATGTTGCTTCCACTTATAATTTTGGCCTCAATCACCCATTTTAGCAATTGGGTGACGATCAACCGCGTCCCGTTGCATAACCCTTCAGTTGGACTCAAGTTGCGTAGAAGCATGATAGGTGTCCCGACTTTAATTCCTGGAAATTTTAGCGAATTCAGGTACTCGGTTGGAAAGTTGACCTCATTTTCTTGCATGTTAGGAGATGTTGGGCAAAGGGAATCAGAACTAAGATAAATTGAAATTTGTCCCTCAATTTTTTCCAGGATTGTATTGTTCACAATATCTACAGTTTCATTCCTTGGTGTTAATATTGCTCTTTCTTGTAGATATGTAGTGTTTTGAAAGTTTTCATCTATGTTTGGGTAGGTAGATGAATTAATATCCTCAACTGGATTTTTAGTTGGATGAAGGATAAACTCGCGTGGAATATCAATAGTTCCATCCATATTTTGCAATTCACAGCACTCTTCTTTAGCACTGCCATTTCCAATATTTAGAACACATCTACTGAATTCTAGTATGCTCATTTCATTCTCATTTGATGAACTTTGTTGAATTCTCATATTCTCTGTCAATTTGTATATTTTGCATTCACTCCAAAGTTTGGATCGAGTAATGGAAGCATAAATAATATCATGTTTACTACCTCCTGGAATAACTGGTAAAATTTGTCTAAAATCACCCCCAAGCACCACAGTCAAGCCTCCGAATGGTTTCTCTGACAACGTAGGATTGTTTTTGCCTAATATATCTTTCAAAGTTCTATCCACCGCTTCAAATGCATGTCTATGCATCATTGGTGCCTCATCCCAAAGTATTAAATCTGTTTGTTTTAGCAAATTTGCTTCAAGTGTTCCTTGTTTAATACCACATGTAGATGTTTCTTTCAGTTTAATTGGAATCTGGAACCTTGAATGTGTTGTTCTCCCTCTAGGTAAAAGAAGAGCAGCAATACCCGATGACGCCACTGCAACTACCATTTTCCTCTTGGATCTAAGTCTAGTGATAATTGACTTCCAAACATATGTCTTTCCTGTCCTACCATGTCCGTAGAGAAAGTAAAATCCCCCTGTTTTACTATCTACAGAGTGAATCACCGCATCATAATTTTTTTTTTGCTTCTCATTGAGACCCTGAAACAACTGGTCATGCTCCCTTCTCAATTCTTCTCTATCATAGTTAAACTCTTCACTTATAATCTTCTACTTACATTATTGCATTAAAACTGGATCAGGAAGTGGCATACCTTGAAACTTCTGAAGACATTGACCATTTTGTAGTAGGAGATAAGTGGCATACCTTGAAACTTCTGAAGACATTGACCATTTTGTAGTAGGAGATATTGTATTTCTGCCAATGCATGGCTTTGCAATTGAGACCATTTTGTAGTAGGAGATATTGTATTTCTGCCAATGCATGGCTTTGCAATTGATTTTTTGTCATTTTCAAATTTGGGTACTGTAGTAGATTAATTTGAGCTTCAAGAATACCCTCTGATAAACACACCCAATTATCTTCTCATAGCTTTTTAGGATTTATAATTTCACAAAATAGAAGGATCTGTGCAAATAAATGTCTCATTTGTCTCCCTAAGGAAAAATAAGATGCTTCCTCTATGACTAATTGCCATTCATTGTCATCATCCAACAATCTTAGAGTAGCACATGTCTCTTTAAAGGTTTCATACTGAATTCCATCTTTGGTTTTTATCCCAGCATAGCTTGTAGGACCTCTCACTACATTTAGTAATAAACGGAGATAAAATCTTTCACCCGAAGAAGGATGGGTGTAAACCAATCGACCAACACTTCGCCCCTTCTCTCTTGGTTTCAATCTTCTCTCATATGTCTTCCATACAAACTTAGTTGGTAATTCAGCATATGTGAGATATTTTGCCTCTGGATAAAGTTTGTTTGCTTCCATTCAACAATTGAACTTTGTTTGCTTTGATCCAATATCATTCAAAATGTCATTTAGATTATCATTATCTTTAAAAATAATTGATTCCTGATTCGGGAGATGAAATGGTAGCCTCTCTACTACCGGAGTTCTGTAATGAATATCAAATCCAAATATCCTCCATATGGCTTCCGGTGCTGAGACATATCTACAATCAAGATAGTGTTGTATCTCATCTAGATTTAATTCTTTAAGTTTTGAGGAACTATCATTGTTTCCCTTGTGAATAGAAACAGAAACATGATCTGGTCCTTTTGTGACATACTTAAACAAATATTTGATTGATCTTCCTCTGTTACACCACTCTAGGTTAATGTGAGATTGGTATTTAACTATCAAGTTTCGGTTGTACGGTACGACATAACCATTATCTAATCTTGTTCCATTTTCTCTATCCATTTACTATTATCCTCCCTTCTTCGGTAAATAGGAAAGCCACCATCATCAATAATTGTCTCAGAAATGTATTTTTTTGGAAACCTCTTTGAACATTTTTGATGCTTCATACATGGTGAATATGGAGACATACTTCCACATGGTCCATGCATCATATATTGACCAACTGCTGCATACCCAATTGGATCTTCTTTCTCATCTGGGATCTCAGCACTAATGATCTTATTAATCAAAGCTAGTGTTAGATATTTGTTACCCTCATGAAGCCATAGCAAGATATGCGCATGTGGCAGTCCACGTTTCTAAAATTCTATCGTATATACAGCTGCAAATAAATTTTTGATAAACTATGTTAGAGATTGCATGCAATTCATGTTGGAATATTTTGTAATAGATAGATTATTTCTTTGATAGATATATGCATTGTGGAGAAAGTGAGTTATAATATCTGATTCTAATTATAGCATGTATTATGACAATTTATAGTCACATGTAAACTACTAAACAGATTGTTTGTATATATCATTCTTGTTGTCAAACTTTAATTTTTTTAATATAAGTAAGAGTCTTAAATTTACTAAAAAGCACTGGTACAAACATACATTACATACATGTGTAAAGGATAGCTATAGGCTTGATTTGTTTTCATCTTTTGAAATTACACATGCTATCAGTTTCATAATGAATATGTACATTTAATCGAGTGTTTGTGTAACTATAAGCTATTAACCAACTGCCTAATACAAAGTTTAGTCTTATTTCTGTACATGTATCAGTTCAAACCACTATACAACCACCTGGTTAAATAAATGATACATGTATATGAAAATAAATAATAAGTGAGTATATATTGAATTAACAGTATAAAAACTTGTGATGTAATCATGTCTAAAACAAAAGATCAAAGGATTGTATTCCAGGTGTAGCTTTTTAAAAAATGTGAAGTAACAATATAGTTTTGAAAGGTGAGCTCAAAGCTACTAATTTATGTTTCTTAACTTTTTTAGTGAAAATTCTACCAACACTTCCTAAAGATTAGTATTGTAAAATATTTTGCAGATCTCTCTAGTAGTTCACCCTGATAAATGCAAGCATCCTCAAGCGAAGGAGGCCTTTGGTGGTAACTTGTTTGGTTACTTCTTATTATCTCGATTTGAACTACTTAAACTTCTTTTGTTTGTATTTTCTTGTTGTTTATAGAAGTGGCAGGGGAAATTATATAGTTATTTTATATGTATCACATTCTATAGTGTCATAGTTAAAATATGGTAGGGTTAACAAATGAATACTTCTGCTTTCTCATCTTCTAACTTAATATCATTTAGTCAGTCAGATAAAATTCGATCATCATTTTTGTCTTCGTTCTGTTTAGTTTCATATTTCTTCATCTGTACTTCATGAATTTAACCTTGCTTAAGTATTTCATTAACTTAAACTTTATATGTTATTTTCAATTATGTAAATTAATTTCCTTTCTAAAAGAATTTTGTTCTTGTTTATATATCGTATGATATAATGATTTTAAAAAGTCATTAATTTGCTACAAATTATGCTAGAATATTAGTTAGTTCTTGCATATATCTTTCATATAATGCTTATATCTTTCATGTAATGCTTATATATCTTTCATGTATATGTTACAACGTGATTAGGATTAGATGTATTTTCTATTTTCGATGATGTACAATGTATTTGAAGCAATGAAGATGCTCAAAAGGATACATGTATATGAAAATAAATAATAAGTGAGTATATATTGAATTAACAGTATAAAAACTTGTGATGTAATCATGCCTAAAACAAAAGATCAAAGGATTGTATTGCAGGGCTAGCTTTTTAAAAAATGTGAAGTAACAATATAGTTTTGAAAGGTGAACTTAAAGCTACTGATTTATGTTTCTTAACTTTTTAGCGAAAATTCTACCAATACTTCCTAAAGATTAGTCTTGTAACCTCTTTTGAAGCTCTCTAGTAGTTCACCCTGATAAATGCAAGCATCCTCAAGCGAAGGAGGCCTTTGGTGGTAACTTGTTTGGTTACTTCTTATTATCTGGATTTGAACTACTTAAACTTCTTTTGTTTGTATCTTCTTCTTGTTTATAGAAGTGGCAGGGGAAATTATATAGCTATTTTATATGTATCACATTCTATAGTGTCATAGTTAAAATATGGTAGGGTTAACAAATGAATACTTCTGCTTTCTCATCTTCTAACTTATTATCATTTAGTCAGTCAGATAAAATTCGATCATCATTTTTGTCTTCGTTCTATTTAGTTTCATATTTATTCATCTGTACTTCATGAATTTGACCTTGATTAAGTATTTCATTAACTTAAACTTTATATGTTATTTTCAATTATGTAATTAATTTGCTTTCTGAAAGAATTTTGTTCTTGTTCATATATCGTATGTTATAATGATTTTTAAAAGTCAGTAATTTGCTACAAATTAAGCTAGAATATTAGTTAGTTATTGCATATATCTTTCATATAATGCCTATATCTTTCATGTAATGCTTATATATCTTTCATGTATATGTTACAGCGGTTATTAGGATTAGATTTATTTTCTATTTTCTATGATATACAATATATTTGAAGCAATGAAGATGCTCAAAAGGATCCAATTTGAGATTTATTTTCTATTTTGTATGAATACAATATATTTGAAGCAATGAAGATGCTCAAAAGGATCCAATATGAAGCAAGAAAGTATCATGCAGCAGCTAGAAGATAATTTGCAAAAAAAAAAACTTGGATATGAACTTGCATACTATAAATGAACTAAGCATTCTATTGTCTTGATCTGTTTATAAAAACAATCAAATTACATGAGTTATCATTGTGAAAAGTAGGATAATCTTATGTATGAGTGTATACATCTGATTCATTCATATTAATATGCTCAGTAGCAAACTGAGTGTTCATAAATTATAAATGATAATGTGTGCATATACATGTGTGTCAACTTGAGATACTAAATTGTGAAATAAAGTTAGACATAATTTTGTGTTTGCAAATGATCATGTGTCAGAATGGCACCTGAGGGTATATATCACTCAATTTATGATACTGATAAAATCACTAAACATGTACTCCATAAATTAATGCCATTAAATTTTGATTGTCATGTTTAGAGTTTATGTAAATGCACACTATTCATAATTATTATTTATAAATATTCTTGAGAATAATGATTAGATTTTTTGCATAGTGTAAAATATGGAATGAACATACCGCCAACATATTTTCCAAAATGACAATTTTTTTGAAGGTCGTCCGTTAGCTAGTCAAGTTTGATTTTAAAGACTCTTGCTACAATATCTGGCCTCTCATCTGATCTTTGCCCTCCTATTTCTTCTAACGTTTCCTTGATTTCTAGCCACCTTGGATTTGCTGTCATTGTTATAAAAAGATCTGGATTCCCCATAACACGACATAGAGATATTGCATCTTGATAGTTTAGATTCATATAACGTGGACCTCCTGTGAAAGAAGATGGTAATACAATCCTTTGTCCAACTTGAGATCCTTCTGTATCTCCTCTAAAAATAGCATCCTTTATTCCACAGTATAGTTCAGCTCTAATCTTGGTTTGATTTTTTTTAACCCAGTGAAGCCTATCTTCTTCAATGCATGTAAACAGATCAACAATATAGGTTTGGAATAATTTTCCAGAGTAAAGTAATGTCTTGCCTTCACTATGACGCTGTTGTATACGAAAAGCAGCATATTCCCTCATTGTCACATCTTTTCTTTTTTTCAAATTGTTATTTGATTCTTCTAATAACTTTACTCCAAGCCTAAAGCCATCCTCTCCATAAGGAAAAAGCAATGGGTATTGCATTGCCATGAAGCTGGGGTGTAAGTCACTGATTCTTGACAATCCCAACTTGCGATCCTCGACAACAATATCTCGAATGCCTATTGTTTCTTCAACATTTCCCACAATCAGTCTTGCAATTTCTGATGCAGATGGCATATTTTGTTTCCTCCCATCACCACTCTTGACGCCATGATCACCAATCTAACTGTCATTAATTCATCTTCATTAATTCTATCTCGTACCATGCGAAAGCTTTTGACTAATACATTGTTGAGATCTAACATTTCAAGTAGTCCCTTGACAATATCCTTATCTAGGTTTTTGGTACTATTGATGGATATCATCCTGTTTTCGATTTCATTTTCAGTATCATATATGTATAATTGACAAAATTTTGTAGTTGTTCCAGGTACAGGTTTCAAAGACCCTATACGATGATGATTTTGACCATTCAGACGGAAACAATATGGTCCTCCACCATTATTGTAAGTATTATCAATATTTCCTCCCGAGGATGTAAAAGCAAACATACTATTATAGGATCTGATATTTTTCTTAAATTTATTACTCTGTCTGCTTCCACCTGGGTATAAAAGTTCTCGAAGAAAACATGAAGGTTCTTTAAAAAAGGGAACTTTATTTTCCCTTTACCACAACAAAGAGAGAAGGCTTCTTTGGTTTCCAAGATTTTTCTGCTCTTTTCTCATACCACAGCATAGCTTGGTAATATTCACATATAACTTTGGGTGGTCCAAAATTTTTTACCTTATTTTGGTCAACTACAATTCAATAAGAATAGCATTTTAATTAGTACCATTATACATATTCATAAAAAATTAAATATTTGTAGAGGTGCAATTCAGTAAAATGTGTGAAATAACATGATTTTTAACAATAAAGTCCCTATGTTTGAAACTGTTATTAACTTCATAGTTCATTTTATTACCTATTGTACAGGTTAATTTAAGCTTCAAATTACATGTTTTCTTACTTGTCTGCTGCTCATTTGTAGCTTCAATGGTTGCATTGATGATAGAAGGTATAATTCTTCTGCTTTTATACTGAAGCAAATTTTTCCTTTTGTTGTTGGCATTCACTTCATTATCAACAATTATTTGATCATGTTGTTGTTTTTCAGGCTCAATGATGTTATTCTGAGTAGGATAATGTTGATTTCTCATATTTCTTTTGATCTGTCTTAGTGTCAAATCCCTTGGTTTAGAATGCCAAAATCCTGCGCACATATACAAACTGTCTTTTGATCTGTCTTAGTGTCAAATCCCTTGGTTTAGAATGCCAAAATCCTGCGCACATATACAAACTGTTAGACATAAGTCCAAATATTATAACTACTTGGTTTAGAATGCCAAAATCCTGCGCACATATACAAACTGTTAGACATAAGTCCAAATATTATAACTATAATGCATCAGATTCTCATATTTGTGTAGTTACCTTGAGATGAACTCTGTTGATCATCTTCCATGTTTTATGGAGTTAGTGAGTGTGCAAACCTTTGATTTGTAACATAGCCCTCTTGGCTAAATTGTTTGATGTATGCTATGGAGCTAACAGAAAATCTTGGCATTTACTTGGAGGCTTGTATTTGATCTCATTAAATTAACATGAACTTGTTGTTTTATCTCTTTAAATTAAGAGGAACTTATTTCAGAAGCCCCTGCTAATATTGTTAACAACTCTGTATGATTATTTTAGATTGAAGACAGAGATCACTAAAAACTCAAATAACTTGAAAGTATAGTGGAGTTGCTCATCAAACTCTGGTCCCTAATAACCAGTAAACAAAGTCCGACATAAATATTTTTACTATGGTTTTGCTACACCTTTTATTCTGGATATGAGTCTTGATTGTTTACTATATTATGTACCTCATTAAATTTTTCAGGGTTCAATTACTAAGATTGTGGCATATTTTTAGTATTGTGCATCTGTTAAAAATGAAGCTGTAATGTAAATATTTGCGATCTCGCCTCCTAGAGTGTATGTTTCATCACCTTCTCATCTAAAAGTTTTTTTCAGTAAGTTTAATTACATTATTAAAAGATTTGGATTAATATTTATTTTATTCTCTCTTTTCTCTTCTATTTTAAATTCACACCTCCATTTTTTTCCTTGTCATTAACCAGGGTCGGTTGCTCAAATCTCCCATACTTTGAACTTTTTCCTGTCAAGATGAGAAAATGAATTCCTTTTTCTGCCTCCCTACAAAGGAATACAATAGCTAATGCATAAAAGAAAAGTATTATTGATTAAATGTCCGTTGTAAACTTAATTTTGATTGGAATGAAATATTTGAAAGCTCGCCTGTCAGTGTGGATGTATCATCAACTACTCATCCAAAAGTTTATTCATCAAGTCAACCCTTCAATACGCAATCAACTTGATTCTAGGTGATAATGCATGGGATCAACTACAGAGGTAAGTTCGATATCAATCTCCAAATATTTTGATGTATTGAGTTTTTGTCCTCTCATTTCTCTTCTATTTTTAATTCACATCTCCAATTTTTTTTGGAAAAATTATCAGGTTCATTTGCTAAAAAACCTATGTAAACTCAATTTTTATTGAAAACCAATGTGAATTAATTGAGTTTTTTCTCCTCCTTTCTCTTTTATTTTTAACTCTCATCTCCTTTTTTTTTTAATTGTCAGTAAACATGTCCAGTTGCCCAAAACAAATGAAAACTCAATATTTATTCAAAACTAACGTTGATTGTATTAGATTTTTTTTGGATTTATTTGGATTTTTTTATCCTCCTTTATCTTCTATTTTTAATTCACATTTTTAATTTTTCTTACAAAATTATCAGGGCCAGTTGCAACATGAAATGCTAATTTCTTTATTTTGAATACCCAAATACATGCTCTGAACAACCAAGTTTATCCAATTTAATTGTATCATAAGCTAACACCTATAAATGAATAAATGAAATAATAAATAATAAATAAATGAAATTAAAGAGATGAGAATTCTTACCTTCACTATAAATGAATAAATGAAATAATAAATAATAAATAAATGAAATTAAAGAGATGAGAATTCTTACCTTCACATTTGTAGCTATATCGGAAACAATTTCAGAAGCTTAATTTTGGTGTGGAGGAGAAGGAAAACAGTATACTGGTTGGTTGTGGGTGAGAAGGGAAAACCAAATTGTAGGAGCGTGGGTGTGGAGTTGAAGGAGAACGTGGGCAGCTTCATGAAAATGTGGGGAAGTGGTTATTTTTGTAGTTTGTTATTTAAACGTGGGCACATAATAATAAACATTTTTAATTAAAAAACTTATGTATTATCAATATCTATGTAACTATTACCGTTCATTATAGATTTTTTGTTGGTCTTAGGTGGTTATTTTTTGTAGGTGGTTATTTAAACGTGGGCATGTGATAAACATTGTTAATTAAAAAACCTTATGTATTATCAATATCTATGTAACTTTTACTGTTCATTATAGATTTTTTTGTTGGTCTTAGGTGGTTATTTTTTTAGGTGGTTATTTAAACGTGGGCATGTGATAAACATTGTTAATTAAAAAACCTTATGTATTATCAATATCTATGTAACTGTTACTGTTCATTATAGATTTTTTTGTTGGTCGTAGATAGTTATTTTTGTAGGTGGTTATTTAAACGTGGGCATGTGATAAACATTGTTAATTAAATAACTTTATGTTACTGTTCATTATAAATTTTTTGTTGTTCTCCTTTAGTAATAAAGAAGTAGATTTTATTGAATAAATATTAATTCTTTATTAATTACTATAATAACTTAATAATTATTCACTTTCTAACCTAATAGAACCAAAAGAATTACAAAAAATTGATCAACAAGTGTGCCAACGTGCAACGCACGTACACGATACTAGTATGGATAAAATACACTATATTTAGCTCATTTCTAAAATTTAGGTATTAAAAGCCATTATAATGGCTTAAATGCCATAAATGCCACCATCTTTTACTCATTCCCCGTACAATTAAATATCATCCTTTAATTTAGCTCTCAAGTAATCATTTTCAAGGCAGAGAATTTCATCCCAAGGACTTTAAGGGAACTAAAAATATAACTCATTTATTTTCATTTTTATTAAAAATAATTTTGAAATAATTTACTTTAGCCATGAGAAGAGATCAAATTATTAAAAACTAGCCTTCACATATCATTTTCTTAAAGTCCACGATATGAAATTAGTTTTGAATTTAAATTTTATAAAATGAAAAGAAAATGATTTTTTTCTTGAATCTTTTTTGGAAGAAAGATGTTTAAAATTTGAAGGAAAGTAACAGAGAAAGAGATGGATTTTTCTCTTTAATAAATTGATTTTT
>NC_033801.1:101774811-101787311 GCF_001876935.1 Asparagus officinalis | reverse complement strand
TGGTCGAGAAGTGTTTACTAGATTGGGAAATTGAGAATGTTTTCACCATCACGGTTGATAATGCTAGTTCAAATGATACCATGATTGCATACTTAAAAAAGAGGTTCAACAATTGGGGAGGCACAATATTGGGTGGGAAATATCTTCATATGAGATGCATTGCTCATATTGTTAATCTTATTGTTAGTGATGGGCTCAAAGGTTTGGGGGATTCCGTTGCTCGTGTTCGTTCCGCGGTGAGATATGTGAGGCAATCTCCATCTAGATTAGCTAAATTCAAAACTTGCATTGAACTAGAAAAAATTGAATTTGGTTCATCTTTATGTTTGGATGTATGCACTAGATGGAATTCCACTTATTTGATGTTGAACATTGCTCAAAAATATGAAAAAGCTTTTGAAAGATATGGTGAGGAGGATCCCTTCTTTAGATTTGAACTAAGTAATGGAAGTGGAGCTCATGGAATGCCATTGGAGGATGATTGGGTTAATGTGAGAAGGTTATGTATTTTGCTTGAAAAATTTTACAAGCTAACATTACTTATTTCAGGTTCCTCATATGTGACAAGTAATTTTTTTCTTCAAGAAATTGGTAATGTTGCTTGTGATTTGCAAAAATGGAGATTGTCTGATGATGCATCATATGCTAGAATTGCTAATAAAATGATAGATAAATATGAGAAGTATTGGGGAAGTTAGGAGAAGACGAACATGTTGATTTACATTGCGGCGCTTCTAGATCCACGAGATAAAGAAGATTTTGTGACTTTTATTCTTGAGCTTACATATGGTGAGAAAGAAAGTGTTGATAAGTTAAAATTCATCAAAGATGCCGCATTTGCATTATTCAATGACTACAAGATTAAATATGGAACTGAAATAAATGCAAGTGAACAATCAATTGGGGCTTCATCTAAATATTGACAGTGGTGATGTTAATCAAATAACCGATGTAAGAAGTCAGTTTAAAAGGTTGAAAGCCGCAAAAGGAAGTGTCGAAGCAAAATCAGAGTTGGAAAAATTTCTAAGCGAGGATGTTGAAGCCGATCAAAGTAACTTTGATATTTTAGCTTATTGGAAAGTTAATAGTGCAAGGTTCCCAATTCTCTCTCGGATGGTTCGTGATGTATTGGCTATTCCAATCTCCACAGTTGCTTCTGAATCAGATTTTAGTACAGGTGGCCGAGTACTTGATCCATTTAGGAGCTCATTGACTCCGAGAATGGTATAAAGCCTAGTATGCACTTCTGATTGGCTTCGAAACTTGTTGGCTACGCCGGGTTCGAGCAAAATTTGCTTTGAAGAAGATTTGGATGCTCTTGAGAAGTTAAACATAGGTATTTACCATTTATGTTTTTGTATGTTAAATGATTTGATTTTTATTAACTTTTTATTTGTTTATCTTTCAGATTTGGGCAAGCTTTCAATTGAACCGACAATCACAGATTTGTAAGAGCTTTCATGGAAGAACACAGGTAATAATTGTTGGGTATTTCCTCAGATTTAGTTTTTTTTTTTAAATAAAGTTGTGATCTTTATGAATTCAAGTTTGCAGTTGTGATCTTTATCATTTTTCGACTGTTAGCACTTATCACTCATGGATTGGCATTTATGAAGCATAATTCTCAATCCCTCAAGTCATCATCTGTCAACTTGTATATATGTTCACCTCAATAACTGTTGCAAAAACCATTGTATATCTGTCAACTTGTATATATGTTAGCACTTATCACTCATGGATTGGCATTTATGAAGCATAATTCTCAATAACCGTTGCAAAATTGGATTGGCTGATAGTTCTCACTAGTAAATATGAATCATTGAGATTTAAACCCTCAAGTTATCACCTCTCAGTTCACCTCAATAACTGTTGCAAAAACCATTGTATATCTGTCAACTTGTATATATGTTAGCACTTATCACTCATGGATTGGCATTTATGAAGCATAATTCTCAATAACCGTTGCAAAATTGGATTGGCTGATAGTTCTCACTAGTAAATATGAATCATTGAGATTTAAACCCTCAAGTTATCACCTCTCAGTTCACCTCAAGACATTAGCATTTACCATCCCTCAACTAGTGGGTAGAGGGGTTCATCTGCAGTTTATCCCTCTCAAAATGCCAAACTACACTTTGGCCGTGAATCCGTGATATATGTTGGCACATTTTGGCAATTTATATAACATTAAAATCAAATATGTTGAATTAGAAAGCTGCATGTTTGTACCTGACTACATTTTGTCAATTTATATCAACTTTAAGAACAACATTGAGATTTACATTTTGTACTTGACTGCAGGATCTCGGCTCATGGTGCTTCATCGGCACGGTTGCAGACATGTTGTACCTCGTTCTGTGATTTACACTTTGGGCGTGATTTACATTTTGTACCTCGTTCTGTGATTGTTCTCTTCTATTTACAGTTTTCATGTTAGTATGTAAACTTTAACTCTACATTCCTGTTGTTGATGTACTGATGTCTTCTCTTTGATTCCTGTTGACAATATATTTTTGATACCTCAGTTGTATGTTGCCTCAAGTTAGAAGTGCTGTAAATCACATTTTGTACCGAAGTGTATTCCTGTGATTCCTGTTGACAATGTATTTTTTGATACCTCAGTTGTATGTTCCCACTTGCTTCTATATTCAATTGGTGCTTATTTCATGATGTTATATGAACAAAGGCAACCTAGCTTTGTGTTTGCTTTCAAAAAATCAATGTCAACAACTTGCTGCTGTGTTTATTTGCTTGGATGCTTGGATATAAACTCTTGGGACAAGCAATATTTGTGCTTTTGATTGTTATACTTGATGAAAGTTAGAACCGAACAAACCGAACCGAACCGTACCGAACCGATTTGCAACGGTTCGGTTCGGTTTTGAATTATAGGTGGTTCGGTTCGGTTGTTCAAATTTTAGTAAAAACCGACCCGAACCGAACCGTGCTCACCCCTAATGGTGCTTACACTCTGTTTTTGAAAAATTATGAAATTAAATTAAAAACAAACTCATTATTAAGTTATAGTTTTTCCTTGCTTTGTTTAGACAAATAAAACCCACTATAGCATTATATAGGTTAATTGGGCTTTAACGTTGTTTTCTGATGTTTATCCTTTTTAATTGCTTGACATAATATGATTTAAGGTGATGATGTTGGATATTTATTAACATGATATGGTCCATGAGACTTCATTATCATGATCCATGCCAACTTATAAATGTCATGGTATGGGGAAATTGCGCACAAAAACAATCTGTAAGGATACCGTGCTTAGCACTGGATGAATACTAGTATATATACAATTCAAAAAGAACTTGAAGGGTTCATTTCACATAAACCCCTTAAACTTTGGAGGGTATTGCACATAACTCTCTGAAGTTTGTTTACATAACGTAAAGGATGTTATTTACAATAATTTAATAGATATGGGTGTAAATTAGAAATAGGAAAAATTACGGAAAATTTCTTTGAAGTTAGTTTGAGTAAATAACATAAAATCCCCCTGAACTAACACTTTTCATCTAACAGAGAAAAAATAGAATGTATAACAATCACCTACTAAGGGGCGGTCTGTAGGTGCATGTTAGCGGGCAATCCAGTTGCTATCGTGCTCCTCCTCCGCTTCGTCTCAATGAAAAAGAAGAAGAAGAGTGAGGGTAAGAGAATCCCTAATAGTGAGCTTCGTGATTCTATCTTTGTTTTCCCTTCTCTTTCCAATGAAACAGTAGTTTCGGATGATTTTGAGGCTTCTTCGAGCTCAGCGATGGTGATGGAGAGTACTGGACCTAAGGGTGCTAGGAAGAAGATGCTAATGGAGGATATTCTATCTAAATCTAATCCTTTATCTGATCCTCATCTTCCTCAGTTGAAATCTGGACTTCCAATCCCTTGGCAACTAGGTAATCCATCTAACTCTTCTCCATGGGGGGATGATATTGAGGATGATCTTGGATCTGTTTTCATTGAGAAGACTACTTTAGTTGAAGGAAACCTCAGAGATTTAAATTCTCAGGCTGAGCAAGATGTTCATATTATTGTTGATTCTAGAAATTTTAATCCAGTGGTTGACCAAATTGTTGTTTCCGATCTTGATCCCAGGGGAATAATGACAGATTAGATAATAATGGATCTGGTTCTGTAAATTAAATCATTTGCTAGTCTATTTGCTGATAATAGAAAGTAGGAAAATGGTCTAAATCTTAATTTTGTCCCGACATCTCAAGCAAATACTGTTACATTCTCTGTTGAGGAACGGAGTGAAGGAGAAACCTATTGGAAAAATGCTTTAATTGGTCATGTTATTAGGCTAAATGTCAGATTCAAATCTACGGAAACTTATATTAATAATATGTGGGGCAAAATTTTTATTCCTGAAGTTCACCTAATTAAACATGGTGTTTTCCTCTTTGATTTTCAATCTGAAAAGCAAATGAGTGATGTTCTAGAGGCTGGGCCATGGTTTTATAGATCAAGACCTTTTGTCCTAATGCCATGAAAAATCAAAATTGGGATAAGGTTACTAGCCTAATTGGTAAATCAATAACCATTGATAAGCTCACGGCAACTAGGCAAATACTGTCATATGCTAGAGTTCTTCTAGAGATAAATCTTCCTCTAAAATCACCTTTGCCTGATCAGCTTACTATTCAGAGGCCAGATGGTAAGTGCTATACTCAAAGAGTTATATATAAGCTTAAGCCAAGATGGTGTAGCACTTGCAATATTATTGGTCATGTGACTGAGCATTGTAGAAGGAAAGCTGGAAGGAAATTTTGGGTTCCTATTAATAAGGTCCCTGCAGCTATTGTTAGTGGTGCACGTGCACAACAAAATACTTGTGAATTCAGGAAATCAGGTTTAGGTTAAGGTAGGGAGTTCTATTCCAGTGCATGCTGTCAGTTCCCCTGACAAACATGCACAAACAACGAATGCTAATTCAAGGGATACTGGGACATCTTTTGTTCAACATATCTCCTCCCCAATTGTGAATGCTACAGGTTTTACAAGTGCTAACAGAGAGAATTCTACAAGAAGAGTAAATTTAAAATCAAATGCCAATGTTGAAAGGTCCTCATACTTTCAGGTATCACATTTTTCTTCTTTGGGTCATCAAGTGTTGGATTTAGACCCCTCAAGCATTAATAGGGGTGGTTCTATTTTTTAATGCATTTAGCTATTTGGAATGTTAGAGGGTTTAATAAATCCTCCAAACATATGATGGTAAAGCATTTCATTTATCAATATAGGCTTCCTTTTATAGCTCTTCTTGAAACTAAAGTTGTTGAAGATAAATTGCAATCCATTGCTAAAAAAGTGACAAAGGATTAGAACTGGATTTCAAATTGTCATCAAGCCAATAATGCCAGGATTTGGATCCTTTGATATAGTGATATTCTCTCTGTGCAACTTATAAATTCCTCAAATCAATTTATATCTTGTGCTCTGGAATCAAAAGATAGCAGATTGTCATGTATAATTTCTATTGTATATGCTCTCAATGATATGGTTGGCAGAAAATCTCTCTGGCATTATTTACTAATTTTCAAACAAAATGTCTCATGTCCATGGATTGTTAGAGGGGATTTTAATTCAATTATCAACAATGAAGAAAAGATTGGATGAGCTTTAGTTTCTATTCAGAAACTGAGGATTTTCAGGATTTTATTTCATCTTGTCAGCTTGTCCATCTCATATCCACTGGGTGCTTCTTCACCTGGTGCAATAAACAAGAATCAGATACAAGAATCTTCTTCACCTGGTGCAATAAACAAGAATCAAATACAAGAATCTAGTGTAGACTGGATAGAATCCTGCTAAATGAAGATTGGATTCAAAAGTATACCTCAAGTCGGGTGGATTTTCTAGCTCCAAATTGCTCAAACCACTCCCCAATATTAATTACTATTGAAGATGAGAATTTTGTGGGTAAAAGACCATTTAAGTTCTTCAAAGTGTGGACTAGTCATCCAAATTTCCTCTCAACAGTTAACTCAGTCTGGAATCAGGATGTTAGAGGCTATTACATGTATAAGTTACATGCCAAACTTAAAAATCTCAAACATGTTCTTAAAGAGCTGAACAAGAAGCATTTCATGAACATTAGTGAGCAAGTACTGAGGGCTAAAGAGGAGCTTACAGTGGTTCAAAATCAATTGAATTCTGATCTATTTAACACTATGCTCATTTCAAAAGAGAAAGATTGTCTCAACAAATATGTTAGACTGCTCAATTGTGAAACCTCTTTCTATAGGTAAAAGGCTAATATCAAATGGGGTTTAAATGGAGACTAATGTACGCAATTTTTTCACTCTATTATGAAAGCAAAAATGTATCACAACAGAGTGTTGTCTCTTTATTTTGAGAATGGTGAAAGGATAACTGATATGGACAATATCATCTCTGGATTTATTGGATACTATGAAAAACTTTTGGGGCACTAAAGTTCCTGTTACATGCCCTAACCCTGAGGTGATTACTAATGGCCCGATTCTCTCTTCTGCTCAATCCAATGGTCTGAGTCTTCCTGTGTCTAGAGAAGAGATAAAACATGTTATTTTCTCTTTGTCTGATGATAGAGCTCCTGGTCCTGATGGCTATAATGCTTCGTTCTTCAAAGCAGCTTGGAACATAATTGATGAAGATCTTTATCAGGCAATTGAGGAGGTCTTTTGCTCTGGTAAGCTTCTGGGTACATTTAATTCTACTTCGATCACTTTGGTACCTAAGGTTCTTAATCCCAAAACTCCTTCTGATTTTCGACCGATCTCCTGTTGCAATTGTGTTTATAAGATTATTACTAAAATCATTGCTGGCAGAATTCAAAAAGTAATGAGTTTTATTCATAGTGATGCTCAAAGTGCATTTGTTAAATGGAGATTAATTTCAAATAACATCTTGCTTGCCCATGAGCTCATCAAGTACTATGGTAGGAAGCATTCTTCTCCACGAACTATTCTAAATATTTATCTTAGAAAATCTTTTGATACCATTAGTTGGGATTTTATTAAAGATATGTTGGAGGGTCTGGGTTCCCTAATATCATGATTATGTGGATCATGGAATGTATCTTTACCCCTAAATTCCCATTGTCACTCAATGGCTCTCTCCATGGATACTTCAAGGGTGCTAGAGGGTTAAAGCAAGGGGATCCCTTCTCTCCTTACCTATTTGTGCTAGGCATGGAATACCTGTCAAAGAGCTTAATTTCCTCAACAATGATGGTTTATTCAGATTCCATCCAAAGTGTTCTAGATTGAAAATAACCCACTTGTTCTTTGCTGATGATCTGCTGCTTTTTGGGAGAGCTGATATGAATTCTATTATTAAACTCAATAGCTGCTTACAAGAATTCAGTCGGGTATCTGGACTGGAAACAAATATAAATAAATGCTCTATTTATATGAGTGGTATTGATGAGAAACTTAGACTTCAAATATGCTCGTATCTAAATTTTTCGAAAGGGATTTTGCCAGTAAGGTACTTAGGTATGCCTCTAATTACGAAGAGACTATCTTGGATGGATTGCTCCCCTCTAATTAGTAAGATATCTAGAAAATTTCAAAGCTGGCAAAAGATGAGGACGCTTTCTTATGCTGGTAGATTGCAGCTGATAAAATCAGTCATATTGAGTATTCATATTTGTTGGACTAACAATTATATATTCCCGAGCAAAGTTCTTATGAAAATTGACAAGTTGTGCTCTTATTTTCTTTGGAATCATAAAATACCCATAGTCTCCTGGACTTCAATTTGCAAAGTTAAAAAGTGTAGAAGCTTAGGAGTTTTCTCAGCTAAGATATGGAGGGATGCAGCAGCTTTGAGGCCCTTGTGGATGATTCATCTCAAGAAGGATATCCTTTGGATAAAATAGGTGCACGGGAATTACTTGTAGCAGCCTGATATTTGGTAGGTTCGGGCAAGATTGAATGATTCTTGGATGTGGAAACAACTTATAAAAGCTAGAGACAAGTTGATAAGGAGATTGGATAGTGTCAGCAGCTTGCAAACCATCGTAGCAAAATGTTGTATTGGTGAACAAATGCATATATCTTCTATTTACAGGTTTCTGATACACCCTTCGAATCAAGTTATCTGGGCTGACAAAGTTTGGGACAATATTCACTATCCTAAACACTCATTAATATTATGGCTAGCTGGTCAATCAAGATTATTAACACAAGACAGATTATGTCGCATGAGGATTCTTGACACAAATCAATGTATACTATGTACAAATTTCCAGGAAACCTATTGCCACCTATTTTTTGAATGTCAATTTTCAGCAATGGTATGGAATAAGGTGTTGGATTGGCTAAAGTTTAGTTGGAGATTATGTTCATGGAGATGCATCATTAGATGATATAGTTTCAGACTAAAAAAGAGGGGTTTTATGGAGAAATTGAATCGTATGGTCCTTGCAGTCTTGGTTTATTGGATATGGTAAGATAGGAATCTTAGAATTTTTCAGTGTAAAGCTCGACAACCTGAGGTGATATTTCGAGCTATTAAAGCCTCCATTTTCTCTAAAATTTTGAATGATAAATATCCATTTCATACAAGAGAGAGATTTGAGGAGTTGTAATAGTGTTCTCTTGAGAGTTGAGTTCCAGATATTTTTCTGGCTTGATAGAAGATGTAACAAATGCTCATTTTGGTTATGAATAAAAGTTTTTCATTAAAAAAAAACACTTTTCATCTTCTCATTTTCATTTCTCCACAGTGAAAACCATCGTCTTGTTAAACACTTTTCATCTTCTCATTTTCATTTCTCCACAGTGAAAACCATCGTCTTGTTTAAAGACTAAAGTACCCTTCACTCTTGCAAGAAGTAAAAAAAAAAAAAAATTTCTCTGAAATATCGATCACATGATATGCATATATATGACTTCATTTGAGGAGAAATTTTATAGGGAAGAGTGAAAGTTTTAGTTATAAAGCTTTGGGAATTTTCTCAAACCTTACTGGATTTTTGTAGATTTCTCTTATAAATATGAAGGTTTCGATTCTTAATATACAAGTAAGAAAGACCTGGGTCTAATATAGAAAAGATTAATTTCATATAACCCATTGAACTTAGGAATATTGCTAATAACCTTTTAGAATTTTGTTTATCCCATATGACTTTCTTAAACTTTGGGTTGTCCCACAAATAATCACTGAAACTTTAACATCTTTAAGTGACTCTTCCTATCTATAATTTGTAAATAACTAAATATTGTTGAGAGAAAAAAAAAATCTCAAACCTTGCGGTTCTCGTTTACAAGTAATTTACCCCCTTCTCCTAAATTTCTGGCTTATTTATCTAATGAAAATTTGTTATTAACAAATTTTTTAGAAGAGGGTCCCATAAAAAGTTTGACTTTCAGGGGGTGTTAGTCAATTGGGACATTTTCATGCAAAATGGGATAATTGTTAAAGTGGAATAATGTTTCGCTAGTGGGATATTTTAGTGGGATAACTAGCTAGAAACAATTTTGTGAAGCGGGATATTTTGATAAAATAACGTGGGATAAATTTTTATAATCATGAAGTATATATTTATGCATTTTGAAGATATAAATACTATTTATGTATTTTAAACTTACTATTATTGATTGATAATTGCTTATAAGAATGTTCTTTACTATTAAATAATTTTTGGTTAGACTATAAGATATTGATAATTATTATTATTATGATGGTCTAATAATGGTGATAACCATAATAGGAAATATGTAAAGAAAAAAAGAAAAATAAAAAATAACAAAATAACAAAATAAATATGAGTTCTAGTTTTTTACCACCTAGTTCCAAGCTAAAACTTGGAATAATTTGAGAGACTAGAACTCTCATTTGTGTATAGAAAAATAAAAAAAGTGGGATAATTTTGTACCATTATCCTAATTCTAGTTTTGTTAAAGTTCTACTTGACTAACACTGTAAAATTTTATTCTAGTTTTAGTTCTATGTGACTAACACCTTAAAATTTTGTTCTAGGTTTAGTTCTATGTGACTAACACCTTAAAATTTTATCACACGGATTATCTCAGTTCTAATTTAAAGTTCTAGGTGACTAACCCCCTCAAAGAAACACGCCCCAAAGAGGTAATAAGAGGGGAAAACAAAAGATTAATCAAAAGCTTATAAACGAACACAACAACGGAGCCCCAGAAAAACAACCCCACGCTTTAACAATAAGGAAAAGTTTTTAAGGACCCAAAATATGGGACCAATAGGGGGGACAAGTGAGGTGTCCCCCTCCTATTGGATAATGAGTTGGCCATTATTAATGATGGCCAACTCATTATCCAATAGGAGGGGGACATCTCACTTGTCCCCTTTATTGGTCCCATATTTTGGGTCCCTGTAGCAAAGCTCTAACAATAATTGGCCACAATCCTTTACAAAATCATACGTGGAAGATTATCATTGGATAGTTTCCTCCCGATGACCCGATCTGACGTGGCAGAACTTATACCGCATTGATATATAAAAGCCGGGGTCAAAAAAAATAGCGTCAATACCGACGAAGCCTTTTTCAAGCTAATCATAAAAATTCTTCTCTCTCTCTCTCTCTCTCTCTAAAAATTCTCACTTTCGCGATCGATCTCGATCCAAATTAGGGCTAGGTTCGTTTTATCGCCTCAATCCTCTGGAGATTGAAGCTCGTTGGGATCTGATTTGTTCCTCGTTCGATCGATTAGCGTTAGGGTTAGGGTTTGGAATTTGGGGATGGCGCAAGCTGTGGAGGAGTGGTACAAGCAGATGCCGATCATCACTCGGTCGTACCTCACCGCGGCTGTTATCACCACCGTCGGATGCTCCCTTGAGGTATTTTGACTTTTTGATTTTTTGATTTTTTTGGACCTTTGCATGTGAGTAGTTAGGGCGGATACGAGCTGATTGGTGATAGAAAAATGTGATTTTGTCTTATTTTTTTATTTGGTAATTGAAAATTTGAAGAGATTTCATGTATTACTGGTTGCTGGTTGGATCTGTGTAGCGCATGTCGTGTTAAACTGCGTTAAATTAAAGTGCTAGTTTGATCTGAACTGTTGCAATACTTGTTAAGTTGTTATCATATTAGTTAATGCGCTACTAAAGGGCACAAATCGCGAATAGGTGTTTAAAAATAAATCAGGTTGGAGGTCTTGAGTGTGTGATTGATTTTAGAAGTGCGAGGATTAAAAGTGGTCAGGTAAAAGAGTGGGCTTAATATCAAAACACTATTAATGATAATGATTTTTTACTTTTTTTAATAACTTTTTTGCATTAAATTTTTTTGAGACACCATACTTATGTCCTGTAGATTGAAGTTTGAGCACTTAATAAATTGTGGGTTTGTCTGTCTTTGTAGATTATATCACCGTATCAGTTGTACCTGAATCCAAAACTTGTAGTTCAGCAGTGGGAGATATGGCGCCTCATAACAAACTTCTTGTACTTTCGGAGAATGGGTAAAGTCAAACCTTTAGTTCATTTGTTGTTGGTCGTGAAAATCAATGCAAATCTTTAATTTGACGTTTCATTTGTTAATGTCATTTGCTTATTGTTTAGGCTTTTCAATTTACACATGCTTACGTAAAGAGTTAGACGAGGAAAAAGAAACAGCATCTTCAAAACTCCAAACTTCCACGATTCGTATACCAAGTTGCTGTTTCTAGTCTTTCTACTATTTTCTGTTGAGTAAGAAAAGAATAGTAATTTGTTTCTAAATTAGCTAAAATCAAATCTTTGGCGAAAATTCATCAGTTATAGTTTAATACACATCCCTATGCAGGTGTTGGGAGCTTATTGTTCTCCTTGCTAAGTTTTCAATGACAAGTTACATGTAGACAATAAACTTGTAGCTAATAGACATTCCTGTCTTGAAAACTTCAATCTATTTTTATGCCGTCCAACTTAAGGGTTAGAAGGATTTCTCTCATGATTTTTCCTTTCTCTTGTATTGTTATATTATCTTGATTATCAAAATGGGGATTGTGTCGCTTTTGCCAATGAAGCACTTCATGTTGTTAATTTACTTGATGCCTCCAGCGGTATTAATTCTTTTTTGTACTGTTGTGCTTTAGAGGTTATGCTATTTTTCAGTGGCCTTGAAAAAGAAAATACAATGGCCTGATTCTTCTTCCATTTTTTTATTCCTTTGATTTCATATAATTGTGTGCATTAGCTTCATAACCTTAATATTTTGCTGCTTATATTGAATCATTGTATGCTATATTTTAGATCTCCAGTGAAAACTACTTTTAAGTTTCTGTGAAGTGTTTTCTTCTGCCTACTTTATGTATTTGCTTTATTTTGAACCCTCAAGATATTCTTAAATTTATCTACTTGATCTTGGTTTATTCATTTGCGTTTGTTGTTGTTGACAGACCTGGACTTCTTATTCCACATGTTTTTCCTTGCTCGATACTGCAAGCTTCTTGAGGAGAACTCATTCAGAGGACGGACTGCAGATTTCTTTTACATGCTTTTATTTGGTGCCACTACTTTGACTGGAATTGTTCTCTTAGGTG
>NC_033801.1:101773440-101773811 GCF_001876935.1 Asparagus officinalis | reverse complement strand
TTCTATTTTAACGGGCTTTCTAAGTGACCATTTAGCGAGTTTTGGGCCAATGAATCCCAACCCAATTGGCCGTAGGTCATTAAGTATAGAGATACTCCTTGGGCTTAATTGCTCAGTTAACTTAGGCTTTATAAGATAGAATCACCCTGAATTTAAGAGTTTTTTTTTTCGGTGGTGCCCATTTTTCGCACTCTTCTTTTATAAGGTTAGTTTTTTTTTAATATATATATGTGTAAGTATATATAGTCTTTTTTAAAAAAAATGTGTAAATCAAGATAACTTGAAAAAAATATCTTCAACTATAAGTTAAGCATGCAAAAATTTCATTATTTTTAATTAAAAATCTAAGATAAGACTTAAGTAAAGTATAC
>NC_033801.1:101771974-101772440 GCF_001876935.1 Asparagus officinalis | reverse complement strand
GATGGTCGACCACGAAAGTCTCTGCTGGCTCCTGAGGGAAAAACAAAGGGGCGGTCGACCGTGGCGGTCGACCGCAAACTGATATATGAAAGTGACAGTTTAAAAACAGTTTTTCTAATTGAAAACCATGTTTAAAAATATCAAATAAATTCTAAAAAATATAAAACTTTAGGAAATAATTTTAGACATGATAATACACATGCTACAAAAACCGGTTTTCAAAAATAACCTCACAAATAAGAAATCTCTTCATTTTACAAAATAGTTCAAAACATGAAAAGGTGAACATAAGAATTTTGACATTTTAGCTTAACCATGTTTTGAAACAATACAAAATGATTTTATAGACTTGAAGAAAGATGTAAACTATTGTTATAAAGTCTATAGAAAATGAATTTAGTATTTTATCAAAATACACATATAATGCACTAAAACATGATTTTATTGAACTGAATAAAATTGATAT
>NC_033801.1:101770406-101770974 GCF_001876935.1 Asparagus officinalis | reverse complement strand
CACGCGTCGCCGGTTTAGTCTTTCTCCGTAGAAAAAGACACCAGAATTCGATTCTGGGGTATTTTATCCTGAAACCTAAGTATGGATAAGTCAGCGTCTAATACACGTTGCTGGGTAGCCTATGCCCGTAACAATGGCGAAGTCTACGTATTCGAAGTCGTAGCAACGAGTCTAAGGGAGTTCATTCCGTTAGCACAACGTTACATGCGGAACGGATTTAGACAATCCGCATGCTAGCCCGACTCAAACGGTAGTCGGTAAAGGCTCATCAAACCCGTTGATGGCTGAGGGTTTGCCAAAAATCCTATAAATGCGAGAGTCACTGACGCATCAGCTTCATTAGTTGATCTCGTGATTTGAGCATCCAACGACTTCGGGATAAGATCTGTATCCGCACACGAATCAACTTTTATAGTTGGTCCTGCAGACCTAGCATTTGGAACCGCCACGCTCCAACACATTGAAGAGCTTAAACTGTGTAGACCCAAGGTTAGCGCGTGGTAATGAAAGTCAACGTACGACGTTCGAAACCCTAGGGTCAACGCCGGTCAACGCGTAACCCTAGGTC
>NC_033801.1:101768780-101769406 GCF_001876935.1 Asparagus officinalis | reverse complement strand
ATAATTATAAATAAAAGCTAGAATTGAGTTTAGGAAAACTTCTCTAGATGACAAGAGAGAGAGAGAGAGGTGGATTGAAGCTCAAATATCAATGAATTGATCTCCACTTCTTCTTGTGGAATTCATCGCAAACCAAACTCTTAAACAAACTTAAAATCAAACTTAAACTCTTTTAAAACTTGTTTAAAACATTTCATAGATTCCATCTAAAACTTAGGTATAAGGGGGTATTTATATGAAACCTCAAAGCCAAGAGAAAGCTAAGAAAAGACTAAAAAAAACTAGCTTAATAATGGCTCTAGAAACTAGCCGTTGGAGACTGAATGACAGATCGTCGGTCGACCGTAGGAAATGTGCGGTCAACCACGAGCAGGTCAGAAATAAAGCTTTGGCTCTGGACATCAGCCGGTCGACCGTGACGGTCGACCGCGAAACTCTCTTGACTGAAATTCAGTCAATCATCACGATCGACCGTGTGCCTCTGAAAACTATCCTGAGTCTCTGGACTCAAGATGGTCGACCGTGACGGTCGATCGCAAACTGATATATGAAAATTGACAGTTTTGAAAGTATTTTTCTGACTTTTAAAAATTTGTTAAAAATAACAAATGATGTCCAAAAATAAT
>NC_033801.1:101766574-101767780 GCF_001876935.1 Asparagus officinalis | reverse complement strand
TTTCCGACTCCATGTACCTATGTATATATGCTCAGAAATCATGTCAGTACATATATAATTTAATTACGTATGTAAAATAGAATATAGATTCTAAAATTACCTCTGAGATAATTCTAGTACTCTTTGTTCATGTATGTTCACGTAGATTTTGGTCGCCGTGCTTGATGATACAGAATTATTGCCTGAAATTTTATGTGCAAAGTTATGCGTAAAGTATCCTCTTAACTTATGTATTGATGAAATTAATTATTTATGACATGTATAATTATTCATCTTACCTCTAAAATTAGTAACAAAGATTCCATTGACCACCATAACCATGTTGCTTGGATCTTGATCTATCAGTGTGCTCTCTATATTTGTAGCAATTTGGTTCCATAAAGTAACAGTGCATTCTATGTTTCTGATTTGTATAAAAGATACTAAGTTTTAGGGTCAAGCATAAGTAAATATAATTAACAGTTGGATTAGGTGATGTATAAGATAACTCTCACTCTTCATCGATTAGTTTTAAGGCTCTCCTAGTCCCTCGCTTTCCAGAAATGATAGTTTGCTCCAAGGGGTATATATCTTTTACAAACCCAATTATATCTGTATTGAAATTAAAATATGCAAACATAAGAGACATAAGTTATATTAGGTTTGTTGCATAATCTGTATTGAACTATATCATGATACAAAAATTATAATAAATGCTTACCTGCAAAATAAGTCTTGTTTCCTTTCATTCTATAAAGCTCACTGAATGGTTTATAGTTGAACTTGTACCTAGGGATATTATCATTGTCTTCTTGTAGTACTTGAACTTGTGTCATACAGCAAAAACATATTGAGAATTTATTCTCAGTTGCTCTATAATTTCCAAAGGAATTCATAACTCTGAACTTAGAGATTACATGTATCCTTCCTTCATCTATCATTGGTTGAAACATTAACATTTCAGTTGTTTTAATGCTACCGTTAATGTGTGTATCCTGTAAAAATTCAAAATAATCGTATCATTTCAAAAATATATAGATCTTGATATAGTACGTAGATATTGATATTTTATAAATATAAGAGATCCTTTTGTATAAAAAGTTTCAGAAGGAATGTAAATCTGTCTTACACTTTCATCCAAAAGAGTAAGTAGCAGTCCATAATTTTGAAGTGATATGACATTTATATTTTCCCATATGCTTGTCACTCGAGCTTTAATGACTGGTT
>NC_033801.1:101764081-101765574 GCF_001876935.1 Asparagus officinalis | reverse complement strand
AATAATTTTAAAAGAACACTATTCACCCCCCCTCTAGTGTTCAAGTGTATCTATTTCAGATCCTACATACTTTGGATATGATTTTCCCAACCTTCAATCGGTGTAATGGGACCTTGGAATGGCTTCTATTCTTGATTCTTTTAATCCTCCAGGCTATTCGGTGCTTTGTCGAATGTCTGTAAGGATTCCAGTGCTGCATTTATTGTTTGACCGTTGTTGGAATTTTTAACTTGAAGTCAATTCCTGATTTTCTGATCTTTAGCTCATGATTGCTATTTTAACATAGAACCGACCATCGATTGTTGGCGTTGAGTCTTCATTTGTAACGCGTTGTCCGGCGTTTGACACAGTTTATACTCGTACGTCTGCTGGAGTCTTGAGAAGTAGTTTATACTCTTATACTTTTCGGAGGGTTGTTGAGTTATCCTTAAGAATATTTTTTAGAAAAATACTCTCCAGAAACTTCTCAACAAAAATAGGGAATAATTTATACTTATATACCTTATTGGAGTACTAAGAAGCAGTTTATACTCGTATACTTTTCGGAGTACTTTTCATGTCCGAATGAGATACTTTTCGGAGTAAGAAGCAGTTTATACTCGTATACTTTTCGGAGTATTTTTCAGGTCCAAACGAGCTGAATCAGCCTAATAATGACCCAAAAAGGTAGTAATTAGGCGACTGAACCATCGGTCGATTTGAAGTCGTTTCGATACTCGGTTCAGCTCCAATTTGAATTTTGGTTCAAATCTGGTTCAAACTGGTTCAACTTGGTTCAAGACTGGTTCAACCTGGTTTAAGACTGGTTCAGGACTGGTTCAACCTGGTTCAAGACTGGTTCAGGACTGGTTTAGCCTGCTTCAGACTAATTCATCCTGGTTTGGCCTGGTTCAGCCTCCTTTGAACTGATTTAGCCTGGTCTGGTCTGGTTCAACTTGATCTGATCCGGTTCAGTCTGGTTCAACACTATAAAAGACCTTCTTTTCCTCCGTGAATACTATGATTGGCAGACCATAATACTCATAGGATTTTTGGCAAACCCTCAACCCTCAACGGGTTTGATAAGCCTTTACCGACTACCGTTTGAGTCGGGCTAGCATGCGGATTGTCTAAATCCGTTCCGCATGTAACGTTGTGCTAAGAGAGTGAATTCTCTGAGACTTTGTGCTATGATGTCGAATACATAGGTTTTACCATTTGTTATGGGAATAGGCTACCCGGCAACACGTGTTAGGCATTGACTTTAGGATTTCTGGCTAACCCCCAACCTTCAACGGATTTAATTAGCCTTTACCGACTACCGTTTGAGTCGGGCTAGCATGCGGATTGTCTAAATCCATTCCGCATGTAACGTTGTGCTAAGAGAGTGAATTCTCTGAGACTCGCCGCTACGACTTCGAATACATAGACTTCGTCATTGTTAAGGGAATAGGCTACCCGGCAATGTGTATTAGACGCTGACTTATCCCTACTTAGGCTTCGGGATAAAAGTC
>NC_033801.1:101755848-101763081 GCF_001876935.1 Asparagus officinalis | reverse complement strand
CTCATCCTCCACACATCAGTCCACATCCCTTCATCCGCATAAATATTCGACATAAGAACATAAACCCCTCCATCGTCCTCTCCGATTCTCACAAGCTCGTCTACAACTTTCTCTGCCAAGTCCACACACCGATGAGTTCGACAAGATGCAAGAAGGGACACCCAAAGTGCAGGAGTTGGCTCCATCGGCATTGTCTCAATGAAAATTCTAGCCTCCTCTAATCTCCCAGATCGACCGAGGAGATCAACAATGCATCCATAATGCTCGATTTTGGGCTCGCTGCCAAATTCATTCTTCATCCTATGAAAGATGTCGAACCCTTCGTCCACTAGGCCCGTATGAGTGCATGCAGTCAGAACGCCGAGAAAAGTTAAATCATCCATCGGAGCTCCTTGCTTTAGCATATGATAGAAAAGCTCGAGGGCTTCTACTCCACGACCGTTAGTCCCAAGACCAACGATCATCACGTTCCAAGAAACCACACTCTTAGCACGCATTCCCTCGAAAACCCTTCTTGCAAGGTCCAAGCTCCCACATTTCATGTACATATCAACCAAAGACGTATTGACAACCACGTCTAATAAAATTTTGTGCCTTCTTAGATAGGAGTGTATCCATTGGCCTTGATCAAGGGCGCCCAATTGAGCACATGCTGTAATTGCACCGACGGCACAAACCCGGTCAGGCCTCGTGCCTTGGTGAAGCATCCGATAAAAGGTTTGCAGAGCCTCTTTAGAGTTTCCATGACGTGCGTAGCCATCTATGATGATGCTCCATGATACTTCATTCCTCTTTGGCATCGCCTCAAAGAGTTCTTTAGCAGAGCTCATATCACCAACTCTTGAGTACCCATTGATCATTGAATTCCAGCATACCAAATCTTTTTCAATGATCTGATCAAACAGCTTGCGGGCACGATTAATGTTGCAATCTATCTTCACATATGCATCAACCAAAATAGCCCAAGTAAAAGCATCTCTTTTAGGCATTTCATCAAACAGCTTCTGAGCTTCCCCCACTTCTCCACAGTTGACATAACCACTTATCATTGAGTTCCAAGATACCAAATCTTTACACTTACACCCATCAAAAACCTCTCTAGCTAAATCAATCTCCCTACTCCTATAATAACAACTAATCAACCCATTAACTACAAACAAATCAGAATCAAACCCAGTTTTAAATACTTCCCCATGAATCAACATGGCAAGCTTTTGATCAGAAATCAAACTGGAAGCAGTTAGGACAAATGGGTATGTGAAATTATCACTCTTCACTCCATTCCTCTTCATTTCGACAAAGAATCGGATTGAATGAAGAGGGTTTGAGGCCTTTGAATGGAGTCTGATGACAGTGTTGTAGATAAAAGTGCCAGGTTTTTGGATTTGAGAGAAGATGAGATTGATGTAGGAAGAGGATGGGTTAGGGAAGGGGAGTTGGGAGAGAGCAAAAAGGAGGCAGCTGTGGGAGGAGGATGAGTGCGAGAGATTGGGGTTGGTTATGGATTGGGCATGAATTTGGAGAATTTGAAGGGTGCTCTTTGCATTTTTGAGGGAGGGTTGAAGTGGGTTTTGGGAGAAGAGTTTGAGGAAGGAAGAGCTGGACATCGATTAATTTGGAAGTTGGATCCCATTTGATTTCTGAGACAGACAAGTAGCGGGTAACTTGGGTTAATGCTAAGTGTTGCTTATAAACAGAAGGATATATTGCAGATAACCCCTCATTTATATCTTTTATATTACTCAGCCATTTCTCAATTTACTTGTTACCATTTATTTTGTCAAAATATCAATTCCTGAAAATGAGTTGAAAGATGTAGATGAGATTATTAACATCTTAGCTTAAACATAATGAAACTCAGTTAATTCATTTGTAATCTGTTTTCCTTGTCATTTCTACAACCAATCTCACAACATCAAACAAAGGAATCAACTAAATTACCTTCTTATACAAAAATAATCTCTCTTCTCAAAATGCTCAGCTTTTAACCCAATTTGAAGTAACTAATAGGTAAGATTCACAAACAAGGAGCATTTCTTCACAAGAGAGAAGATAAAAGTGTTTCATTCATTCTAGAACGAACAAAAAACTATACTACAATCAATAGACAATACAAGTTCTTGCAAAATCCCCATCTACTCATCGTCAGCAGGGGCATTCTTGGAAGTCCCAGTCTTCTTGGGGAGCAAAAGGTTGTGGATGTTGGGCATCACTCCGCCATTGGCGATGGTTACAGTTCCCAGGAGCTTGGAGAGCTCCTCGTCGTTTCTCACCGCCAGCTGGATGTGACGTGGCACGATCCTCGTCTTCTTGTTGTCTCGTGCTGCGTTTCCAGCGAGCTCCAGGACCTGATCAAAGGAAAGAAGAGAACTGTTGAGATTTTTGGTTTTTTTTTTCAATTCCCAGAAAACCAACTTGAAGCCCAATAAACTCAAATCCAAATACATCAGCGGCGAGCAAATTACTCCGTTAAATAAACCAGATTTACTTCAAATAAAAAAGGAAATTTCCAAATAAATTCCAAACTTAATCCTGAAAGTATTCAAATGTAGTGCTGTTATTTAACTCCAAGCTCGTGAAATACAAGAGAAGAAGCTGATGACAACACCAAACTATCCGAGTTGATTCAGCCTCCATGCAAATTAAGTTAATTTTCGCACGAGGATAGTTAAAAACTCAGAAATAAAATGAAAATAAATAAATAAATGTATACGAATAAAAAGCACATAAAATTAAAAAAATGTAAATGCATTTGAATAAAAAGCACTTAAAATAAATAAATAAATGCATATGAATAAAGAGCACATAAATACAAATATATTCAGAGCCTCAGTATGTCAGTTGATGTCATAATTCCCAAGTAGGTTCTCCTTTTTCAGGGTCTTGGTTTCCATTTTGCAGACAAGTTCATCATAGGCAACAATTTTTCGCAGAAAAGAAAATATTTTTGGTAAAATAAACTATTAAACATTAAGATTGATGACGCCTCAGTAATGACCAGAACATCATTTGAATGTAGGAGCTTCAAGTAGGTTCTCCCCGTAAAACAGGGTCTTGAAGCTATCTACACCTCAAAAGTTGGTCCTTTCATCATTAGCAATATAAATTTTGTGTATTAGCCTAAAATACTCTTCAAATCCATCATATTTGCGGAGCAGCGGTATTTTATTCTTCAAGGAAATTAACAACACAGGGGTTAATAGGGAATAAACAACATATTTTCAAATTACGTTTAACAAGTAAACCAAATATTACGAAAAATACGACCCAATACAGGCTCAGAAAAATATCAGCGTTCTCAATCATGAATTATCTGAAGCAGAACTGGCGTTAGCTGTTATTTTTCTCATCACAGCCAAAAAATTTGTTATAAATTCAACTAATAATAAATGCTTGGTCACAATAATGCTAGCTCATATCAAGAAATTCAACCATTTTTTTATCCTTTTGCTTCATAGACCAAGTCTCAGAAGCGCGGATAAGTTGTAATCATAGCTAACATAGCAATCAAACCAAAATAATTCAAGAGTTGCAAGTTGAAAATTGACAAATATGGCGAGAGATTTTAGAGGCAAAACCATGAGAAATTACGAATAAGCCCCCACGTTAGCCCCGCCGAGTTCAATCTCTGCCTCCATGACTAAGCGCTTTGGTAGTGTGAAATCCGCCAAAAGCAAGGTGATAGAGCGCAAAACCACAACAACGTCGGAAAGTTCCTCTGCAAATATTCATCAAGCCCCAAACAAATTTGAGATATCAGCGTCACTCTTGACACAATCACTGAAAGATTACGTTAATTAAGACCAAGAACGTGCCAACACTGGCGACGACACCTTGATCTTAGCACGAGCATGGGCTTTGACTTTCATGAGGATGTCAGAGAAGCCCGCGGGTGCAACGTGAAATATTAATAAGACTTAACCACGCTCTGAAATTGGGCGTGTAGTATGAATGAAATTTTGAAAGCGAAAAAAAATGATATCATAGCCTTACTTTCGTAAATCGCCGCATGGCACAAATCTAGAGGTAAGGCGAGGATGAAGCAAGACTCCGGAGAGCACCGGATATGATGCCCGATGAAACCCTAGCCACCAATCAGTAAAACTAACAGTCATCCAACGGCGCTAATCATTTTACGATCTAGACATTGCTTTGATCCGGTTCAATTATCAAAACTGCGCATGAATAAAGTGTAAATTCCAAAAAAACTCTTTAACCTTGAGGGAATTTACACAAAGCCCCTGTGTACTTTTGTGAATTGAAGGGTTTGAGAAAATTTCCCTGAATTTTGCTAAATTTGCCTTTGGTGTTGTCATCATTCTTGCACACTTTCATCGGTGTTCAGAGATTACAGTTGCAATAAACTTCATAATTTTAATTCAAATGCATTTACATTTTTTTAATTTTATGTGCTTTTTATTCAAACAAATTCCCCAAATACACAAACCCAAGAATAAACTTCTATCACCAAATCAACCAATAGGGTCTCAAAATAACAACTTAAAACCCATGTTAACAACGAAACCCCAAATTTATTCCCAAAATGCCCCCAGTCCAAGAAATCTCACGAACACAGACGTCAACGAGCAAAATCAAATCAATTACCTCAACAGCAAGAAACTCCACTACGGCCTTGATCATAACTAAACATCATCTCAAGGAAAATACATCTAACCCCAGAAACCCCCAAATCTATTCCCAAAATGACCCCGCTCCAACAAATCTAATTAAAACGAACCCCAGCAAGAGTAGAATCGTATCAATTACCTCAGCGGCAAGATACTCGAGAACTGCGGCTAGATACACCGGAGCTCCGGCGCCAACCCTCTCAGCATACTTTCCCGCCTTCAAGAATCGCGCAATCCTACCAACGGGGAACTGGAGCCCGGCCTTGCTGCTCCTCGACGTCGCCTTCTTCGCCGCCGCTGATCCGATCGCCTTCCCTCTTCCCGCCATTTCTGATGATTTCTAGGGTTAGATTAGGGTTAGGGTTTCAAGTTAAAGAGGAGAGAGGATTTTCTTTCCTTCCTTCGGAATTTGATAACCCCCGAGAGTTTGGATTGGTATTTATAGGGCAGGGCGTGGGGAGAGATTTAGCCAGCGAATGGGGAGAGAGCACGCGGATTGAGTAAGTGGACGGTCGGATTTTGTTACAATGGACGGTCGGATGACAGGAGTTTTTTTTTAAGGAGATATTGGGATTGTGAGATCCCAAGCAAGTAGCTAGCTGGGTTGGTTTTTTTTTTAAATTTTTTGCTGCTGTGGGGTTTTTTTTAGGGCTACTTACGTTCAACTATATATACATAACTTGTGCAAATGCTATTTACGTTCAACTATATATACATAACTTGTGCAAATGCTATTTACGTTCAACCATATATTTTAGTTGCAATTACATTAGCAACTTATGCATAAGTGGCATATTTTAGTTGCAATTACATTAGCAACTTATGCAAATGCTACTTACGTTCAACTATATACATAACTTGTTCAATGCGATTGGACGCATCTTTTGCATGAAATTAATCTCAAATTCTAGTTTGGATGTTTGTACTTTTACTTGTTACTAGTTTTTATGCACATGGTTAAATATCAAAATAATTTATTTTTTATTTATTTCATTACTATAAATAATTCAGATTTATTTTGAGTTCAAATCTGTAATATTGAATTATTAGATTTGCTATGGCATTTATTTAAATATTGTAAAAAAAATCGATGTGATGGATTTTTGTGCTAAACTTGGATCAATATACTTAACTAGGATATCTTAATTGATTTCCTAAGAAAAAAATATCAATTGACATAATAATATCTTCAAGCAGAGTAGTAAAAGAAAATAAGATAAATTGATCCTACATCTCATATTCCAAACTTTACTAATCCCAAGCTATAATATGGAGTCAAGCGTGAATAACAATATCATTATGAACTATAGTTCTAGCAATAAAGAAATTACATTTATTATTGCATTGGAAACAGATTTGCACAATACTTTGGAACATTATAAGCTCATGTTTTATTATAAACAATCTCAAAAGCAAACATAAAAAAAGTACGACAAACATTATACATACACACACATACATACATATATACATACATATGAGATCTCAGCCTACATCATTTGATAAATTTAAAATAATAAAAAGACAAAAGCTACAGATTAATGGTAAGTATTGTATAATTTTATGTGATAGGAGCAATCACATAAGCATGCAAAATTATTAAAAAAAATTGCATGAAAATCCCTTATAAAAATTTCTAACTTTACTCAAAAAAAAAGTTATAGTATAAAATGTTCAAAAATATTATCATCTATTCTTTTTGTTTCATATTTCGGTTGAGTCGAGATTAATCTTTCTCTACCTTTATCTTTTTTCTAGGCAATTTTAGAGTAGCATCTTCATCATCTACGTCGATTGTGATATCAGTCTAGAGATGGATTTCTTGTGCTATTATATTTACTTCGCCTTATTCATATTATGTCTCATCATCTAACTTCACCGGGAATTTGAATGTCTTTCTGATAATCAACACAAACTTCAAGAAATATGCACTCTAATTATTTTTCTTTTTCACTGAGAACAAAGGTTAATTTCATATATATGAAAAATTTTATGATTTTCTAATTTATTGCTTGAATAGAGTTAGGAATTACCTCTTCTTTCTCTACAATGAATTGTTTTTTCGTGCATTCAATAAGAGTTCCTACTGCATCAAATAGTGTTACTTTTGTATTATTTGTGCCATTTTTCACGAGAATCTTAAGTACATACATGTAGTTTTCATTGTTTATTTCTATATATATGTTAATATTGTATCTTTATACACTGCTAGAAATACGATTATTACCGACGGATATATAGCAACGAACATTTTCGTTGCTATAAGTTGACATATAGCGACAGAAATGTCTGTCGCTATATATCCGTTGGTAATGTTATTATACTGACGGATAAGTTAGTAATGGCGACGAAAATTTTCCGTCGCCATTACTTTCTCGACAGACAATTTCTGTCGGTAAAAATCCGACGTTAATAACACTTTTAGCGACGGACATTCCGTCGATAAAAGTAAAAAATGGGAAAAAAATTTAGGGCGCGGGATTGCCCAAAAATTTTGGGCAGGCCCGCGCCCTGAACCCCAAATCCCCCCTTTCTCTTTCTTGTTAGACCCTAGAGGGGGGGTGATTAGGGTCTTATGCTAATCTAATCCGATTTAAATGCCAAT
>NC_033801.1:101743498-101754848 GCF_001876935.1 Asparagus officinalis | reverse complement strand
CTGAGTTGCCCAGAGGATCATCTAAAAAGCCTAAAGAGTCAACTAAAGAATACACAAGAAGCAATCACGTCAAGTTTCAAGATGCCAAAACATGTCTTAGAAGCATAAGGGGGGATGGAACTCACCAGTTATCCAGACAGTTAAACGTATCTCAACAACTACGATTGAAGCTTATAGCTTCTGAGACACATACAACTATCCCGCGGAAGAACTGAAGAAACCCACAGTTTCTAGTTGAGACAGCTTGCACTTGTCTCGCGAAGCTATGAGGCAAGAACTATAGCTTTCGAGACACTTACAACCTGTCTTGGCAAGCTAAGGTGATACAGAGACGGTTTCTCGAGATTCGTCCACATGACACGTAGTTCCATAACTGGTCAAAAGATCGTGAGGGAAACATGGGGAGAGACATTACAAGCAGGAAATGTATGTTCAACAAGTCTACCCAAATAATGCTCATAAAATATAATTTAAAGTAGTTAGTAAAACGGCTCGAGGAGAGTCACCATTTGCCGAGATAGCTTACATGGCTCGAAAATGCCGGAAAAGCAACCCATGCTTCCGCAGACAGCTTACAACTGTTCTCGGCAAATAGGAGTTCTCGAGATGCATTTATTTTTAATTCTGATGAGCAGTTATTGTTTCTAAAGTCCTAATAAATACCCTATTGACCAATCACTGAGGAGCCGGCGGCGGCATTTGTCCGCAGCAGATTAACAGAGAAACTGGCAATTTGCGTGAATTCTAAGCCGCAAGAAAGCAGAGCAGTCTTCATCACGTGCCACAAGCCTTTCAGAGTTTCTATGATTCCCTGAGATCTAAGCTTTGACTTGTATCTAAGAAGAGGTTAGTGGTTTATCTTACATTGATGGAGATATTCACTTCCTTTTTCTTACTTCTAAACGACAGAGAAGAAGCCATTCCCAAATTATGCTTCACGATTCAATCTGGAATCTGCTGATTCCAGTTGGTCCATGGCTAACGCACCCCTGGTACAGGCCAAAGATCCCACGCAAGCCTGTGGACCAATCGAATCTCAGCACGACTTCATATTGAATCGCGAACGGTTCGGTGAATTCAGCACGAACAAGCGGGCATCCAAATCTTGACTTAAGTGACTACAATATGGCCGTCTTATTGGAACTATTGCATGTGACGAGGAATGTTTCGGGTCTAGAAATATATTTATTTGAAAAACATCATAGAAATGTGGTGCAAATCAGTGAATCACGACGGAGCTATACTCTCACATGTTAGGAGGACCTTGAAGAGATTGCACCTCGCTAGCTTTATATCTCTGCAAGAAAGACTGTAGGGATGGACACCGCTTCATTACTTAAGTGGTCCTTCACTTGTGGGCCACTTCAAAATGCTTCGATGATTAGTGCTCACAATCAAGATATAGTGCCTTGCTGAAGAGATGAATAATGCATAGCTTCCGTTGAATTCTTGAGGATGACGATGGAAGGAGATGAACCTCTCCACACTACACCATTGACCGCTGTTTGACCTAGCAGCTGCTGCAAGGCGGGACAAACCAATATATTGACAGATGTTACTCTAACAATTGCAGCTAGGTGTGTGCATGGTTGCTCGGTCCAAACGTAAAAATTATCACCGAACTGACAAAAACATTAGCGCCAGTTCCGGGTTGGTCTTTGTATTTGGTTAGTCAGTTCTGGGCAGGGTTTGAAAACTTTTTACCCGACACCCAGCCGCGCTGGCCGAACTGACCGCATCACTACATAAGCAACACACTATAATTTTATAAGCGTGTAACCCATTAGAAACCGATACCCAACTCGCGTTCACTAAAATCCCTCAAATCTTCAATACCCTACAGGGCCTAGACCCAAAAGTGAAGTTTGATGCGCTTTTGTCATTGAGTTGATGTTTGTCGTTACAAAACAACTTCGCTGAACCAACTTTGCTCAAAACTAACTTGAATTTAGAATGCATCTGATTGAACACGAACGAAACACAAACGCGAACCACACAAATTGATCTTACAGAAGTTCTGGTTCGGCGTTTTGATTAAATAGGTGATCGGTTTCGGTTATATTAAATTTGGATAAAATAAACAACCGCACCAGTTGCATAGCTCTAACCAATGAGTATGTCGTGTTAGAGGATCCGCCGCCCGATGAACTTCATGGAGAAGAATGGATTGATAACTCTACGATGGAAAGTATTCCTATTGGCACTAATATAGTTGATGATACACAAGATGAGGACTTCTCATTTAAAAAGGGCGATCTATTTGAAAGCAAGGAGAAATTGATTCATGCGCTTCGTTTGTGGGTCATCTAAAAAAATGCCAAGTTTAGGCAGACAAAAAGTAATGTAACAAGCTATAATGTAGTTTATTTTTACCATAAAGATGATGAAGAAGAAGATAATGGTAGGTACCACGACGGAAATGCAAAATATCCTTGGAAGCTTAATTCACGCTTAGGTGTAAGAGTAGGCGGGCAATTTAAAATTGCATACTATAACAGACTTCACACATGTAACAATCCTCGATTAGAGATGAATCATAAGTACGCATCCGCCTCTTTCATATATCGATTGATTATGCCTAAACTAAGGGGGATCTTGATCTAAGGCCAAAGGATATTTATCTTTTAGTGCATAAAGCGATCAACTTGGATGTATTATACAACAAGTGTTGGAATGCTCGGAGGAAGGCGATGATAAAAATATTCGTAGATTGGGACAAATCTTATGAGATCTTACCATATTATCTTGAAGCACTAAAAAAATCCAGGGATAGTGTATGAAGTATTATCAGACCCTGTTGATGGTGGAGATAGACGCTTTATAGGTGTATTTTGGGCATTTGGGCCTTGCATTAAGGGATTCAGATATTGTCGTCCTCTTCTTAGCATTGACAACACCCACTTGTACGGTAAATATAAATACATTTTTCTTATTGTAACCGGAGTAGACGCAGAGGGCGGTTTATTTCTTTTGACCTTTGCAGCGGTTGATGTTATAAAACACGAAAAATTAGGCATGGTTTTTTGCATGCATTAGATATCATATCCCTAGTGTGCGAATGCGGTCGATTACATTCATATCTGATAGGATAAAAGGAATTTTAATAGCACTCCAACGACATTTTTCGTCGCCACATCAACATCGCTATTGCTTGTGACATATTAGGGACAACTTCAAGGGGAAGCATGGACAAGTACAGCTTCAAGATCTTCTTTAGCAAGCTGGATGTGCAACAGAAAAATTAGTTTATGAGCAACTACAGGAGAGGATTAAGTTCATTTCACGAGCTGCACATGATTGGATCAAGACTAGTTTGGATCCGAACAATGTTGATAAGTGGGCTTTATGTGAAGATGGCGGGAAACTATTTTGTATGTGTTTGCGTCGAAAATTATTTTCATTATTGAATCCATTACAATTGTTTATCAATTACAGATTCAAGAGAGTTAATCTTTTTATAAGACCTCTCATTACAACGAAAAATAAATAAATGAGATATCCTAGAAACACACGCAGAGATCATTTATCAATCTGTTGTTTGCATGAGATCTTTTTCTATGCCGGGGATGCTTTGATTCGTGGACCGCCGAACAACAGATCCGGGTTGATCTGAAAGAAGGCTTAGTGTTCTTTGTTTCAATCGAGGAAACTTAGAATAGAAGTTAATAACCTCAACAAAGTGAGATTATCACTCTTCTCGAGATCAAAACTGGGTCTGATCTCAAGGAAACAGGTGAAAGGCTATGGATCTCTCGAAATTCTCCCTTTATGTTCAGAAAATTGCCAAGACCTCGCCTCTCTCTCTGTAAATTGTGGCTCTGCTCTGGAAAACATGGGTTCTCTCGCACGTTCATTAGTACCCTCCACGAATGCACGAAGGGGGCTATTTATAGGGCTTGAACGCCGTGTTCACGGATAAGATTTCGTGATTTGGCCTTATCTTTAGTTAATAATAATTTCACCATGTTCAGGGATAACCCCAAGGTAGTTAGGAGGCCACTGGAATGAACGAATTAGAATGAATGAATCATGAGAAACTTATCGAAAAACGCGTCATCGGGGGGCTGATCGGGCGAGACACAATATGTGTCTTGCTCATATGTGCGAGACACATTGAAGTGTCTCACAAGTGAGACACTTTGTCAAGTTTTTCTTCTGCTATTTTGTCGATTTTCGCATCCTGTTGTTTCGTTGTTCCGTCGTTTCGTGCATTCTTTCGCATGTTCCTTTGCTTCCTTTTTGGCATCAGATGAACTTCTTTGACTCAGACATCGACGTTCATCATCTTCTCTTCGTCTCGAGATGCATGCAAGAACCTATAGGTAATTTTTGACGCCTATAGATACCCTCTCTAAAGTGTTTCAGTCATATTTTTTTTATAAAGAAGTCTGGAATACTTTGAATAGGATAGGCCCATTCTTCAATTCTTTGACTTCTCCAGCTTTCAGTCTATTCAGTATTTTTATCGAATAGTCTAAAATTATTTTGGTGTTACGTTTATTATCTGACCGTTGTCGAAATCTTAAAGTAAAACTGGTGCATTGATATCTGACTTAGCTCGCATTTTTGAATCGACATTGAACTGACTGTCTTCGTCAAGACTTTGTATCTGAACTGTGATTGGACTCCTGGGGGTAATTTGGAATTGAGAATTGTCCTGAGCCTTATTTTGGCAAAATTATCGACGTGTTAACTGGCATAGACCTCCATTGTAATGCGTTGATCAGCATGAATATAGTTTATACTCTACATTAACTGGATTCTACACAATTTAAGCTCTTAAGGTGTTAGAGCACGGAGAATCAGTTTATAGTCATATACTCGTTGGAGTGTTGGGAATCAGTTTAACCTCATATACCCTTCGGAGGTTCAAGGAGATGCAATTTATACTCGTATACTCGTCGGAGTGTCGGGAAGAGCAAGCTAAGAATGCATCAGACGCTTGCCAAGTTAAGCTCTTTGTGCGAGATTTGATTGTAGGACCAGTCATTGGTGCTGATACAGCTATTATCTCTGAAGCTACTCCAGGTGCTTGAGTCACAAGACTAACTACAAGATTTATGAAGAGAAGCTCTCTGAGCTAGAAGAGTGAATCCGTCATCGTAAGCTGCTAATTTAAGCATACTAGGATTTTTGGCAAACCCTCACCATCAACGGATTTGATGAGCCTTTACCGACTACCGTTTGAGTTGGACTAGCATGTGAATTGTCTAAGTCTATTCAACATGTAACATTATGCTAAAAGAATGAACTTTTTTAGACTTGATGCTATGATATTGAATACATAGACTTTGTCATTTTTATGAGAACCGACAATGCATATTAGGCGTAGACTTATCTCTAATTAGGGATCGACATAAAGTCCCCTATGCATGTAAGGCATGGATTTTGGTATTATTAATAACAACATGCTACGATATTAAATACATAAGCTTTTGTCATTTTTACGAAAAAAGACTAACCGACAACGCGTGTTAGGCGTAAGCTTATCTCTAATTAGGGATCGAGATATAGTCCCCCATGCGTGTGATGTATGGATTTTGGTGTTATTAATAATAACTTGCTACGATATTGAATACATAGGCTTTTATCATTTTCACGGAAAAACACGAACCGGCAATGCGTGTCAAGCGTAGACTTATCTCTAATTAGGGATCGAGATAAAGTCCCTCATACATGAAAGACATGGATTTTTTATCATTACGATATTAAATATGTAGACTTGGTCGTTTTTGCGGGAACAGACTACCCGATAATATGTGTTAGATGTAGACTTATCTCTAATAAGGGACTGAGATAAAGTCCCCTATGTCAGAGAGGTATAGATTCAGTTGTTATTAAGTCGATAATAACAACTGGCTACACATGTGGACTGGCTATACGTATAGACTTTTTGAACTTTGTCTTCTCTTGGGGCAAAGACGAACCTGTTTTGTCTTTTCTTAGGGCAAAGACGAACCCATGTTTTGTCTTCTCTTGGGGCAAAGATGAACCCATGTTTTGTCTTCTCTTAGGGCAAAGATGAACACGTTTTGTCTTCTCTTAGGGCAAAGACAGACCCATGTTTTGTCTTCTCTTAGGGTAAAGACGAACCATGTGCTAGAGAGGAAGAAATTTATTTTCTATCTTTGTCTTCAAAAGAAACTCAAAGTGGGATTTCCACTTCGAGAATCTAGAAAGGTGAAACTAAGAGTAGGACCTCCACTCTGAGAATCAAAAAGACTTAGATAATCCTAACTGTCGAAATGTTTGATTACCTTATCTGAAGGTGGACTTCTCATTTATCGAGAAAGAATTTTGGTTTTGGCCCTAGTTGTAGGAAGGTTTGATCAAGTAGGAGTTTGAGATGACTCTAACAGTAGGAAGGTTTGGTCACTCAATTTGAAAGTGGACCTTTCGTTCATGGAAAGAATCGAGAGGAGATTTTGGCTTTGGTCCTAACTATAGGAAGGTTTGACCAAATAAGATTTGGAATGTCCCTAACTGTTTAAAGGTTTGATCGCTCAATTTGAAAGTGGACCCCTCATTTATGAAAGGAATTAAGAGAGGATTTTAGCTTTGGTCCTAACAGTAGGAAGGTTTGATCAAATAGGATTTGAAATGACTCTAACTGTTCAAATGTTTGATCGCTCGATTTGAAAGTGGACCTCTCATTCATGGAAGAAATCGAGAGAGGATTTTGGCTTTGGTTCTAAATGTAGGAAGGTTTGACTAAGAAACAGTGGGAGTGGAGGTACAAATAACAGTAAGAATGTTGACTTGTACAAATCACTTAGTGGAGATTTTTGGTGTTAAGCTATAGGGGCTTAACACGAAGGGGGTTGGATAATCGTCATGGATCAACAAATTGAAAATTTAAGTGTTGTGACACGGCTTCAACAGTGTGAGTGTTAAAGGCTCGAACACAGCGGGAGTTTGAATGGATTTAACCATGGAGAATTTTGGTAGACCTTTCGTTAATAAATTTGATCAATGAGGGACTTTGTGGTGGAGGACTGTGAATCATCAAGCACTCCACAGTTACACCATGAGAGTTTCGTGAGGGAAGATTGACCCGATGAAGTCATTGAATCTCATCTCGAAGATAGAGTGCTCAGAAAGTCATAGTGGGAGGGTTTTAATCATGTTAGAAATGATTAAATAGCTACAGTGGGAGGTCCTTAATCAATTTTTATGATTAAGAATGAATTATTCGGATGACTGGTCTTCATCATGAATAATCAGTTGATCTCGTGTTATCCTTAAGAATGCTACGCATAGTATTCTCCGGGAACTCCCGTTAAATAGGTTCCCATTAAATAGGTTATCCCGAACGTATTAGGGATAGTACTTTTTTAGGAATTTTCTATTTATTGGCATCATAAGCTTGTCATTATCTTGGGTGATTAAACGATATACGCCGTTTGAGTAGACTGTCTCTATCACAAATGGTCCTTCCCACTTGGATTGAAATTTGCCTTTCTTCTTGGAGTTGAGTATAATTGGTCGCCAGACGACGAGAACCAAGTCTCATTCCTTGAAGCTTTGTTGTCGAACTCTTTTATTAAAAGCTCTAGAGATTCTGGCCTGGTAAAACTCAATTTGTTGCTGAGCCTCTAGGCACTTTTCATCTAACATCTCAAGTTCTTCGAGATGTTTCTGATGTTGTTCTTCCGTCGTTATCCCCGTTGCGAGAGCGATGCGAAGGGATGGCATTTGGATTTCCAAGGGAATGACAACCTAGTATCCATACACTAGAGAGTATAGAGTTGCTCCGGTAGGCGTACGGACTGTGGTGTGATAGGCCCAGAGAGCTTCACCCAGTTTGTCATTCCAGTCTTGTTTATTGGTTCTCACGAGCTTCGATAGAATCTTAATAATGGTCTTGTTGAAAGCTTCAACCACCATTCACTGTGAGATTATATGATGTTGATGAGACGTCTTGAATCCTAAACTTTCCATAGAATTTGATGAAAGCATTGCTGACAAACTGAGGGCCGTTGTCATGCACGATTCATCTTGGAACACCGTATCGGTAGATAATGTGGTGTTTGATGAATTTGATGACGTCGCTCATCTTTACCTCCTTGAGTGGGACTGCTTCGGCCCACTTTGAGAAGTAATCGGTGATTGCCAAAATGAAATGATCACCTTTAGCTGACGGTGGAAAAATAGGACCGACAATGTCCATTCTCCATGTCTTGAATGGCCATGAAGTGGTCGAAGAGTGCAAATACTGTAGGGTTTTGTGCATGTAATTCGCATGTATTTGACTCACGCGGCATCGCTGGGCATACTCAACTACATCTTTGACCAAGGTTGACCAATAATATCTCATCCTTCTAAGATGATCGCAGAGCTTGGGACCGGGCTGATGTGCACCACAGGTTCTGTCATGCGCTTCTTTGAGAGCCTCCTCCGTCTCTTTGGTCGAAAGGTATCGGAGTAGCAAACCGTCGTATGCACAATGATACAGTGTTTGGGTCACCACGTTATAATAGAATCTCGGTGCTCTTCGTCGGACTGAGTCTCTTTATTTTATATCTTCCAATAAAATACCATGCAAAACATAATCGATAATGGAAAATTGCCAATCTCGAGGCTCGAGTTTAATTCTGGCTGAATGCGCCTCTTTGATGTCCAAGGCGTAGTCCGGTACGAAGAGTTGGTGAGTTCTCACAGTGTCCCATTGTTTTGTGTCGGGAGGCTGTGTCAGAGATACCGCTAATGCCGCCAGTGCATCTGTGTATGCGTTCTGGAAATGCGGATGTACTCGATGAAGAATTCTTCAAATGAATCTGCCATCTCGATGGTTGCCTGGTGGTACGGGATCAGGTCTTGATTTCTGACTTCGTACTCTCCTTGAACTTGGTTGACTATCAGTTGAGAATCGCCAAAACCTTCGAGATACTCGAGCCCTAGTTCTTTAGCGAAACTGAGTCGAATGAGCAATGCGTTGTATTCGGCTATGTTGTTGGAGCATGGCTGGACAATGAATAGGCTCGAGGCATCACATGTTTCTCTGGGGAAATTAGGACGACTCCGACTCCTAAGGATATTTTTGAACATCCGAGAGTGCTCGTCACATTAGTTGCTTGAGAAGCACCATCGAAGTATAATTGCCACACTTACTGGTGGGAGGTAGTGTTGACTTCGTGGGTTTCATCCGGTAAATCTTCATATAATTCGGCTGTATCCTTCGTCGGTTAGCCGCTAGAAGATCACATATCGCTTTCCCTTTCACCGACTTCTATTACTTGAAGTGCAGATCATATTGGAACAAGAGTAAGGCCCATCTCGCTAAAAGCCAATTCATGGAAGCTGGTTACGTCATGAATACCCAGACTGAGTTGATATTGAAAATGACATAGATTGTCTATCCAAATAAGTAGTGTCGCATTTTCTGAATTGTGAAAACTAAGGTGAGGCACTCCTTCTCAATCATTGGATATTGAGATTCTGTGTCTACCAGAGTCCGACTCATGTAATATATTTCCTGCTCGTGACAGTTGTCATTGTCTTGTGCGAGTAAAGCACTTAATGAGTGGTTCATCACCTTGACATAAATCAAGAATGGTTTTCCCGACTTCGGTGCAACGAGAACGGGAGGATTTGATAGATATGCTTTGATATCCTTGAATACCTTCTGACAAGCATCATCCTAAATGAATGACACGCCCTTCTTTGTGAGCTTGGAGAATGGTTGGCATTTTCCGGAGAGGTTCAAGATGAATCGGCGGATATAAGCTAATCGCCCTTGTAGTCCTCTGAGTTCTTTGAGGTTTCTCGGGGGTTGTAACTCATGTATCGCCTTCACCTTATCAGGATCGATATGGATACCCTTAGTGGTGATGACGAATCCGAGGAACTTGCCGCTGGACATTCTAAGAAAAGACTTGGTGGGATTCATCTTCAATTGGTGACTTCGCATGAGATCGAAAATCATCTTCAAGTCTTTAATATGGTCGTCTTTGTTACGTCTTTTCACGACCAAGTCATCAACATAGCACTCGACGGTCTTCCGGAGGTGTTCTTAGGAAATCTTCGTCATTGCCCCTTGGTATGTGGCACATGCATTCTTCAAGCCGAAGGACATGATTGTGTAGTAGAAGACACCGAGTGACGTTTTGAATGCGGTATGCTTTTCATCATTCGGGTACATCTTGATTTGATTATAACCCGAGAATTCATCCATGAATGACATTCTCTCGAACCCGCAAGTGTTGTCGATAATAACGTCTGTGATTGAGAGGGGAAAGTCGTCTTTTGGGCAAGCGATGTTCAGGTCTCTGAAGTTGATGCAGATCCTGATTTTCCCGTTCTTTTTAAGGACCGGTACAATATTTGCTAGCCAGTCGAGATGTTGCTCTTCCCTGATAAAACCCGAGTCAATCAGCTTTTTAACTTCATACTCGATCGCTTTCATAATTTGCGGAAGAAACTGTCTTTGCTATTGCTTGATAGGTTTAGCATCCGGTTTAATGTTGAAGTGATGCATTACTATGTTTGGATCAAGTTCTGGCATATCTTTGTAATTCCAGGTGAAAACATCTATGTATTCCCTGATGAGGGCAATCAACTCTTCCTTCTCGTCTGGTGGAGGACTATCACTGACGAATATAGGCTTCAGATTCGCTTTGTCACCCATGTTCACCTGGACCACTTTGTCTTCAGTAGGAGGTTCTCTCTGTTTGAATCTATCGCTATATTAGATATTTAGGTGATGGATCTAAGGATCTTCCCACGTTAGCAATTGATCGTCTTCCTCTATTATGGCGGGACTGACTATGGTCATATTCGACATAAGACCTTTAAACATATCTCCAAGACTAACGTCAGAGTCCCATTTTGAAGAATCGAATGAGTATCCGTCCTTATTCGCTAATCGGTCAATGACTTGCCAGCAACATTCATCATTGGATGAAGAGACATAGCTTAGATCCCTTTTATAGCCGTAATTATGGTCGGGTTTTCCTTTCGGTACATAGGCCAGACGAGGTGGAACTCATAGACCTTGACCAAAACAAATATCTTCTTCGAGTGCGAAGTTGTATCCCCATTTCTTCATAAAGTTACGCGCTTGTTGACTGTATCTGAATAAGTGAGGACCGGGTCTCTCATCATCACTATCTCCCTTTAAGAAAGGATTCAATGATGGAGAGATCTCCCTCTTGCTAAAAATTAACTCCTTTTCACCGTCTTAGCAAGAATGATGAGGGTTATTCCAAATGAGCCTTGGATGCACTTCTTCATCATACAAGACGTCCGAAGTGGCATATGTATATCGAGGTTATCATACAACCCTTGCATTACATCATCAAGATAAGGCGAATACTCTAAATTGTCTTTTATTACTTCTTCGGCAAGTTGC
>NC_033801.1:101721043-101742498 GCF_001876935.1 Asparagus officinalis | reverse complement strand
TTTCTAGTCAGGCCATTCGGGTTGACTAATGCACCCGTAGTATTCATGAATGTGATGAACCGGGTTTTTTTCGTCCCTTCATGGGCCAATTTGATATTCTCATATTTTCGAGATCGGAGGCAGAACACGAGTAGCATTGCAGACTCTTCAGGAGCATCAGTTATATGTCAAGTTCAGCAAATACGGGTTTTGGTTTTCAGAAGTTAGATTTCTCGACCACGTTAACAGCTGAGAGGGCATTGCAGTGAATCCAGCTAAGTTTACAGCAATTCTTGTTTTGGAATCACCGAAGATGGTGACAGAGATTCGAAGCTTCTTGGGTTAGCCGGTTATTACAGGAAGTTCATCCTAGACTTTTTGAAGATTTCGACACCACTTACATGCCTTACGAAGAAGAGTATACAGTTCGTTTGGAGCATGGAGTACCAGGAGGCCTTGATACCTTAAAGGCTAAGTTGTCCACAGCGCCAGTTTTGATTATTCCGAATAATGACGGGACATTTGTGGTCTACACAGATATATCATTGGCAGATTTAGGAGACGTTTCGATGCAAACTCAGAGAGTAGTAACATATGTCTCACGGTAATTTAGAGTGCATAAGCAGAACTATCCCACTCATGACTTGGAGTTAGCAGCAGTGATATTTGCACTGAGGTCATGGAGACATTACTTGTATGGAGTGCAAGTTTAAGTTGTTCATCGACCACCAGAGTTTGAAGTATCTTTTCTCCTAGAAGGAACTCAACCAGAGACAACGACGGTGGATTGAGTTTATTGAGGACTATGAATTCTAAGATGTACAAGGACTTAAAGAGACATTTTTGGTGGAGTGATAGGCGTAGGAAGATTTCAGAGTATATAGCTAAGTATCTTACCTGTCAGTAAGTGAAGGTGGAACATTAAAGACCGGTAAGAACACTTCAATCTTTTCCCATTTCGAAATAGAAGTGGACGGACCTTTTCATGAATCTTATTGTAGGGTTGCCGAAGTCGAAGAAAGAAAATGATTCTGGTTGGATGATAATGGATATACTAATGAAGCCAGCATATTTCATTCCAGTAAGGACTGCTTATACAGCCGAGGCATATATGAGGATATTTGTTTGGTAGATAGGTCGACTTCATAGAGTTCCAGGTACGATGGTATCGGATCAAGATTCAGCGTTCATTATGTATTTTTGGAAGGATTTCCAGAATTCATTTGGCAACAGATTTATCTTACAGTAGTGTATTCTACCCACAGACGGATGGTAAGATGGAAAGAGTAAATCAGATGTTGGAGGACATGTTGCGGGCTTGTGCCATTTACTTCCAAAGTCAACTGGGAGGATCATATTCTACTGATAGAGTTCTCTTATAACAACAGTTATCAAGCGATAATTGGTGTGGCCCCGTATGAAGCATCGTACGGGAGGCCTTGCAGATCGCCTATATATTGGGTAGAGCAGGAGGATATTTTAATGCTTGGGCCAGAGCGTATGAGATAGATTACTGAGAAAGTAACATAAATCAAAGGACAGGTTCTAGCCGCTCGAAGTCAGCAAAAGGGTTATGCAGATAAGAGATGAGGACATTTAGAGTTAGAGCAGGAGGATATTTTAATGCTTGGGCCAGAGCGTATGAGATAGATTACTGAGAAAGTAACATAAATCAGAGAACAGGTTCTAACTGCTCAGAGTCAGCAAAAGAGCTATGCAGATAAGAAATGAGGACATTTAGAGTTCCAGATTTGAAGAGTTAGTTATGCTAAAAGTATCGTCTATAAAAGACGTTCAGCGATTCGGAAGGCGGAGAAAGCTTGAACTGAGATATATTGGACCGTTCCGGATTTTGGAGCTTATTGGGGCTATTTCATATGGATTAGACTTTCCAGCATCGATGTCTAGTGTACATAAAGTGTTTCATGTTTCAATGTTCATGAAACAATTACATGATGAAGAGCAGCAGTGAGTGTTGAACGCATCGGAGATTTAGCTTCAGGATGATTTGACTACGATTGAAATCTCAGCTTATATACTTGCTAGAGAAGACAAGAAATTTAGAAACAGTATATTTTTTTTCCCTTGGTGAAAATTCAGTGGAACCGGAAAGGAGTTGAGGAGGTTTCTTGGGAGCACGATGAGGACATGCGTCGCGACTACCCACTCCTGTTTGAACAGGTAAATTATTTTTTTTATGATATGTGTTTTATATTATGTTTACATCTTGGGTTATATTTACATTTAACACTAGAATGTGAATATTTCTACTTAATTCTTAATCTTTTTGGAACACATGGTATATATATGGGGGGTTCCTTGTTTGGATTTTTCACCCGATGTACTAGTTCCACTAGATTAGGGTTTGAGTGGGAGTATTACCATTTTAAATCGTTAGGTATAAATATTTCTATATGTTCATCTAGAAGTTCATATTGCGAGATGCGTATGATTTCCGAATTTCGAGGACGAAATTCTTTTAAGGGGGGAAGAATGTAAAACCCCGAAAATTTGAATATAGTGTGATAAATAATTATAAATATGTTATATAGTGAAAATAATGTATTTTGATATTTGAGTATGATAGGAATTGATTTGAGATCAATTCAATGCATAATTGTGAATATACGAGTGTAAATACACAAAACATGCACAAAGGCAAATAGTGAGAATCTGAGAATTTTGACCAGTTGAGAGTTTCTATATTTTGCACACTGATTCAGTTAGAATATGAAAATGTGTATAAGACCAAAGTTGTAGGTCTCTTCAAGAGCTTTCCAACGAATCTTAGATCACCTCATTCCGAGATCACAAACCCTAGTTTCTCACTCTTTGGTGATTTGGAGGAGCTTGGAAGGGTTTTTCAGCGGATCTTTGGTGGTTTTAGCGAGAGGGATCATCTTCCTCCAGATCTAGGGCTTTGTTTTCGTCGTAGGCGAGTAACATCTCGCCCAACTTCACCCCTTTAAGTTTTATGCTTAGATTTGAGTTTTTAATCCGGTTTTTATTGAGCCCAAATTGTATTTTGTGTAGATAAAGTAGATCTTATGGCATAAGGTGCAAAAATCATATATTTTAGTGTTAAAAAGTTCACTAATGATGTTTAATTAATGAGATCTTGATCTGAAACGTTTTTATGAAAACGTTTTTATGAGGATTAAATCTAATTTTACTGTTTAAGAACTTTTAAAATCATGTTGATTTAAGTTTGAGATTTTTGGTAATGAAGTTTTAACTATTTAAACTTGTTTTTGACTGCCATACATTACTATTGTATTGTTAGGATTAGTTGGTTATTGATAACCTCGAAAATTTAAATGAGATTCGAGCTGACAGAAACCCAGACGGGGTTTCTGTCCGATCAGCGGTCGACCGCAGATGACTCAGCGGTCGACCGTCGCGAGGTTTTTGTCAGCAGAATGTTTCTGCTATTTGAGCGGTCGACCGGAGTGACCTCTGCGGTCGACCGCCGCTCAGTTGTGAGCCCAGTGACTTTCGGCTCTGCGAGCGGTCGACCGGAGTGATCTCTGCGGTCGACCGCCTTACATTTTCTTTTCGCCTGTTGATCTTTACTGTTCTTTTTCGTGTACTTGAGAGTTCACCTCTTATGCCTCTCACTAGTTTGTGATGTTAGTGACTCACCCACACATGGGATTGACCGTGATACGAATTTAGATCCGCACATTGAAACACGTGCAAAGTTGAGACATGTATATGTATTTCCACATATGCTAGTGATAATTACATTTCTTCATTTATAGTCTACGTGTTGGGTAATGCATTATTTCGGTCCATGTGTTGGACACGTATTTTATTCAGTCCATGTGTTGGACGTGCATTCACATTTCAGTCCTCGTGTTGGACTATAATCCATTGAAGTCCTCGTGTTGGGCTACAATTTATTTCAGTCCTCGTGTTGGACATTTACATATTAGACCACGTGTTGGACATTTACATATTAGACCACGCGCTGGACATTTGTTAAGCTATAAGTATGACACTCATCTAAATCAGGACATAACTTGATTACATGAGATTTGGACATGATAGCTACCTAGACTGGACACGACACTTATGTGATATTGACATTTGACACTTATATGGTTTTGACGTGACTTTTGATTAAGTATTGAGATGAGTTGTTTCTTTCAGTTTATTATTCATGTATTAGACTTTGGGTTTGGTGATTAGGGATTTACAATTTGAGATAAAAGGTATATACATGAGGGTTTCCTTATTTGGATTATTTCGCTCGACGTACCTATGCTCGTGTTGTAATTTCCTAAATACTAAAACCCATTATTTGCTAGGAATAATGATTTTAACTATTATGTAATAACTGTACTTTCTGTATACAACAAGCCCTCTCCCTTGGGGTTGGTTGTGATGTTGCTCGCTAGCGCTTTGACGCTCGTTGTCCCTCCCCCTTTCAGGTAACGAGCCAGGAGCCCGGAGAGTCGCAGGTTGAAGGCGACACGCTTTAGCGTTCAGCTGACTATTTTTAGATATGTTTTATTTTGGAGCTCCACTGTAGACTTTGTTTAGATGTTTGAGGACTTTATTCTAGATGTTGTAAAGGCTGTGTGCCTTATTTCCTTTACTCAGACTTATTGTATTTGAGATTTGATAAGAACTCCAGTCTTTTCATTTCAGATGTTGACTTTGTATTTCTATATGTTGGATGATGAAACATTATTTTGATCTCTTTCATTTCATCAGTACCTCTTGCATTATCTATTACTTGCTTTGTACCTACACCTGTTGTTGACTCTACTAGAGATATGTTAATTGTGATGGTGAAACATGTTATTGCACGGTGTGGTGCATGGCAGGTTTGACATTCTTGGTTTCACCGAGGACTGCAGCCTCGTGTGAACCCAGGGGCGTCACAATGGCCTCCAACACCAATAGGTAAATATAAAACTCAATTCATTATGAATACTTTAATTTTGTTGTAGATACTGATAAAAGTTTTTTTTAAAATTTTAGTTCAAGTGGACGCCCTATCATCCGCCTGATCTCGATATCCATACTCTTGCATCTATCTGTCGAGATAGTGCTGCTTTGTGGAGAGGCAGAGACCCGTTGATATGTTAGGAGATTGTAAAGATGCATGTCCGAGATCGTGTGTTGTGGCAATTTCTTCTCTCTCAGCATATGCCGGATCATGTTGAGCAAATCGATCGTAGACGATAGATCACATCGCGTCGTACGGACAGGGACGTATTCTGTACAGCCTACTTAGACAGGTGGAATAATAGGTGGGATTTCATACAGGATGAGAGAATTCCAGCTGAGGGTTATACCGAGTACATGCGTTGGTATTAGAATATCACCCGTAGATGGATAGGACGCGACCCACAGCCAGCAACTGGATACGTACCACGCCCACTGATCAATAGTTACATCCCTAGTGCCACGATCGAGAGAGATTATGTAAGCTTTTAAACTAAATTAAAACGACAATTCTTTTTTTTAAGATATTATTTGCTAAGTTGTGTATATATTGAGTAACTCGCAGATCAACATTTTTGATGAGATTGAGCCTGATATAAATGAGCATATCAATGACATTCAGGATCCGTAGTCTTAGGGATCTTCAACAGGATTAGACAAAGAATTGCGAGTGTGCTCCATAAAAATCATGTCGACGAGTTTGAAGGCTGTCAGGACAGATCACGCCAATTTGGTTATGTGTACACTTGACAACGTAGGACAGGTCAAACGATGGCACGTGACGATGGAGCCGGCACTTCTCATAGCATGGCACATGCTGATGGAGCCGGCACTTCTCAGCCTCATACACAACTAGATACACAAATCATCGAGGCTCATCAGCGGGGGTGAGGGGAAGGGGTAAGAGAGGGAGAGGAAGGAGAGGAGGACTTTTGAGATGAATTTCTTTTGTTCAAATTTGTTACTTTTGTGAATTTCAAGAATGATATGGTTAGATTGTTCAAAATTGTTACTTTTGTAGATCGATTATTGTTTATATTTATGAATTTCATGAATATTGTTTTAATTCAGTATATATATGATTTTCACGTGTATTGTTTGATTCATGTATATTATTGTGAATGAGGCGGGAATTTTATGTATATTGTTGAATGAGGCTGGAATGTCATGTATATTGTTGTGAAATTGTTAGAAAATTGTTTTCATGTATATTGTTGAGAAATTATTAGGAAATATGTGTATATAAAAACATGCATAGAACCTGTGCATGTTTTTTAAAACTTGCAACTCCACGGGACTTTAAGTCCCGTAGAGCTGCAGGTTGAATTCTAGAGAGTGCTTCTCTCTGGAAACTTCACGCCTAAAACTTCACGGGACATGAAGTCCCGTGAAGTTGACAGAATTATAAATTTTCACGGGACTTGAAGTCTCGTGAACTTATATACCCCCTAATCCACTTTATTACCGGGGGTTTAAACTTCACGGGACTTGAAGTCTCGTGAAGTTTTGTGATGTTTTCACCAAAATCTACTCAGTTTCAGCCATGAAATTTTGTGATGTTTTTCACCAAAATCGACCTAGTTGTAACCAGTTGGCTGAAACTGGGTTGATTTTGGTGATTAAGTTAGAAACATGTCGATTTTTACAATTAAGTTTCTAAATTGGTTGGTTTTAAAAATTTGTCCATTTTTAAATTAATCCTTTAATCATCCCATATATGATCTATTCTATAAGATAAAACCATTTTTACCCCGTGAAGCACATAATACGATAAGTTTCACAAAACAACTTTACTTTGGCCATTTAAGATAACCCTCTTAACTAGAAAAATACCACTAAAACCCCTTTATGTTTGCTCTATTTTGAGATAAGCCCTCTATTTTTAGATAATACAGTCAACTAATATTGTTAGACGGGGGAGTCACCTATAGGGGTGTCAAACGGTTCGGATATATCCGAACCAATCCGCATCCGTATCCGAACGGATGTGGATACGGTAAGCTAATTTTGAAACTGGACGGATATGGTTTTAGATACGGATCTGATTTTGGATTTTTTTGGATACGGATTTGGATACGGATATGAGGGTTGCAGATACGGATATCTGCAACATAATAATGATTAGGGTAATCGGGTCCTAAATTTATAATTACAAACCTGCTAACCCAAAACCAAAATTAAAAAGGAAAAAAACCCTAGGCTGAATCACATGATTCACACTTCGCCTCCAGTGCTCCACTCTCCATCTCCATGATTCTCCACTCCAGCCCTCACCCTCAGGCCGCCTCAGGGTGAAATTGAGGCCCCCTCCAGCCCTCAACCTCAGGCCGCCTCTAGCTCTAAACCTTGTCGTCTTCCCTCTCCTCAATTTCAGCCTTCGCCCTCACCCTTAGGCCGCCTCAGGGTGAAATTAAGGCCGCCTCCAGCCCTCAACCTCAGCCGCCTACAGCCCTCAACCTCAGGCTGCCTCTAGCTCTCAACCTTGCCGTCTTCCCTCTCCTCAATTCCAGCTCTCACCCTTGCTGTCTTCGTCCATGCCTCAATTCTAGCTCTCGCCCTTGCTGTCTTTGTCTAAGCTACCAGATCTTGCCGTTCGCCATTCGTCTTCGTCGTCTTTGTCGGATCTCGCCCGCTTCGTCTTTGTTGGATCTGCCGTCTTCTGCATAAGGTCGAATCGAAACTCTGTTTTAATTCATTATCAATATCTTCTATCATATGTGTATAAGATTTTTGATTAAGTTTTTTTTTAATTTAATTGAATAGAAATCATGTCTAATCCTTCGATTCAAGCGTCTAACGAAAAACAAACTGTTGAGCCTATTGTTGAACCTACTGTTGAACCTGTGGTTGAGGAATCTTCAAGTAAAATTGATGAAAAACCTGAAAAGAAAAGAAGATGTTATTCTGAAGTGTGGTTAGATTTTGATAAAATAGATAAAATAGAAAAGAAAATAGTTGATGGGAAAGAGGTTGTCACCAAAATTATTAGAGCCATTTGAAAATACAAACAGTGCTCATTTGAAGCCGATGGACGTAGTATCAAGGGCACTTCCCATCTTAAAAATCACATTGCGAGATGTCCTAAAATGAAAAGAACCGATATTCGTCAACAATTGGTTCAAGCTACTATGAAAAATGAAGATGAGACTTGTTCACTTAGCAATTATCAATTTGATTATGAGAAGAGTCAAAATTTGCTTGCAAAGGCAATAATCATGCATGAATATTCATTTAATATTATAATACATGAGTTTTCCCTCAAGTATGTGCATTCTCTCTGTCCAAATCACAAGGTTCCAAAACGTACACATATCACAAAGTTGTGTATAAAGATTTATGAAGATTATAAAAAATCTCTATTGGACTTGTTTGCGAAATCTTCTATAAGTTTAACAATGGATAGATGGATATTATCATCACAAAATTTGTCTTATTTGTGCATCACCGCTCACTTTGTTGATGAATCGTGGAAACTACAAAAACGGATCATCGGATTTATCAAAGTTCATAGTTCTATGGGGAAAGACATTTGCAATGTATTAATTTCGTGTTTGGATTTATCAAAGTTCATAGTTCTATGGGGAAAGACATTTGCAATGTATTAATTTCGTGTTTGCTTGAGTGGAAAATTGATAATAAGATATTGAAGACATTTGCAATGTATTAATTTCGTGTTTGCTTGAGTGGAAAATTGATAATAAGATATTATCGATTATGGTGGATGATGATAAAGCTAATGATGTTGTCGTGAAATTGAGAAAAGAACGTCTTAAAAAGTGGATACCTTGTGGCGGAGTCTTTTTTCATGTAAGATGTGGAGTACATATAATTAATCTTATTGTTCAAGAGGGTTTAAGAGTTATCACTAAAGCTATTGAAAAAGTAAGGCTTAGTATTAAGTATGTTACATGTTCACCAAAAATGGAAGAGAATTTTTATCATGTTGCTAACCAAGATAATGTGGAAAAGGAAAAAATGTCTTGTTCTAGATTGTTGCATCTGATGGAATTCTACTTATCTAATGTTGACGATTGCTTTAAAGTATAAAGTGGCTTTTAATAGATTTGAGCTTAAAGATGATAAATATCTTCATTGTCCATCGGAGGAAGAATGAAATCATGTTGAAACATTGAGTAAATGTTTAAAATATTTTTATGATGCAACAAATCTCCTCTCCGACACTATTTATCCTACTTGTAATCTTTTTTTGAAGAATTTTGTGAAATTCATTGCTTCTTAGAGAGTGGTTAAAAAGTGATGATGATACAATTGTGGCTATGACTTTTGCAATGAAAAGACAATTTGATAAATATTGAGATATGTGCAATAAGATTTTTGTGGTTGCTACTTTCAAGATACAAAATGATTGCAATCAAATATTTCTTTGGCTTGATTTATCGTGTCAATGGTGAAAAGTTTATAAATAATATTTTAGTTGTCATTAAGAAGATGCATGGAGAATATGCATGGAGGGACAAAGAGGAATCTAAAAATATCGAAAATGTTTCAAGCTCTCAAACAAAAGAAGTGGAAAGAGTTGGTGATAAAAGAAAATCAAGATTTGCACAATTTGTTGAAACAATTGATAAAGAGCCTACAAAAACGGATTTAGATTTATATATGGAGGAGAGCATTATTAGTACATGTGATGATGAAGAAATAGGAAAATTTGATATATTGAGTTGATGGAAAGCAAACTTTGGAAAGTATCCTATACTAGCAAAAGTAGCAAGAGATATTTTGGGCATACCGGCCTCGACCGTAGCATCCGAGTCCATGTTTAGCACCGGGGGACGTGTAATTCATTGTTATAGAAGCCGAATGAGAATGGATATAGTGGAGGCATTGATATGCGCATAAGATTGGATTAAACCGGAACAAGCAGGTACATAATAAATTTGTACAAAGTTTATCTTTTTATTTTTGGTTAATGAGCATCTAATGATTATATGTTTTTCTCTAATTTTTTGTAGTTACACAAGTTGAAACTAGAAAGGATGATGTTCTTGATGTGACTAAGATAGTGGATGACGATGACTCGGAGATTGCCGAGACCTTTGTAAAAGAATCATTATGTATGTTATTTGACTCAATAAGCACATGACTTAAAATTTTTATTTTTCCATATTTAACATGACAATTGTTCTTCTTCTTCTTCTTCTTCTTCTTTTTTTTGCAAGGTGACATTATGGAGGTCTACGACTCGGATGATGGGATGATCTTGGGGTAGACACAATTGTTTTCATCTTTGATGGTACTAATCAGTCAGCTCCATGTTTTGTGGTATGATCTTGGGGTTTTTAGGCTGCATTTGTTGTGTCTTGAGATTGTTTAATGGTTTGGAGATTGTTTTGTGGCATGAACTTTTTGTTGAATGGTGAATGTTGAAATGTTGAATGTTGAATGTTGTCTGAACTTTTTTGCCTTCAAAATTTAATTCAGACCTTTGAAGATATGATTGTTATAGTTTGGTCACAATTCCTGACACTATTGCTTTAGTTGGGTTGTGCTACTGAAAATTTTGGATGATGATTATATGTCTAATAAATTTGTGCTCAATTTTATCTTTCAACTGATGGTTTTGGATGAAGATTATATGTCTAATAGATTTATATCGAATATCTGTTTATATCCGTGATCATATCCGATCTGATTCTCAAATATATGAACTGTATCCGTTTCCGATAAGTGCGGATATGGTTAATGTTTTTTCTTACCGAAAGTGATCCGTATCCGTGTATAAAATACGGATATGGATATGATAAGCATCATATCCGAACCGTATCCGCTACGATAACACCCCTAGTCACCTAACAAAATCTAAGGGAGTTAAGTTACACTTTTAACATTTAGGGAGATATTTAGAAATCAGCAAATTTAAGGAGAGTTTTACGACTTAGTTAAAGTTAAGGAGCTTTTTTCAAAAAGGTCAGACTTAAGGGAGGTTTTGTGAAATGCAATAAGTCAATCCAGTAGGGTTGAATCTGAAAAACAATTTCCCGCAAGAAATTTATAATCTTTATCTGGGTAAACTCTGCACCCCCAAAATAACCTCTTTGACGTGATTTTCTCCATGGAAATAATCGGCGACTCGAGATCTCTGGGGGTCATCTGAAAAGATCGCCGGCGTCGATTTCATCCTCCACCGATGGCGGAGTCGGCGAAGAACAAGGAGGATTTCTCCGATCTGATCCAGCGTTTTGTTGAATCCCTAGCTGCGATCTCCGATCGCCTCCCCTTCGAGATCGATCGAAAGGTCCCGATCCTATCTTTAATCAAATATTGATACTTAATCTTTTGTATTTGGTAATTTGAGCCTTTGTGTTCTCGATCTGATGAAGACCTTTGAGAGTTGTGTTGCTGATCGCTGATCTTTACAATAGGAAAATAATCAAGTAATAGAAAGAATCTCTATTTGGAGTTAGCTTAATCTTACAGTAGTGTGTTCTACAATGATTTCTTTTGTTAGTAGTTGGTACTGTGAGACCTTTTTAGTTTGGTTGTCTTTTTTGATGAGTTTAATGTTTGTCCGAAAATAGTTAAATCGAAACCGTTTCACGATATAGATGCTTGCGTTGTAAAATGGTATGTTTAATGATAATAATAATAATAATGAAATCTTTGAAAGTTCCCTCCCCTTTTCCTGTGAGCTATGTGGCTAACAGTATTCAGTATCAGGGGATATTGTACATACAAAATATGGACACTTGTGTTGGAAATGAGTATGAATGTTGTTTGGTGGAAAATTTGAAGTAAAATGAAAGAAATTTGATTTGTATTCTCTCGATCTTAATTACAATTTGAATTCCCGATTACAAAAAAGAGGAGAATTGATCTGGAATCTCCCCTTTGTTTAATTCTCGGTTCTTTACGGTGGCGATAGAGTGCCTCCCTCGAATGTTCACGTCGAGTTTGCTCTCCGTTGACGATCCGAACGTCTTGATTCACTGGAACGGTATTTCTTCCTCACGATTTGACGCTGTGAAGAACTTGCGTGACAAGTTTGAAACTCTGAACAAGTTGATAACTCAGAACGAGTTTGAAACTCTATGAAAGAGTTGATTTAATCGAAAGTCGGTTATAAGCCAAAGATGAAGAAGCTCCTGTTGCCGATCTCCAAAGCTCCAGCCGAAGGATGGAGGATCTTCTTTGCTGCCAAGTCTCAGATCCAAAATATCGGCCCAAACCGAGAGCCAAATCTCTTCTGCTCGAACCCCTGAACTGAATTGATTTTTAGTTATTTATAGAGGATTAAGCGGTATCACCGTCCCCTTAATTCGCTCCTAAGTGGGGTGTAACCGTCATCAAATTATGGGAAACAGTTCTGAAACTGTTCAAGGGTTCAAGGGGTGTAATCCCCCCTAAAATCTCTCCATAATAGGGTGTAACCGACCCCATTAAGTGAAGATACGGTTTTAAAACCGTTCAGGTTCTGTTTGAACCAGTCAACCACAAAAAATGCGGGTCTAACCTCCGTGTTTTGATGTTATAATGCAGGTCTGACTCCAGCGTTTTAATGTTGACACACGGGGAGGACCTCCGCGTTTTCGTGTTGTAACGTAGGGAGGACCTATGCGTTTTGTTCTGGGAACACAGCCACGAGCTATTCGTTTTGAATCTGAGACGCATAGATGAGCTCTGCGTCTGGATTTGAAGAGATCATCAATTTGTAGTCTTTTTTGCTAGAACGTTGCAAAGACCGTCATCTTATAATCTTCTTCTTGGCTCCTTGAAATTATGAGAGTCGTCAGATTGTAACTCCCAATGTTGATTGTGAAGGTTGTTGATTAGAGTTTTTATTAGTTGTTGTGAAGGTTGTCAGATTGTAACCTTCATCGATCTATGTGAAAGTCTTCAAATTATAACCTTCTGAAAGTCGTCAGATTGTAACTTTCATCATCGGTGTTTGATGGGAGATCAACTATCTATTGTGATTTTTAGACAGCCTACAAATATGTATCATGTGCATCGTCAAAAAATTTTCCATGTGTCAGTTTGTTTGGTTTGATGATTCTGTACAACACAGTGAACTACCTGGTTATAGGCTGATAGAGACTAATCCATAACTGACCTGAGTGGGCTACGGTTCCAACTGACCTAATCCAACTTCGGTTTAAGGATTTGGACTGAGTCTGTGACAATGCTAGATGCCTTAGGCCTGGGTTGGGATTTTTAAACTCGCTTGGATTTTTCAGATTAAATGTCTCCTAGAAAAGGAAACGAGAATGTTATTATATTAAATAGCTATTTGACACGTTCTGTACATGATGTCTTTCCAAGTAAGCTGTTGTTTTTTGAATAGTAATGATAATGATATGATCAAATAAAACATAAATTTATCTCTTTTATAGAGAGAGGTCAGAGAGAGAGTTGAGGAAAATAATCTGATGAGAGGGCTCATGTAACAATGTTCTCCTCTAATCCTAGTACTAGACAACAAAGGTTTGTTATAAAATAGGTAAAACACGGCACATAGAAATTTATATCTATTCATTTGCCATTGGGTTGAAGTTTGCTTTTTCCTAGTGTATGGTGATCTTGGAGTTTGATCTATCACGGCCTAAGGAGAGTGGAAGGGAGGAGTGTCAAATGATGTTTTTTATAAACCCATAAAAATATCAAACAATTGAAGAGGAAAATTGGCAACTAAATAAAAAAGGGCTTTCTTATTTAAGCCTTCTTCTTGCCCTCTTTAAGGTCAAGCATCATTTAGAATGAAACAATACAGTTGGTGAGGATATGCATTTGCATAACTTTTGAATGCTAAATATTTATGAGTCCTTTTGTAATTTTGTATAGGTGATTTAACTATCCATTTATATTATATTGCATAAGTTTCTTTTCCCTCTTGTTGAGATGCCAAGTAGCCCACCTATTTGCATATGTTGGATGCTACTTAAAGGCACTCAGAACTCCTAAGTTTTACATCTACAAGTATCACAAATTTGAGACTGAGATATGTTAGTAGTTTAGTTCACTCGACCGTAGACAACAAAGTATATAATTTATTGCAAAATTTCACTTTTTTCATTTCTTTTTAATATAAATTTCACCTATATTTGGAGAAGTAATATTTTTGAGAAAACATGTTGGGAGAACTATTAGTTTGATCTTGGACTGTGAATCTGGACAAGAGATAATTAGGTAGCATATTGCGTAGGTTGGTCGGCTCATGACAAAAATATCTCTCTTGACACAAGGAAATTAATTACGACATAAATACAAACATAACTGAGAAACATCCTACTAGACATAAAACATTTGCAGATAGAAACATATTGTGGTAATTCAATACGTTATATTGACATGTCACAGATGTTGAAAAGCTATTCTGTTTACAAGTCCATTTGTAAGAGGCATAAATATGCTACTATTGTTAATTTCTGGAATTTATCTTATAAGTACGAATCATTTTTTGCATATGCCACTCTAATTTTCTAATTCTATATATCTATCTATACTACCAAAAATTTAAATTAAATGTTGTAGGAATTTTATTTCATACCACGTGAAATGGAAAAAATAATATCAATCTCAAGTAAATTATTATTATTATATATATGTATGTGTAGTTGTGTCCTAGTGCCCTACCTTTTACAAATTTGCAATGTCCGGCACCCACACCAGCACTAATATTCATGTAACTTAGCTTCTTGCTTTGCAGAATAGTAATTTTTTTAAAGGCCTTGGTCTTTGTTTATGAATGCACAAATTATTTCTTGATCCTACTGTTGAGAGATAATATGTAATCAGTAATATGTAATCAGTGGTTTAGTCCCACATCGGTTGTAGGACCAGGCTTGTATCCTTTTTTGAAACTATATATAGACTAGAGTATGAGACCCTAATCTCATATAACTCTTTTCTCTCCAAATCTCTACTTATAAGATTAACATGGTATAAGAGCCACGTTTAAAAAAAAAAAAAAAAAACGATGGTACTCTAGCACGCTTGAAGGCGTGTTTGGTTGCAAAGGGTTTCTCTCAAGTCTATGGTCTTGATTATTTGGATACGTTCTCTCCTGTTGCTAAGATGACTTCAGTTCGTCTTCTCATTTCTATTGCCACTACCTATCATTGGCCTTTACATCAGATTGACATTAAGAATGCATTTCTTAATGGTTTTCTTGATGAAGAAGTTTACATGGAGCAACCACCAGGCTTTGTTGCTCAGGGGGAGTCTCTGAAGGTCTGCAAGTTAAAGAAGTCTTTATATGGCCTAAAACAATCTCCGCGTGCCTGGTTCTGTCGCTTTACATCTGCAGTCCTTTACATCTGCAGTCCAAGACTTTGGTCTTAGTAGATCAGAGAAAGATCATTCTGTCTTCTGGAGACTACATAATGGCAAGCGAATCCTGCTCGTTGTATATGTGGATGATATTGTAATCACAGGGGATGATACAATTGGGATTAGCAGTTTGAAGAAACATCTACAAGAGCACTTCCAGACTAAGGATCTAGGGTCTCTCAAGTATTTTCTAGGTATAGAGGTGGCCAAGTCAAAGAAGGGTGTTCATTTGTCACAGAGAAAATATGTGCTCGATATGCTTTCAGAAGCTGGCATGTTAGGATGTAGAAGCATTGATTCTCCAATGGATGTAAATGTTAAGTTGTTACCAGATCAGGGGGAGCTTCTTGAGGATGTTGGACGATTTAGAAGGTTGGTGGGAAAATTGAATTATTTGACTGTAACTAGACCAGACATCACATTTGCGGTGTGTGTAGTCAGTCAGTTTTTATCAGCACCAAGAACTACTCTTATGGATGCTGTATTAAGAATTCTGCGATATCTAAAGAAAGCTCCAGGGAAAGGTCTCCTCTACTCAGATCAAGGACACACAAGAGTGGTCGGATTTTCAGATGCAGACTGGGCTGGGTGTCATGTTGATAGGAGATCAACCACAGGTTATTGCATATTTGTTGGAGGAAATATTGTATCATGGAGGAGTAAGAAGCAGAGTGTAGTATCCCGTTTTAGCGCAGAATCAGAATACAGAGCAATGGCAAATGTAACACTGGAAATGGTTTGGATTCACGACTTGTTGACAGAAGTTGGTCTTCCCCCAGAATGTCCTATGACACTATATGGTGACAATCAAGCAGCAATCCATATTGCTGAGAATCCTGTTTTCCATGAGAGGACGAAGCACATTGAAGTCGATTGTCATATTGTTCGAAGGAAGATTGTAGATAAAATCATCACTACAAGACATGTATCAACAGGTCATCAGTTAGCAGACATTCTAACAAAACCACTTGGGAAAACTCGGGTAGACTTTATTTGTGACAAGCTGGGCATGTATGATATATATGCTCCAGCTTGAGGGGGAGTGTTGAGAGATAATATGTAATCAGTAATATGTAATCAGTGGTTTAGTCCCACATCGGTTGTAGGACCAGGCTTGTATCCTTTTTTGAAACTATATATAGACTAGAGTATGAGACCCTAATCTCATATAACTCTTTTCTCTCCAAATCTCTACTTATAAGATTAACACCTACTGATGTATAGCTGTGCAGAACATGGCTGGTTCTTATATTAACAACTTCCATCTTTATTATAGTTTCATCACAGAGTTAGATCATCTTACTCTTGCCGTGTAATGAGGTATGTGTCCCTTTATTGCAAACTTGGCATTGTTAACTGCCACTGTTTAAAAAGCTTCCGCCTAGTCCGCCTAGGGGTACACCTAGGCCCGGGCGGTACCTAGGCGATATCTAGGCCGTCCATTTAGGTTTTGAGAGTGTTTAGGGAAATATTGTCTACTTACGTGGACTGCACCCTTTAGGCATTGATTGTGATTTTCTGTGTTGCAGTCTAAGCTCCAAATATGAACACCTCTACTACATTCTCCGACCTTCAGCAAAACCTCTTCGACCACCACTTAAATGAAGAAAAAAGTTCGCCTAGACACCAGTTCGGCACCTAAGTTTTCTATAACATTGACATTTACTATCAATGATTGTAATTATATTATAAAAATAAAAAAGAAAGCTTTCTAGGCTCTAGGCGTCGAGTCCAAAGCCTAGGCCCCTTAACGCTTTCAGTTATTATTTTAGCTATTTAGTATTTAAGTATGCATGGTTTATTATAAATGTAATATTGCTATCTATTTTTTACAAATTTATATGAATTTAATGTAAATTTTTATCACTTATTATAATTAAATAATTTAAAAGAAGAAGCATTGCCCTTTTTTGATCTATCCCATGTGTCATTTGTGAAAGAATTAATGTCCTTTGTAGTTCACTAAGAGGGAGTTCACATCAGTACTTTGCAGGGAGGGTAAAAAAAACCTCTTATAGCCCGGAAGTCTTTAGCAACCGTCCATGCTAGAATAGCACTTGCGCCTATAGCAATGGTTAAAAGACCACATGCAAATAAGGTAGGCTATACGCCTAGGTGTCTAGCTGCTAGGCGCTGGCTCTAACACCTAGTCCGCCTAGCGTCTTCTGTAACATTATTAACTGTATCTTAAGCTTTTTCTCCAAGCAATACCGATATAGATTATTATAAACCTTTAGCTCCGACAAAAAATTATAGAGACTAGTTAGTTTCTAATTTGCTTGTAAATTCTCATTAAGAATTAATGTGTCCTCATTTGAGTGTACTAGCTGTTGTATATGAATTATGTTAAGTAAATATTTTTAGAAGTTACAATTTGAAACATGCTACTCCAAAAAATTATTTTCTTGTTAATTTTATGAGAGGTCTCAGTTGCAGTTGTAAAAGTAATTTTAATTCTTATCAAAACAGAGACTACACTCTGTCACAACCTTTGCTGCTCTTTCGGTCGCAATTATCTTTGCTTGGAAGCTCTTGAGGGCTCCTCCAGAGAACCATAGAAGACAACCTAGAAGGCGTACTCCAGTTTCTGGTCCTTCTGGTGTCAGATTGCATTCAAGTACAACTTTCTCGTCCCCTGAAATTTGTTCGTCTTCTGGAGACTCAAAAGCACTTGATGCAGTTGATGAGCTGTTCCGACCAGTAAAGGTGTTAGTAAAAGTCAATTTAAAGTTTCGCACTTTCTATCAACAATTAGAATTCTAAGATTGTTAATTTCTTTTTCCAGCTGACTCTGGAGCAACTTGTCAGGCATAAGCTAAGTGAAGGGAGAAAGGTAGTTTTCCAACTTGCACAATTACAGTTTTTAATTGTCTTCTAGTACATGCACATTCTTGGGAACTCTTTCTAACAGTAGCTTACTGTTTTTCTATGAATCCACCAACCTTCTTTCAGTTTATGCCACTGATTTATTGAAAGAATTAATAATGTTAGCTGAAACTAGAGTTTTGGTCCACTAGCAAGGAAATTAAGCCTATATGCTCGTTTTGTTATATCTGATCTGTACTCGGTATATATCTCCAAGGTATGCCATTAATTGGGTATAATGAAATCTGATATTTATTAGTGTTTGGGTATTATAAAAGTAGAGGGGTAGACAAAAGTTGGTAATAAGGAATTCCAAAATTTATGAGATATGCCCATAATTGTTATTCTTTGGGATACCAAGTTTATGAGATTTGACATGTTTATAACCGTATGTATATACCAACTTTATGAAATATTGGCCATACTAGCTCGTGTAATGAAGAGTTCTTCACTCAAAATCTATAGGGGTATAATCATGTCAATTCTAAGCAACTGATTATAATTTATATAATGAAACCAGCTAAATATCCACCCAAAAAAACAAACTTTGGACGATTATCAGATAGCCTCTCTAGCTTTCAAAGTATTAGAACCCCAAACCTAAATTAGGGGTTATCATAAAACCCACTTTACCTTTAAGATTTTATTGGAAAGCCCTCTAACAATATTAACAACAATATTTCACATGGGTGGGTAAAATTACGCAAGGGGGTGTTTTTTTCTAGTGAAAATTGCGGTGCACACATTTAGAGGATTTTCTGATATAACCTTAAAACTAAAGGAAGTTTCTGATGACCCTAAATTTGAGGGGGTTTTCTGATCTTTGAAAGAGTTATGGGAGGTTATCTGATAATCGTCCAAAGTTTTTTCTTTTGGGGGAGGGGTTGGGGTAGGGTGGGGTCTGATACTAAGCCAATTTTAAACCTTTACTGGTCCTAGTACTATGCTACGACTTTCATATAATGGATGTAGTACTATCTACGAATTTTGCATAATCTAACTTCTAGATATCAACATGTACATTGCAATGCTTAGTGGAGTTGAATGAGGTTAATTGAGTACTGAGTCAATCTTGATTAAGCTACTTCTCTTCTAGCTTAACCACAAGCAAAGTCTTTATCCTAAATATTGGGTGTTGTCTACATGAATCACACTTTTCTACTCAGTTATATTGAAGGCTATCTCCTCCATTCAGTTTACTGCTTCTAAACAAGTACTCTAAGGCCTATCTCTGGTCCTTCTTTCTCTATTGATTTCCTATAATTTCTTAATTGGTGTATTTAATGACTTGCATTGCACATGACCAAACCATTTCTAACGGTTCTCTCTCATCTTGTTCAGAATAGGAGCAACCTCTAACTTCCTACCAATGCACTTATTTCTTATTATATCTCTTAGTGTATATTCACTCTTCTTTGTAATATTCCCATTTCTCCTACACTCATTTACTACACCTCTGTTAATTGTCTAACAATCTGACTTATAAATCATTGTGGAAGACTGGAAGTTATATCTATCCTATAGAATTTTTCCTTCAATTTTAGAGATATTTTACGATCACATAGAACTCAAAGATTCCTCCACGATCCTAAATTGTTTTGATGGACCAAATCATCCTCAACCTCATTATCTTGATGAACAATTGACCCTGAATTAAAAAATGATTACTCCTAGGTATTTCTTGAATTTTGACTGTTAATATGTACTATAACGCTCATTCTTTTCAACCTTCTACATGGAACTTATTTTGTCTAGTCAAATCCAATATTGTTCCTATGTCCTAGCTTATCTCATGTCCTATCTTGGCTTATTTAATATTGAGTTGAAATATACTTCTAACTAGTGTTTTCAAAGGCGCACACCTCATTGTGCCTTATGCGCCTTACAATGCGGGGCAATGGTGAATCGCCCCGTATTTGATGCAACAACGCTTTTTGCTCATCGCAACCATTCTGACTTTGCATAGGGCGCATGTAGTAGATAGCCTTATATATTTTTTGTTCGTTAACATTTCAATTGAGTTTTTATACTTATAACCCATATCCTGAAAAGCAAACTAAATCCATTAGGCCTTTATAGTAGCCTTCAATTGAGGACCCTAGCTAATCCTCATTTACTTTTTGATTTTTCTTGGATATTAGTCTTAATTTGATATTTGAATTGAAAAATTATGAACTTTGCTACTATGTTTGATGTGTTAGCATTAGAAATTAAGACCTATATTGTGATTTGGTAGTAAGAATTATTATCCTGACATTTTATGTGAATTTCTAAACATTTTCTTTTGTGCTTGATTATCTATCTTGAAAAATTATGTGTGCGGTGTGCACCTTGCATCACTCAGGCGCGCGCATCGCATTGCGCCTTGCGCATGTGCGCACAAAGATTATTTGCGCCCCCATTCCGCCTCGTGCATTGATAACATTGCTTCTTAACTTATTTAATTTGATAGTTCTAACGGTTGATGACCCTTAACCTTTGACATTGGGTGTTGAATCTTTGATCTAGTTATTTGGCTTCTGGACTCTAAATGTAGAAGTGCCCATGATATGTCAAATAAGATACGCGTAAGACTGATTTAGCTAGTCATGATGCTAGCTTGATTACGATTCAAAGTAATAGTTCAGGTACTCTTGTATATGCCTTTCAATGATAAACTTAGCTTAGCTCACATGTTTCTTTTAGGATGGTTCATTAGTTGATGAAGCTAATTTCAGTGTGAACATTGAGCCACACGTGATTGATAGAGAACTTTTTTTTGGTTCTGGCAGAGCTGATAGGCTCTATATTAATATGTTGATATGCAAAAGGCTTGAGCTTGTGTTGTCGTTCATGATGTCTTCAAATTATATGGGAGTTGATTCTGCTTTTTAAGGAATTTTAATTTTTATCTTTTGACAATTATTAGCTGCATTTTAAATTTCGTTGAGCATTATTGACTAGCCTTCATATGTAGCTCCTTCTGAAAGTCTTAATATAATTGAATGGTTGATGGTCTTTTATATTTAAGGAATTAGGATGCATGTAACTAGCTGACATTGTAGCCAATGTTCAAAAACACGGTTTTTATTATGTGCTTGGTCTAGGAATGCTTAACGAATAATTGAATTAAGCATCAGTTAATCAGATTATGTGGAATTATGTGTTTTTAATTTTATATATATATATTATTTATCATATGTTAAAATATATAAAACTCACGGAAAATAGAAAATACACTGAGAAAATACCTACAAACATTCGACTGAACATTCAATAACTGGTTAACCACTTTAAAATTGAATCCATGCATCAAAATTAATGCGATACTCAAAAAAAAGTTATTAAATTAAACATTTATCAGTTCATAAACTAAAACGAAATCCTCT
>NC_033801.1:101719039-101720043 GCF_001876935.1 Asparagus officinalis | reverse complement strand
CAAAAATCCTATAAGTACGAGAGTCACTGACGCATCAGCTTCTTTAGTTGGTCTCGTGACCTGAGCAACGTACGACGGTCAAAACCCCAGGGTCAACACCGGACAACGCGTAACCCTAGGTCAACGCCTATCAATGCGTTGCAATGAAAGAATCAATACTCCGAAAAGTATACGAGTATAAACTGCTTCTTATACTCCGAAAAGTATACGAGTATAAACTGCTTCTTATTACTCCAATAAGGTATACGAGTATAAACTATTCCCTATTGTTGGTTGAGAAGTTCCTGGAGAATATTTTGTATAAACTGCTTCTTACTCCGAAAAGTATACGAGTATAAACTGCTTCTTACTCCGAAAAGTATACGAGTATAAACTGCTTCTTATCACTCCGAAGAGTATATGAGTATAAACTGCTTCTCAATCCTCCAACAGGTGCATGAGGTTAAATTGCTTCTTAAATACTCCAATAAGGTATATGAGTATAAACTGTTCCCTAATTTTTTGAGAAGTTCCTGGAGAATGTTTTCTATAAATATTCTTAAGGATAACTCAAACAATAAGACGCCGGACAACGCGTTGCAGATAAAGACTCGACGCCAACAATCGATGGTCAGCTAAATCAGGAACCGACTTCAAAGTTCAAAATTCCGACAACGGTCAGACAATAAATGCAGCACCGAAACTCTTTCAGACATTCGACAAAGCACCGAATAGCCTGGAGAATTGAAGGAATCAAGAACGGAAGTCATTCCAAGATCCCATTACACCGACTGAAGGTTGGGACAAGCATATCCAAAGTATTCCAGACTCTTCTATAAAAGAACGAGACTGAAATACTTTGGAGGGGGTATCTGTAGGCATATAAAATTGCTTATAGGTCACTTAGCACAGCTCGGCACAAACCGACGAACCATCGGGTGACGTATCTAAACACGAGCGTCAGTCCACAACACCGAAGCCAAGTGACACACAACGAAGCGGATTAACAAGGCTACGAAGCTGAC